>NC_134579.1:40015000-40321833 GCF_037038515.1 Microtus pennsylvanicus
TGGAAGCCTGTATGGTAGGTGCATCTTTACCTGTCAAAGACCAATTTTAATACTTCAGTAACTTCACCAACTACCCACATGGAAGATCTCCGAGACTTTGAAGAGTCAGGACTTGCTTAATACTTCTCTCATCTAACCTCAATCCTACAGGGATTCCCCCCCCCCCCCCCGCCATAGGCTACTGTGACGACCATCCTTGATGCCGTGCTAGAAACCTGGGAACTATCCCATTCCAACCTTCGTCTTCTTCAGTTTACATTTGAGCCTGCATCTGAGAATGAATCGGAACTCAGCCTTTGGAGGTTAGCTCAGTCCATTAATATACAAGAAGGACGCCTAATTCTGTTTATCATGTCTCTTCCCCTAACTTGTGAAAGCTCAGAGTTTAATGAGCACATCTAAATCCAATTCGAGTTTACAGATTCCAACATGCATTCTGAGTCAGCTCTTTTAGAAGCCAGTCTTCCAGATTTTATTTCTTATTACAATCCCTAACTTTTGATTGCTGGACAATTAGACCCTTGACACAGTAAAAGTCTAGACTGTGGAAAATACCACTTGGTTTTCAACTAATATTATTTGGACCATGTGGGAATTATTTCAGATTAATTAAAGGTCATATCAAAGAACTCCTTCTGTCCCATGCAACTTATCAAAAGTGCTGCCAAGCAGTACATCCTTCCAGAATATTAGCTGTCAAACGTGTCCAGCTCTACAGATCCTGCCATATTGACAGTCTCAATACGCCTTATCTGATACCTTAAGCCTTCTTCATCCAGCTTTCTCTTTAGACGCTCTGCCACATCTACTCTTCTTCTTCCTCCTCTTCTTCCTCCACTTCCTCCTCCTCTTCTTCCTCCACTTCCTCCTCCTCTTCTTCCTCCACTTCCTCTTCCTCTTCTTCCTCCACTTCCTCCTCCTCTTCTTTACAGAGTGAACCTGAGTCTTACCCTAAATGTGCACTCTACTCCCAGTTCTGACAGACCTCTTAAGAAAATAGTTTAACCCCTCACATCCAACTACACAGGACGACTCCATCCTGTATAAGTCACCTGCCCTAACTATTCCTAGAGGTTAACTCTTGTACTCAGGGAGCTGAGATAGAATGATGATGAGTTTAAGTTCAGCCTAGCCTATAGAACAAGAACCAAACTCAAAAAAAAAGGAGAAGGAAAGGAAGGAAGGAAGGAAGGAAGGAAGAAAAAAGAAAAAAGAAAGAAAAGAAGGAAGGAAGAAAGAAAAGAAGGAAGGAAGAAAGAAAAGGGTGGAAAGGAAAAGAAACATACCCCTCTTCTCCACTTCCCCCTTTCATCCCTGAGATGAAGAACTGTTATGTTTGCCCAGTCTGCCCTTGAACCCCTGACCTCAGGAAATCCTGTCTCAGCTTCTTGAGTAGATACCATACTAGTAGGTACTATTTTCCCATGGAAGGTCATATCCCCAAGAATAACACACTTTTATTCAAAACTTGCATAAAAGGGTCAATGTCTAGGATTCCACCAGTACAGAATTAACCACATCTAATATTTTAACTTATTCCTTTTCATTTTAATCCTTGGACGTTTGTGTGAATCGGTAATTCCTACAGTTCCATGCAACCAGGAACAAAAAATAATTGAACACAATTTCAACCCTTACTTGATTCTCCTTGAAACATTAACTAATACCTAATACATGTCCTGAAGCATCTCTCTGTAAATCCCCTTGCTCAGTTTTTTTTCCTTTTTTTTTATTGATAAAAGGAGAATAAAGGAAAGAAAAAAAAAACAAATTTCCACCTCCTCCCAGCCTCCCATTTCCCTCCCCCTCCTCCCATTCTTCTCACCCTCCTCCCACCCCTCTCCCTTTCCCCCCACTTTTCTCCCCCTCCCTCTCCAGTCCAAAGAGCAGTCAGGGTTCCCTGCCCTGTGGTAAGTCCTAGGTCCTCCCCCCTCCGTCCATATCTAGGAAGGTGAACATCCAAACTGGCTAGGCTCCCACCAAGCATGCATATCATCCTAGAACTTTCATCTGGCGATGGATGGAGATAGAGACAGAGACCCACACTGGAACACTGGATAGAGCTCCCAAGGTCCCAAGGAGGAGCAGAAGGAGGGAGAACATGAGCAAAGAAGTCGGGACCACGAGGGGTGCACCCACCCACTGAGACAGTGGAGCTGATCTACTGGGAGCTCACCAAGGCCAGCTGGACTGTTACCAAAAAAAGCATGGGATAAAACTGGACTCTCTGAACATGACGAACAATGAGGGCTGATGAGACCCCTTGCTCAGTTTTACCCAGACTCCATACCTTTTCTGAGCCGGGATCTTCTCTCCCGTTCTCTCACCGGCCCACACTCTTTGCCTTGTCTCCAATGGTTCTTAGTTCAACTTTTCTACACTCTGCCTTCTGTCTCTAGAAAATGGCACCAGTCATGTGGCTTCCCCACCCCCTCTTGCTAAGACACGTACACATGATGATATCCCTGGTGAGACTGAAGTACAAGGATACCCAGAGAGGATGTGCAAGTCGGAAGTACTCCCCATGGAGTAGGGAGGAGCAGAGAAAGAAACTGTGGATATGAGTAATTTAAAAATCTTTATTTGCATGTAATTAGTTTATGATATAATAGTTTCATATTTGTGTTTTTTTAAAAAGCATTATCTTGTACCTTTTCCCATGTCTTATACTCCTGTTCATAAATTTTTGTTATTGTTTGCTGGTTTTTGTTTGTTTGTATTTTCCAAGACAGGGTTCCTCAGTGTAGCCCTGGCGGTCCTGGATCTCGCTCCATAGACCAGGCTGGCGTCGAACTCAGAGTTCCTCTAACCTCTGCCTCCCAAGTGCTGGGAGTAAAGGCTTATGCCACCACCACCTGGCATTACTATTTTTTAAAAATTAATTAAATTTACTTAGTGTATGTGTGTGCGTGTGTGTGTGCGTGCACACGTGCACAAGTGCTTGTGAGTGCACACACACACACACACACACACACACACACACACACTCCACAACACTGGAGTAGACAAGTCAGGATTTCAGTGTCTCCTGCCATCAGGGCCCTCGGCATTTATCTTTGGTTTTCAGGATTGGTGGCAGGCGCCTTTGTTGATCATCTGTAATGCTGTACTATAACCCATGCTGGTAAATGGATTCTCCTGTCACATGTTGATACTTTCTGTTTTTACTGTCATAAATCATCTGTGGTAATTCCAGTCCTTGTCTTCCCGGCACTCCAAAACATGAACACTGACTTGCCTTTTTTTTTCCCTGAACTGCTGTCCTTCCCTGGGTACCATGACTTTGCAGTGACTTAAAACCCACAAAATAAGGGCTCTCCAGATCCTGAACTAGACTATCACCTCCCCCTTGTGGCCGTCTCCCTCCTGGAATTGGGGCACTTCTCTTTCCGTGTCTTTCTTATTTTTTTTCTCTCTCTCTCTTTAATTTTTAAACTTTCTTTAAATAACATTTTTTCATTTGTTTTACACACCGACCACAGTTTCCCCTCCATTCTCTCCCCCCCATCCTAGATACCCTTCGCCCCCCCCCCCAGCTACTCTCCTCCCTACCCACTATCCACTCCTCCTCCGTCTCCATTCAGAACAGGGTAGATCTCCCATGGACTTGAACAAAAAGCATCAAGTTAACTCAGGACCAAGCTCCTCCTCTCTGAACCAAAAATATAAATGTTCGGTTCCCTTCTCTCCTCTTCCCTTTCGCTTTCTCTCCCCGTTCATAACAAAAGCAAAATGGAACTCGTGGCAGCTCCTTCTCAAAGCCCTGCTTCCCGAGACTGAGGCAAATTTCTTCTACTGTCTTCTCTCCTCACCCTTCGGTTTCGTTTCTGTTCTTGCAAAGGCTCCAGTCATATTCAGTTACCAACCCCGCCCCCATGTATGCTGTCACGATTCTAACCCAGCTGGTCATGGTGGTACACGCCTACAATCCAGCGTTCAGGAGACAGAGGCAAGAGGATCATGAGACCCTGCTTTAAAAATAAAGGAATAAATGGTATTTCTATCACATTCTGGAGATAAGGATATATGAACGGGGTCCAGGCCATAATACTCTTCCTCACCCTCTTCTTCTAAATATCAGCTGGTGAATGTCCCCCACTTTGTTGGATTCTCTTTGCCACACATACAAAGGGATAGTTACTGATGAAAAACGCCTGGGTGAGACAAGCCACTAGGAAGAATTCCTTAAGCAGCTGAGGAATTTTCTAGCTCACTTTAAAAAATTAAAGTGTGGATCACACTTCAAGAAATTTTGTAGAATTTACTCCTGAGATAGCTCTAATTTTTCTCCTTGTCCTTAACTCTAGATAACACAGAGCTCATTTCCATTGACCTGGGTTACGATAACAGCCTCATAACTGGTCCAATATGGCATCCTCATTCTATGCCTGATTGAACTCATCTAAAAGTCTTCAGATCCTGCAATCATCCCTTAGCCGCACTGCCCAGGCTGTCAAGTGCAGGCTCCTACACCAGAGGGAAGAGCCATGATGCACCCACTACCATGAGCTTTTAAACCTCTACATCTGTGGCCCCCAATCTTGGGATGCTTTAACCCTTTAATACAGTTCCTCGTGTTGTAGTGACCACCACCATAAAATCATCTTTATTGCTACTTCATAACTGTAATTTTGCTACTGTTATGAATCAAAAGGTAAATATTTTGGAGGTAGGTGTTCGCCAGAGGGGTCGCGACCCATGGATTGAGAACCAGTGCTCCACTTCTTGCTGTGTCTCCTGTTTGCCAGACACAATTGGACCATCACTATTCCAGGAAAATGGGCTAAATTGTTCAGCCTTGGGGCGTTATGCTTTTCTGTCTTCCTGGAATGTTCTCTACCCTTATAAACATCTATCTGTCAAACCCCACAAATAATTTAAAATTGGCCTTAAATCTAAATATTCTGCTTTCTTCCATTGCCCTCGAGCATCTCCTATGGTGTCGGAGCAGAGCTCATATCTCTGCGGTCTCTCTCTGGTCTGCAGCACCTAGCACACACCTATTTCCCAAAACTGCAAATATTTGTTGAGCGTATTCCCTGGTAGCTCAGATCTCACCATCCTATAAATAGACAGGATTGCATTTCCCTAAATGCATCTTCTGGCACTGGCCAGCACTGCAGTGCACATTGCCTTGTGGGGCCTTTTTGGACAGCTCTCCAGATCTTTCGTGCAGTTCGTCTCTATCAACTTACATTTCACTCCTTGGAAAGATACCGGAGCTGTCTACAAACCAAACGATTTCGGGTCTACAGCTGTCAAATAGACCTCGTGCCAGGACACATCCCTGAAGGAACGCGTCTAGTTATGCATCTCTTCCAAAGTCATTTCCACTGTTTATTTTCCTCCTTGGGAACTCTCCACGCTTTGGAGTCTTCTGCAATGTTCTCAGAGTGGCACTGATGGGCAGAGCTGGGATTTGTAGGCAGTGAGGCCGTTAGGTCAGCGGGGATCCAGTAGCAAAGGGGATTACAGGTGCTCACCCTCCTCTTCTCTCCTTTGCTCCCTGGCTCCTGAGGTGAACGATTTCCTCCATTCTAATATTCCACCCTCACCAGAGGCCCAAAGCCCGGACTTCTCAGTCGTATACTAGACTCCCTAAAACTATGAACCCAAATAATCCTTTCCTCTTTGTAAACTGAGTGGCGGGGATTTCATTACAATGGAGGGCTGACTAGCAGACTTAGACCGCAACCCTGGAAAATGACTACAAAATCCTCAGCTTTGCATTCAGGAGCAAGGTCACACTGGGAATCTAGGTCTACATGCATAATGACTCATTTTTTTTTGAAGTTCCATGAAAGACATTAGAAAGTCTAAACAAATTATTGTGACTTGGATCCTTTTTATCTGTGCTCTTGCCCATGGCTCCAAAGATAACCAGAGCAAGCGATAGTCTTGTCTCTCTCCACATAAATTATAGTTCCTTTTCTCCTGAGATTGATAGGTTTGCTGAAGACTTCTGTGAGTCACTCTTTATTTCCTCCACCCCCTCTTTCCTCCTCGGTCTAGAAGTCAACATTACTGATTATCCTGAACCTCCTCCAACCACGGCTGCAGCTGGCACTGGCTTAAGCATTATGTCTGTGCTTTATGTGAGAGTAACCCACAAGTTACTTCAAAGTTCTTGGATGGTGTTACCGGCTTGGAATAACACGTCTGCCTCTAGCCAACCCATGTGAAGAGAACCCAGGTCACTCAGTGGAGTTGAGTCCGTGGAAGTTTGGGGCGGAGTCAGTGAATGAAGGGCTCTAAGTCTTTTTTTTTTAAAGATTTATTTATTTATTATGTATACAACATTCTGCCTCCATGTATGCCCACACACCAGAGGAGGGCGCCAGATCTCACTACAGATGGTTGTGAACCACCATGTGGTTGCTGGGAATTGAACTCAGGACCTCTGGAAGAGCAGACAGCGCTCTTAACCACTGAGCCATCTCTCCAGCCCCGGGCTCTAAGTCTTGAAAGGGATTTTCATATCATCCAGGCAAAATTGAGTCCTCTAACTTCAGACATATTGAGGCTTCTTCTCTCTGGTTTCCTTTTCATCTTGGGCATGAATTTTGAATCTCCTTCATTAAATGTTAACAGGGATCCTCTCATTGCCCTCCTTTGGAAGTGTTAAAGAATTTTTTGTTCAAACGTTGAGCATTCTTGGAAATGCTTTTCAAACTCTTTTACCACCTCAATTTTCATGCATAAAAGTTTATTCTCCATTGGAATTTGCACAAATGAAAAGCAAACTATGTGTCGCCCTGATAGTCCTGAAGGAAACAAATGTAGGAAGCCAAGTCGTGGTTGGGACTTCAACATCCCTCTCTCAGTAGTTGGCAGAAGCACTGGACAGAAAATCAGAACGGTTGAGCAACTTTGTAAACGTGAAAGGGACTGACCCACATATTGGGAATAATTTTGGACTTTTATAAGCAATGTTCTTTTTTTTTTTTTTGGTTCCTGTCCTGGAACTAGCTCTTGTAGACCAGGCCGGCCTCGAACTCACAGAGATCCGCCTGCCTCTGCCTCCCGAGTGCTGGGATTAAAGGCGTGGACCACCACCGCCCAGCAAGCAATGTTCTTCATGTTTATACCATTCAATAAGTATGCATTCAAACATACTAAAGCCTAGATATCATATAAGAGACTATAAGCTATTCCATTGTTTTTGAAAGAGTTAAATTCCATAAGGAAAGAGCTATTCAGTGGTTGTACATAGTATGAAAAAATGGTTGTGAAACTGTAGCATTATATTATGCCATTGGCTGGGCCATTTAAATAACAGGTACCCTCTAGGGTTGGAGGCTGGGAGTCTAATAACAAGGTCTGAGAAGGGTTGATGTCTGTTAATGGCTTTCTTCTTTGTTTGTTTGTTTTGAGACAGGTTTTCTTTGTATAGCCTTGGATGTCCTAGAACTCGCTTTGTAGACCAGAATGGTCTTGAACCCACAGAGATCCACCTGTCTCTGCCTCCCAAGCACTGGGAATAAAGGTGTGCACCACCACTGCCCAGCTTCTTTTTTACTGGGCCATCTTCCCTTTTGTCTCCACACAGCCTTTCTTCGGACTAGATGTTGGAAATAAGATAATCTATAATTATTTTGGTTTAGTACTCTGGGTTTCATTTCACTATTATTGTTTTTTGACAAGACCTTTGTATATATCCCAGGCTGTAAAACCTTCAGTTCTCCTGCCTCAGTCTCCCAAGTGTCTGGATCCTAATTCTTCGTAGTCTGACACTCCTACATCGTATAATTTAATTAGATCTTATTTACCACTGAAAGGCCTTACCTCCCAGGCAATCTCATTGGAGGCTGGAGCTTCAGTATATGAATTGGTATTGCGTGGGGTTGGGGGAGGTACCAGCTCAAACCAAAGAGTTCTTATCAGTCATGAAGTGTCCTTCCATTGTCAGATGCTCCTCTGTAAGGAATTATAGCCCCTTCCATAGCCCCACTGTGACGTATAGGGAAAGCAATCCAAACAGGGAAAATGATTTGCCCACAGAGGGAGTAGCAGAAGCCAAATCTTCCCATTTGCCCCATGCACAGTCCTCTTGGCCTGGGTTTACCACAGCGAAAATGCAGTAGGCTGAGCTTCTGGCCTCAGCAGGGAATGTTCTCTTCTGCTCTCCAAGGGCATTTCTGTCCATCCCTCTTCACAGTCACTAAAACATCACGTCGAGTCTCCTGACCAAAACCTCTTGCCTGAAGATCCAAAGTTGAATTTCTCCTGTGGTCCAGGTCTTATCAGAACAACGTCAGGATCTTTATTATTCCTCATGATACGGCTCTGTACAATTTACTGCCATCAGACCCAATAGATACATTATCTTTCCCTCTGTAACACCTGCCATTTGAAGGCGATCATTTTTTACATTAGTGAAGAAAGGCTCATGGGTGCCATGACTTCCTCCATCTGGAATGTAGACCCTATTGGTGGCAGACTTCCTGTAGCAGCACGCAGCTGCATTTTCACCCACCACCTCAGCCTCTCTCTCCTTGTAGCTGGAGAATTGCAGTGCTACCAGAGACTTCAGAAAAGTCTTCAGTGGATCTTGCCAACCCATCAGACCTTGGGGTCAGTCTTCCCCACTCACGGAAGAGCCTCTTTTCTGTGAGGTGGGGCTTCATTTCTACCCACGGCAGATATAATCTAAAACATTTTTATAGTATATATTTATAAATATGTTCCATAGAATTACACACATATACATACAGATGTGTATATATATAAAACATCTCTCCTTCCTTCATATCCCCTGCCCGTCTCTCCTTTTTCCTTGAATTTGCTAACTCTTGAGCTTATATTATTTAAACCTTGCTGCTATCTGGAAGCTGGCATTGCCACCACCACATCTAGCTTGAGATGTCACTATTTATTTGGTTTAGCTGTATGGCTTACCTCTTGATTGGGTAGGCTTTTCTAAGCATGTTTGGCTTAGCAACCCAGTAGTCACCGAATCTCTGAGTGCGGGTTAGCTGCACATAGAAGAACGCCTATAAAATGCTGATGCCTGGGTCCCACTTCCAGGGGTTCTGATTTAATTTGGTCATGGTTTCAAAGGCTGTCCAGCTGATTCTCATGGGTATCCAGGGTTGAGAATCTCTGGTTAGTGCTGAATGGTTGCCAGGGAAACGATTGATCGGCTACTTAAATTCTTCCTCTGGGAAATCTATGGTGATGACTCTTTTCCAGGTGATTTTCCTCCACTGCTGCCAGAGAGAGAGGCGGTAGGCAGTGGCCAGTAGGGGACCACAGTCACCCCTTAGAGCTGCAGCAGTGCGTGGGTGGGGGCGCCGCTCAGGGGGAGAGCATGTGTTGCACAAACACGGGGTTCTGAGTTTGGTCCCCAGCACCCACCACCATCCTACAAGCTCAGTGCTCAGCTATAGCCCTTCCCGAAGTCAAGAAAATTTTCTTCTAGGTCTGAAATTCTCGGCAGGATATGTGACTTAAAGGGATGTTTTAACAATGGCCATATTTGGGATGGCTACAACTTGGAGGAATGCGACTGGAATCGGGTGGGCAGGAGCCAGGGGCAGTGCTAAGCATCTCTCTGTGCACAGGGCAGCTCTACAACAAAGAATTACCCAGCACAAAATGCCTCACATGCCAATGGTTGAAAGCCCCTGCTAGATCCTTACTCTTTGGGTTCCCCCGTGTCCCAAGAAGTACCATCGTGACTGGAACCAGTCCTGAAGTATTTCCCGCATTCGAATTCTACTTTAAGCGCAATTTCAACGGTCTTTTTCAGACCCGCATTTTGCATCCCTTTGAAGTGGTCCCAGAATGTCATCATTCCCTTTGCTTTTATGAAATGATGGGAGCTGCCTGACTGCAGGGATCAGAGGCAGAATAATCCCAGCATCACCTTTCCCGTTGATGCTCCCTTTCCTGCCTGGTTGCCTTCTCACAATACAGAATGAACAGAGCCCAGGACCTTGATGGAGCCCTTGCCCATCCAATTTTCACCAGGTGTAGCAGCCAATGGAGCTAGCCCCAGGGTGCAGGTCACTCCGGAAGACATGCCCTGGAGCTACTGGGCAGATGAGCTCGCAGTCTGGCTGATTGATTCATAAACACCTCGCTGACGCTTTGAGATTGACCCGCACCTGTTGATCTTTCCCCCCACTCCCTTAGATCAGTTTGTTATTGAATTAAAGATGATTGTGATTTAAAGGGAACCATTGGGCAGCCTGGGGACAAACCCAAGGTTTGGGGAAGAAATTGAACCGGGCGCTACATTTACCAAATCCAGTCTCAGCTGGATGCATTCTTCTCTCTCTTAAGGAAATAATTCAAAACTGCAAGGGCTGGAAGTAGAAGTAGAACCTTCCCCTGCAGTGTCAGGAGCCCACACAGAGAGGTTGGCGTGCCAGGAAAGGGAGCCGATTATAAATAGCATGAAAGCGGCATCAGTCAAAACTCACAGATGTGCCTGAGCGAAATGTTAAAAGAAACACCTTCCGAGAGAGAGAGAGCGACGGCTTCTCTTTATTTTTATAATTGAAAGCACTAAGGAACAAAGGCACTTTATATTCATATTAAATATATACACCCCGACATCACACCGAGAGAAAGGTACAGAGGCCTACAGCATTCACGCGCACGCACACACACACACCTCCAGCACACACACACACACCACACCTCCAGTACACACACAGAAACACACACCCTAGTAGCACATACACACAAGACATACACCCCTACAGAGCATACACACACAGCAAGAGAGGGATACACACCCCTACAGCACACCTATAGACACACACCCCTATAGTATATACATAGAGATATACACCCTACACAGCATATGTGTATGTGTGTGTGTGCGCACACGCACACATACATGGACGAGAGAGAGAGAGAGAGAAAGAGAGAGAGAGAGAGAGAGCCCCTTTAAAGAAATGGTGGCTAATCATTAGTTCCAACAGAACAAAATCACAAATGGCCAGGACCTCGCAGAGGGAGCAGTTGTCCTTTTTTCTCTGTGGATTGAATCTATTTAATAATCCTATGGTCTCTCCCTGTGAAGTCATTTTCCTGTGTGGGTATTTCTTTTTCCAGCTTAGATGGAAACCGTTTGAGATTCCAAAAACGTCTCAGAAGAAAGTGGACTTTGTGAGCGTAAGTCAATCTTCTCCATGCCTTCCCACTGCCCTCCTGTGTCCTGCGGTGAGCTAGCTAACCATCTGCTGTCGGAATGCCAAGCAGAGCAGCCTGAACCGGAGGCAGCAGAGACACCTGTGTGTAGCATGAGGGCTGGCTGAGGGATGTCTTAGTTACAGGCGCCATATGGCTTCTGACACCACAGAGCACCCAGGAGTATTTGACCTCACAGAAAGGCCAAGGAGAGTAAAATTTCCTCCCTCCAGCACTTCTTTGCATCAGAACGGGCACTCGTAACCTCTCTGGTTCATAGCGCCTTTGATGGTCTGGTGACACCTGTTTTTTTATGTATTTATTTATTTTGTTGTCGCCTTTAATTTGGGGGTTTGGGGTTTTGTTTGTTTGTTTGGCTGCTTGGTTGGTTTGGTTGAGACAGGATCTCCCCCTATAGCTCAGGTTGGCCTTGAACTCACAACAGTCACCTTCCCTCAGTCCCAGGAGCTGGGATTACTGCTATGAGCCGCTATGCCTGGCATAACCTGTGTTATTTGACTGGGTAATATAAACTACATCAAATTACACGGACAATTACATTGAAATGCAATGGTAAAAATATTTCAAGAAAATAAATAGTATTTGTTTTATAGTTGCACACACGCCTCCTAGTTAATGTACTAGATCATAAGACCTATGGGGGAAATCCGCTCACTGTAATATTGAGCCCAAATGATGCTTTGAGATGCCTGTAATGAAGGCTATAAAAACGTCCCTGTCATTGACGAAGTGACAGCACTTCCGGTACTGTTGCGGTTTGCTGCCTGCGCTCATAATGTTTGAAGGAGATGATAAATTCCACTCGGATAGTAAAAAATAAGGACAAACTATGTTCCCATCCGAGAACTTGAAATCCCTGAAATAGATGCCGGGGCTAAGATGACATCAACTCAGGTGGCTACCTGATAAGTACAGTGCCAACTGGCTGCCCTCCTCGATAGTTACAAATGTTGGCAGTACGGGGACACCTGCACCCACAGCAAGGAGTGTGTGGGAGAAGGGACAGGAGCTGTCGGGGGGCCAGTGCTCCAGGAGGGCAGAGGAGAGTTCTGCAGGCCAACTTGGCTCAAGTCTTCCTTAGGGAAACTCCAGGTGCCCCGTGTTAGCCCAAACTGTATCAATCATCTTGAAGCTTTCATCCTTAGAAGTGTCCCTGTGGCTTGTGAGGACGCACTTTAGTAGACCTCAAACTTATCAGTTAAGTTACACTAGAAAAACAAGTTCCCTTCCTGTCTATGGGAATCTGAGGAGCAGAGCCCTCTCTGTTTGGGCTCCCTACCTGCCTGTTTGGGGCAGAGCAATGTTAGAAGTCAACCTGTCCCGTACACCCTTCCCCTTATGCCCCCCACCAGTGTCAGGGCTTCTTGCACTGTGGGTCATCCGGTCCTATAGCAAAAGGACTTGCAGTTAGTCACAAGGTCTACTCTTCTCTGCTCTGCTCTGGGAAGAGTAGCCTGGCTTTCTCCACAAGAGAGACTGCACCGGGGTGGGGTAGACTTGAGGGGCACTAAATGTCAAGGGAAGCTTCAGATCTTCTCCCCCTCCCCCAAGCCTTCTACCAGGTGCCTACTCCTTCCTCCAGGTTTATCATAGTGATAATCAAATGTGCGTTCTGTAAGTTCATCTGACTTGGCCATTATGGCTTCAGACAAGGATGCCTAGGATCTAGGATGGGACACAGCCCACCAAGTGTAAGTCAAGACATTTCAGGCAGCCTAGCTCCCAATGCCTCCTAGGACATTCTTTCAGGGGCCAGGGAGAGAGCTGGTCCTTTAATCACTCCCCCTTCTCCCCTGCTCTCTCAGGGGCTGCACACCTTATGTGGAGCTGGAGACATCAAGTCTAACAACGGGCTTGCTATTCACATTTTCCTGTGTAACACCTCCATGGAGGACAGGTAAGAGGTTCAGGGCTGGGGCATGATAGACCCATCCTTCGGGGCCTGGTGGCCAGAGAGTGGAGGACTAATATAGTCCCACACGCACAAACACTGCCCTTTGGTACTTGTTCCCCTCTCGGAGAAATGTTGGCGTGTGTTTCTTGATAATGATATCAAATACGAATCTCTATTTTGACTGGCTCTTAAGACATAGACAAAAATGTCTTGTAACAGCGTAGGCAGAAAGGAGAGGTTAGGACCATGTGATGAAGAAGTTCAAGTAAGTAGAACTAATTTAAATTTTAATTTTTAAGATTCCCTAGTATTTTCCTTTTGGGCCACCAACCAGGTTCCAGATCATAACACAGGGACTTATTAGTTTTGAATGTTTGGCCTAGCTTAGGCATGTTTTTTGACTAACTCTTTTAACTTAAACTAACCTTTTTTTTTTAATTTACCTTTTGTCTTGGAACTTTTTACCTTTTTTCTCCTTCTGTATATCTTACTTTCACTGCTTCTAATGTCTGTCTGACTGCTGCCTGGCTTTCTGCCCCTCCCATCCTTTCTCTGCCTAGTTATTGGCTGTTCAGCTCTTTATTAGACCAATCAGGTGCCTTGTGCAAGCAACGTGAAACAAATGCAACTCATTTTTATATAATTAATCACATATCTTTATATCATTAAACAAATGCAGCATATATCAACAAACGTAACATACCTTTGCACAGTTAAAGAAATATTCATAGCATATACAAATATAACACATCTTTACATAGTGAAAATAATATTCTACCACACTCTAGGGCTCATGTCCAAAGTCACATGACAAGAGCAGTTGTGAAGGCAAAGTATCCGTGTTAGCTGATAACTGGTAGCTCTGTGGAAGCTCAGTGTTCCTGCACATAGAAGTTTCCATGTTGTTTTTGTACAGGGGGGTGCATGTCATAGCACATGTGTGCAGAAGACAACTTAGGGACAATGGCGGGGGGAGTCCCTTCTTTTCTTCCACCATGTGGTCCCAGGTTTCAAACTCAAATCCTCAGCCTTGGTAGCAGGTACCTTTACCTGCTGGGCTATTTTACCGGTCCCTATAGTCTGTTTCTTTTCAATGTGAAAAAGTAAGTGACATTTCTACCTTTTCTTTGGAAAGGAGACTATCATGGCAGCTTTGCACACAACCCTAGAACTACACCATTGTGCCTGAAGCCTAAATCTGATCTTGCTGACTTAACAAATTTGTGTGAGCTGTTCAAATCTTTAAAAAATTGTTTTTATTTTTATTTTATTTTATGTGTCTCGGTGTCTTGCCTGCACCATATGTGCCTGGTGCCTGTGGAGGTTAGAAGAGGGTGTTGAACCCCCTAGCACAGGAGATAGGGACAGTTGTGAGCCACCATGGAATTGCTAGGAATAGAACGTGGGTCCTCTCGAAGAGAAATAAATACTTGTAACTGCTGAGCCATCTCTTCTGCTCCAGCTGTTCTACTTTTTGAATCATGAATCAAAGCCAAGATCACAGCCCTGTGAGACACTGAAGACCCCTCTTTGGGTCTAGCTCTGTATCAGGTCACCTCCCTTCTCTCCACTGGCGTCACAACGGCCTCCCTTTAGTTCTCTCAAGAAGGCCTTCTTGTCCCATTGTACCTAAGCCTGCCTCTCCTTTTGCCTGGAGTGTCTTCTCTTGCCGAAATGATGTCGTTGGCTCTCTTGTCAGATATCCCATCTGTAGGGAGGCCTTTGCTTTCTCCCCAAACCAGCGCAGGTCCCCAGTCCTTCCCAGCACCAGTGTGCCTCGCAGTGATGGAGGTCCGCAATCTGCCTTTCCTGTTGCACTCTGCTCGATTTTTAACTGTGCGAGGGGGGCTTCTCTCCCGTGGAAGGCACTAAATGATAATTTGTGGAACGAATAGATGTGTCCAGATTGTGTTAAAACTGAAAAGAAATCACAGGAAATCCTCTGTCTCTTTCAGATGCTTTTACAATTCGGATGGGGATTTCCTGATTGGTAAGTTCCTAAGTAGGAAGACTGACTGAGCCTGCGCTGCATTCCAGGTTTTGTTGTTGTTATTATTGTTGTTGTTTCGCATTTCACTTGCCTGCATTCTCCCAACTGTTTTATTAAACGAAGAGCCATCTCCAGACACCACGGGTGGTCTGGAAAAGATTCCTAGCATCTTCCAAGTGTCTAATGTATGCTCTGGGCTTTCTGCCTGTGGCTGTCTCTGTTGGGCGTCTCTCACGTGGGAGATGTTGGCAGCTGAAATGAAGTTAATAACGTATGGCTAACTTATTAGGAAAATTCTATTTGCTTTTAAACTCACCCAAGGAAAGCCCATTTGTCATCGATAACCACCACTCAGATAAACAAAAAAAAATTATGAAACCATCTATAATGTTAAGGCCCATCAGAGGTTATTCTGGTTTTTCCATGGTGGTGTTAGCATCAGTATTGGGGTGCAAACATTTTCATGTAGTCAGAGATATGCAGATGCCCAACATTCCCATTGACATGTCAGAAAAGAGTGATTTTCCATGTATGTCTATGATCCTTTTGGATCAGTTCACAAAAGTGTATATATACAAGCTCCTCTACAGGGGTTGGAGTGGGAGGGAAGACTGAGATTTTGAAGAACTTTCCAGACCGTCTAGACAGTAAAACAGTTAACTGACACTGTCAGAATATAACTTACTCCCAAGAGACACAATAAAGGCCTCCTCATTCGCAATAAAAACCAACTCCAGCCCTTAAGCCTTCAGGTTCTCCCTTGAACAGGGTGGCTCACCCCTGCACTGTCTTCTTTTTCTCCCTGTTGCCAGTTCCCCAGAAAGGGAAGCTTCTCATTTACACAGAGTTTGGCAAGATGCTCCTGCAGCCCAACGAGATCTGCGTCATTCAGGTTGGTAATGAGCCCTCTCCCCGCTGCCTCTCCCTAATTCGGGAGCCATCCGATGTTTCAGCTGCCGCTATTTCTAACGCTAAAATGTCTCTGTCATGTCTGGGCAACAGGGAGGAATGTGAGTCACACAGTGGCTTCAGGGTGAGCGGCCCAGTGCCTGCTTTGTTTAATATAGCACACAATCCCAAAGCAAAGAATGTTTATCCCTTCCCTTCCCTAAATGTTTGTTGTCTGCTTGACGCTGTATCAGAGAGAGGAGATGGTGAAGGTATTCAAAAAAAAAATTTTTTTTTTGGCTAATTGGAAGCTGCTGTTATTTCTGGACCCAATGAGAGGTTATTGTGGGTACGATTAAGAATTAGATTTTTCTTTGTAACCCATCTTTAATCTGCTCGCCTTTCACAATTGTCTTGGTTAGGGTTTCTACTGCTGTCAGAAGACACCATGACCATGCAACTCTTATAAAGAAAACATTTAATTGGGGTGGCTCGCTTACAGTTTCAGAGGTTCAGTTCATTATCATCACGGCAAAGAGCATGGTGGGTAGCAGGGAGCATGGTAGCGTGCAAACAGATATGGTACAGGATGCATCTTGACCAGAAGGCAACAGGAAGTTGACAGAGACACTGCGTGGTATCCTAAGCATAGGAAACCTCAAAACCCACCCCCACAGTGACACACTTCCTCCGACAAGACCATACCTACTCCAACAAAGCCACACCTCCTAACAGCAACCCTCCCTATGAGATTATGGGGGCCAATTAGATTCAAACTGACCACAACAACATGCCTGGAGCCACAGCCACTTTACTTCTGCATCTAACTACAAGAATATGATTTATTTAAGAAGGCACGCTTGTGCTTCTGTCCTCCAGAGAGGAATGCGATTCAGCGTCGATGTCTTCGAGGAGACCAGGGGCTACATCCTGGAGGTCTACGGCGTCCACTTTGAGTTACCTGACCTGGGACCCATTGGTAAGCCTTCCATCTAAGCCTCCCTTGAGATAGATGCATCTCTCTCCATCTCTCCCACTCTCACACCTTCTCTCTCCAGACAACCGCCTCAGACCAAGTGCCTTCCTTTCAAATGCACGGATAACAGAAAATGACCCAAACTAATCTACTCTAAGTTTCTCTAAAATAACACCACCGAACAACGAGGGTAAAGGCATGTAATGGGTTTCTGGTTGGAGACTGTGTATTTCAAAGGACACCAAGGGGATCCCAAGAAGAGCTACCAAGAATGAGATCTGAGATTTGAGTAAATTCTTTTGGGTTTTGTTCTTTTGTTTTGTGTTTGTTTTGTTTTGTTTTTTGTAAGTCAGGGTCTCTTATATCCCAGGCTGATCTAACTCTCTCTACAAGGATGAGAACAACGTTTAGCCTCTAATCTTCCTGCCACTCCTTCCAGAGTACTGAGATTCACTACCATGCCAGTACCATGCAGTGCAGAGAACTGAACCCAGGGCTTCAGGCATGTGAGGCAAGCACTGAGCTACATTCTTCCCAGCCCTGAGATTTGATTAATTTTTGATGGCACATTAAAGAGAAGAGGGAAGGGAACTACTTAAGCGAATACAAGCTAATGAGAATGAGCTTCGTGAAGAATTGCTTTCTGAAGTCAATGAGCTGTAAAAATGGCCGGCCTGGGTTCTAGTCCCATGGAACAATGGAACGGACTGGGTGACACGTGACCTTTGAGCATCACAGTCCTTCTGAGCACACTCACGAAATCCACACACTTAACACACTCAACGAGTGTATCACTTCACGCTATGAAGGAGCTAGAAACAACAACCCCTATGTGGTAGATTAAAATTTCCTGCTGTCCCTGCCCCTGCTCTTCCAACCGCTGAAGGCAGGGAATGCGGGAAGGGAGGGAAGATCTTAGGAGTAATTGTTCTTGAGCCTCCCTTGGAGAAAAAAAGGGAGCCCGGGAATTTGGCCCCTAGTTTCATCCTGAGCCGTACCTCCCAGTTCTTTCCTTCTGTGTCAACAGCTTTTCAGAGCAACAAGGACAGGCCAGCCTGTGCCTTCTGGTCACTCCCCTGGGGAACCAAATATTCAGAGGAAGGTGGGAGGCAGCAGAGAGGCAGCTGGAGCCATGGTGGGCCGTCTGTCATCCTGCCTGCCACCCACTCTTCCCACTTTGGTCTAGCTTCCTGCTGCTCTACAGGCAGCTGAGCCTTCAGGTTCCACGGAGCATGTTCTCTCTGGAAAATATATATAATTTACTAACCAGCTGGGGGCTCTTTTTTTTTTTAACCCCAGGAGCTGGAAATGATAAAACACTCCCCAGGCCTCTCCTCTCTGAGTTAAATTATGTTTTTGCACTTACGCTTTTTCATATTTTGTCTTTTGATTTATTTCCTTTCTCCGGAGGGAACACTCCCTCCTGTGCAAAGCTAAACAGGCAGGTCCTCAGTTCGTCCTCTCTGAATGGCAGGCACATATTTTTCATGCTGGACAGCAGCTTTATAATCCTGGCTTTTGAGTTCTATCTACCGGGCAGAAGCCGACCTGGGACAATAGCTTGTAGCCTTTTTATAAGAGATCAAGGTCTAAGCATGTGTTGGAGAGAGTCTCCGGGCTTCCTTGGACAGAGATCTGCTGCTGTTCTCAAAACTCTTCCCCTCTCCTCCTCTCTGGTTCCTCCCTCGCCCTTTCTCTCACCCGTGGTAAATGAATAGTGATGTGGTAATGATTATAAAAATAACAAATGAGCCACAATCACTCTTCATCTTTAGAAAACAATGCTGCTTATGAGGATTTTTGAAATTTTCTGTTTTTCAACCAAAAACTCTTGGATCTTTCTGCAAATCTACCAGACAGAGATCCAGTAGATTCTGCTTTGCTTGGGATTGAACCCAGCAAGGATTTTGATGATAATTTGTGGAATGGTTCTTGACACAGAAGAAGGCCTTCCCCTTTGCAGGCATCTTCCCTTTGACTCTGGAAATATCTAAATTGGGTTTGGATTACTGTGTTCTAGGAGCAAATGGCTTGGCCAATCCTCGTGATTTCTTGATCCCTGTTGCCTGGTATGAAGATCGTCAAGTGCCAGGAGGCTACACTGTGATTAATAAATACCAAGGCAAGCTGTTTGCTTCCAAACAGGTAAAGTACGACTGTTGGTAGCCAGGTCTGAATGTGGAGTTATGAAGCACCAGTTAAAAGCCAAGGCCAATATTAGGTACATTGCATATGTCCTTTTGTCTATTTTTGTTTGTTTGTTTGTTTTTCTAGGCAGGATTTGCTTGTAGCTTTGGAGCCTGTCCTGGAATTTGCTCTGTAGACCAGGTTGGCCTCGAACTCACAGAGAGGCAGGTGGATCTCGAACTCACAGAGAGAGATCCACCTGCCTCTGCCTCCAGAGTGCTGGGGTTAAAGGTGTGTGCCACCATCGCCCAGCACATCCTTTTGTCTTTATCACACTACTGAGGTACTGCAAATTACATACTGCTTGCCTTCCTAGTCATGAAAATAGGCCAGATAGCGATAATTCATCGCCCATGTCCCAGTAAGTGATAGAACCAGGGTTAAAACCCCCAACTGTTAGACTTTACAGGTTTCCATCTAGCAATGGAAATTTGGCACTATGCCGGTCTCTGGAAATGACATGGGGAACATGCCATAGAGGCCGCCTAAATATGTTCTGAAAAAGCTGAATTACCACAAAGATCAGCCAAGTAACGACCCAGCTAAGACTCAAGAACGCCATTTATAGTGTGTGTACCCCCACTGCCCTGTTGAGTCTCGCCCTCAGCAAAAGTCCAATCCACTCCTCTGTTCTGAAAAAGCTGAATTACCACAAAGATCAGCCAAGATTGATATTACTCAGTGACAGCCTCATTTCAAATACAAGTGATTGGTCGTTGATCTAAAACAAAGAGAATTTGCTAATTAACTTCAACTATCCCAGGGACCTAGTAGACTCAGAACATGAAATCACAGGCAATAATATAAAATTAATTCTGAGAGATGCCAACATTCTGTCCCTTCTGAAAGAGTGTCATATGAAAAAAATATAATCTATGCTATAATACTATATGACTTCTTGTTCATTTTTTTTTTGAGACAAGGTCTCATGTAGCTCAGTTTGGCACTGAATTTTCCTTGTAGCTGAGAGTGACTTTGAACTCCTGACCCTCCTGCTTCTACCTTCCAAAAAAGGATATTTCGAGTGTGCCCCATCCTGCCAGGCTATTACTATGTGTTATTACTTAACTTCTCAAGAGCAGAGTGTTAGAACAGATTAATCATATAATGAAAGTACCCAAATAGCCCTTCTCTTGCTATTGTCTGCTTTGTTGTTTTATTTGTCTGATTTGTTGTCTGCATTTGCATGGCACATGTTATTTTCCTTGACTGGCACCAAAGGCCATGCCAACCAGCAAATACTAAGCAGTCTGAAACTAAGCTTAAGCCCTGGAGCAAACAGTCATGTGCTATCCTCATGTTCTTTGGGTCGGGATTTTTCAGAAGTGGTTCAGGGAATATTTGTACAGAAAACCACAGAAAGCCTCATTTACGATGCTTATGCCTACATGAATTCTCTCATCTGGCAAAAAGCGTTAGCCTCTGGAGAATCCGAAGAACAAATCTGCATGAGCTTTAAGTATGCTCCCCAGACTATTATTATTTTACACTCAGTTGATAGAGGGCCTCCTTTCTGGCAGTAGCCAGCAGCTGCTGTAGAAAGAAAGCTTTCTACTTCCCCGGGGAGCCTTGTGATGGTCCCACTGGCCCATTCTCCACTGCCATGGTCTGTATCCTGGGGGACTGACATTTGTCCACAGAGTAGCCTGGGCTCCTTAGTCTACTGTCTGTTGTTTGGCTCAACTGGAAGAAACTTGATGACAGGAGAGAGAATAGTTGGACATTTCTTCATCGCTTCCTCCCTATTGAAGACATGAATAGGGCCTGGTCTATCTCCTGTTGAGTGGCCTCAGTGTGGGGAGTCAGTTCATTGCAACTTGTAAAAGCTGATGTGCACACATCTGTACCACCCTGGGTTTCAGCAGCATCATACTGGGACTCAAAACCAGGCACTCAGCATTGTTTCTTTGTGTTCTTTTTTTCACCAAAAAAAAAAAAAACATTATTAGGGGGAGATAAATATCATAGTGAGAGTATTCATAGCACAGATATCGGAAAATACTATAAATCAGAGCCTTGTTTCCCCCAAAGAACTAGCTACAAATATTTACAAATAGACTTTTCTTCATGGTTCTGGCTCCTGCCGGCATCCTATAACAGTACTTTCCTTTCTTTTTCTCATGACTAGGAATGCCAATGCCTTCCCACTGTGGTAAGGCTCAGGAACCTCAACACTTCCAAGATGGTTCCACTTAGCCCTAACCATGTTTTTGTGCATGGTCTTTTCCCTTAAATTTTTTTCTTTGTTCTCGAGAATATCATAATATCATAAATACAAAGACATATGATCATATTCAGTCCCATTTCCCCCTTTTCCTCTCTCCATATCCCCTTCAACACATCTAACTCCCAACTTCACATCTTTTCACTTTTTTATTGTTTATACCCCCTAATTACAGTTAATGCTACCTATATGTGCATGGATGTAGGTCTACCCACAGGAACATGGGAAGCCTACCAGTGACACATCTTCAGTTCCTGGAGGCCTGGAGATCATCTACGCCATTTATAGCAGAATTTTGGCTAGCTTGCTCTTATGCACATCTTGCTGCTCTGAGTTCATTAGTTTGGCAACCATTCATGTCTAGAAGGCAATAAATATTTCACTATATTCCTTACCATCTCCCAACTCTTATATGATTTCTGCCTCTTCTTCTTTCAAGATGGTCCTTGAGCCTTGGTCTGGCTGGGTGGGCATTGATACAGATGTCCCATTTACAGCTGAGCATCTCTTATTCTCAGTATTTTGATCAACCATATACTCTGAACTTTAGAATATTCTTTATCGGATCCTCCTTCTGGATTAGATGCACAGTACCCATGAGGAAGATTATAATACCATAGCCCCAAAGTGATCTCCTACTCCAGATGAAACAGAGCACGGTGTCATTCTGAAATCTCAAACATGTAGAATTGGGGCTCTTCACGGTGTCTTCTTCCACGAGCTCAACAGCAGACACTGTGTCTATGAGAAGTTCCTTTAGACAGCAAAACCCTGGAGAAATAGCACAGCAAGTGCCTGCTGCACCAGGAAACAGAGGGAAGCCCAGATTGTTTGAGAACTGCTGGCATCTACAGATACAGTTAAGTTAAAAATTGAAAAAGCACCGCTTGATGAGTGTGCTAGGCTTCGGCTGTACGCGTGACGGGCCTGACAGCTGCAGCCTCTGAACTGGAAAAGGGGTTAACGACGAAGTGAGGACCTAGGAGAGGGTGTGCGAAGCAACTGCAGAATGATTATGAGCTACGATGCTCCCAAAGGATGGTCTAGTTAAATTTAGAACAATAGCAAATAAAAAGAGTTATGTCAGTAAGTACTGCACGTCTGCAGCTATGGAAATATTACATCCTAAGACCATGCTCTCCTGGTTTTTTGTGATTAGAGTGTCTCCCCATTCAATGTTGTGGCCTGGCACGGAAACTATACGCCCTACAAGTACAACCTAGAGAACTTCATGGTGATCAATGCAGTGGCCTTTGATCATGCGGTAAGTCTGGGCCATGCAGGAACCCTGGGGACCAGACAGCCCTTGAATGGGAGGGATCCAGAGTATACCTGTGGACAGTCACAGAGCTAAGGTTCTCAAGGTCATCCTTCACAGCCTCAACAGGGTCACCTGTCCTTTGGTGAAGGAAACATTCCAGGGCAAACGAGGAAGCCAGGAAATACCCAACCTAACTTACTTTACTTCAATGTAATCACAACTCTCACGAATGGGAAAAGGAAAACCTGCTAATGCTAATGTTGAAGGCAGGAGGGAGAGTCGTTTACAGACCTGGCTACCTTGCAAACTCTGCTCTGGCTGCCTCCCGCACCCTAGCCTCTGCTTCTGGCTGTGGTTGACTATGAAGAGCAAGGGAGCCCTCTTGTAAAGTCACGCAAAGGTTGAACACTTGATTCTTTTTTTTAAAATTTTGTTTGAACTTAGTCATATTTTTTTAGTCAATTAGGGGGCCAAGGATAGGTCCCTGGTCTACCATACAGGCTCCCGAGAGCCCAGATAAAGTGCTAGTTCTGTGACCCTGAGGGGAAGCTCATTCTGTAGTGTACTTCATAATAGATTAACTTAACCCACAAGCTGAGGGATAATTGGGGCAGAAGCCAGAGAGTCAGAGATAGAAGGATTACTCTGAGCCAATTCAGTTTCTCTCTGGGGGGCCCAGACTACCTTTCTGAACAACAGTAGATCTTAATAAAACCAAAGGGGAAAAAGAAAATCAAGATTCCAAGCCCAAAGCTTTGTGAAGAAGTACCCTGAGACCTTGGTAAAGCTCTATTTGAGCCTTCCTACCTTGTCTTCCTTTTAATAGTTTCCGACCATTTCCCCTGACAAATGAAAGGAAAAATGGTAACTTCCAGCAAGAAGAATTGGGTCGACTTTTTGTTTTGTTCATGGTTTTGTGTTTTGTTTTGGTTTTCATTTGAATTTACAGAGATTCACTCTTCTCTGTACTGCTGGGGTGGTTATTCAGTCTGATCACCGCTGTGGAAAACCTTTGCAGGCTCCCCATGATTTAGGATTAAGTCTGAGCTTGAAAGTGTGGCATTTGGTACTCCTCACCATCTGGCCCTGGACTCCTTTCTCTAGTATCGCATCTCACTCCTCCTTCATTCTTCACCGCATCCCTCTGGCTTTAACCTTCCCTTGCTTTACAAAAGTTCAGAGGACCTTGATATCTTTTCTATTTTCCCTGATAAAATCCCTCCCTCTGTTCCTCTTTTCTCCCCTACCTTTCTTTTGTTCACTTTTAAAGAGTTAGCTCAAGTCATAGGCCTTTGAAGCTTTCCCTGATCCCGTCACAGGAGATGAGGAAGGGTGGCGTGACCAGGAGAGGGCTGGCGGTCACCAGAATGCACTGCATAAATGCATGAAGCCATCAAAGAGCAAATTCAACAGAGAGTGATTTTGAAAAAGAAATAGCCACGTTCTCCTTTCCCCAATTAAAGTTAAAGGAGTAGAGAATAGATTCCCAATCTCTGAATCTCCCGGTGTCAGCACTGCTTCTGATAGTGACACAGATATCAATCGCATTGAATCTTGGTCTTTCCACCTAGGAGTCTAAAGTTCTTGGAAAAAGTATAATCTCATCCTTCTGAGAGTCAATCAAGGAGTCAATCAAGAGTCAAAAAATTACTTAATTTTAACCAGTTCTCAGGTTTTTCCCGCCTGTAGACACCATCTGGACTCTGATGCCCTGCCTCCCCAAGAAGCATCCTGACCTCCACTCTAGGATGTGGATGCTGTTTTGTCTGTTCCCCGACCTTCTCTGAGCAGCACCAAGCTCCCTGCCACTCAGGCTGTGGGTAGAAGAAGTCAGGCACTCTCGCTGTCCGTGCTGGAGGGAAATAGGGCGCCTCTAATGTAGACTCAGCAGGCTGCCGGTCCTCTTACCCGGCGTGAATGCATTTTGCTTCCATCACAGCAAGAAGGCAGCCACATGAATGATTACTCCAATTCAATCAGAGCCCAAATATCTAAGTCTGACCTGGGTCACTTAATCAGAACCTGTCACTTGAAAACACCTTCCTGTGCAGGAGACAAGCTGTCATGGCTCCCTCCCCTCCCAGGCATCTTACCTTCAGCCTCCTCTTATGTGTCTACAGGATCCTTCCATTTTCACAGTGCTCACGGCCAAGTCTATCCGACCTGGAGTGGCCATTGCTGACTTTGTCATCTTCCCACCTCGGTGGGGGGTGGCAAATAAGACCTTCCGGCCTCCTTATTACCACAGTAAGTCTCTGTTTCACCAGAATACCGCTGGACAGTAGGAACAGCAAAGTAATGTGGCACTGGGGACAATGGCCAGGTTGTTCTTGGACCCCCTGACGTGCCTTGAATTTAGAATCCGGCCTCTCGGGCTACTCTTGGGCTTTAAGAGGCTCCAGCCTCACAGTATCTGCAGGGTGATTCGTGGACTGAACCTGGCTCCTGTTTCTCTGGCTCGAAAGAGAGACAGAAAGGTTGGAAGCCTGTGAAGCGAGACCGTGGAATTCAGATCTTTATAAAGGGTGGGGAGTAGTTTGTTTGGGGAAACTACTTAAATCTGATCCGAGAACAAGTAAAATGTTCCTTATTTAATTATTTTGACAAAACAAAGCAGACAGCGATCTAATCTGGGAAATCAACTCTTCTGGAAGATGGAGGTGTTATTAATGAATTGTTTTCTTTGACAATTTCATCTGTGTGTATAACGCATTCTGACTGCCTCACCCCCACCCTTTCTCATCTCCCCCATTCCACATACACCCCCTCATCTCTATTGATTTCTATCCCACAGCCCATTCCACATACACCCCCTCATCTCTATTGATTTCTATCCCACAGTCCATTCTGGTTTTTATTCTTTTGGTTTTTCGAGACAGGAATTCTCTGTGTAATAGCCCTGGCTGTCCTGGAACTGACTCTTGTAGACCAGGCTGGCTTCAGAACTCACGAAGATCCAAAGATCCGCCTGTCTCTTCCTCCCGAGTGCTGGGATTAAAGGCTTGCACCACCACTGCCTGCCCGGCCCACATTCCATTCTTTTTGTTTAATTTGCATCCGCCAGAGTTTGACCAAGACCTTCTCTATGACCTTGGGATTGAAACTACTCATTGGATCCTGGGGGTAGACCAGTTGGTACAAAACTGAAGACAATGGCTGACCATCATGGAATCATGAAGTTGACTCCCTTTACCTGTACCCTCCATGAATGGCCTATAGTTCAGCAGTAAGGGATCATTTCCCATTAGCCCCCCCCCCCAGAATTCATGACTGACCATTGAGAGGGCCTCTCCCTGACCATTCAGCGTCCCTGCCATGTGTGGGCCTTACACAAGTAACTGAAGCTACTATGAGTTCCTAACTACACTGGCCGTTCTGTATGTAGAGGATGGTGTTTACTAATCTACCTCCTATCTTCCAGCTTCTATGTTACTTCACTCTGTCTTCCCACAGCATCCCTTGAGCCCTAGAAGGGATAGTATAAACACTTGCTCTATGCTTCAGCTCCCATTTTCCACATATTTTCAGCATCTTGAGCAGCCAATGGGACTCTGAGTTCACCAGTGTCCACCGCAAACAGAAGCTTCTTTGAGTGGGGTTGAAGGCAGTTTCTGTCTGAGAAATGAACATGGATATTTAGAAGGAAATTTGACATTATGTCTATGTAGTTAAATGTCAGTAGTAATTTTCCTTGCAGGGCCTATGACTTCCCAAGGCTTGGGTTTTGACCAGACTTCCAGAACCAAGCAAAGGATCATTCTATGACACAGGCCTCAAATCTAGAGAGCAGTTGGTTACCCCATGGTAGTCATGCCACTACTGCATGTATAGGCACATTTCACCAGCAGGTTGATGGTGCAGAGCTGGTAGAATTGGTAGAATTCACTAATGGGTAAGATCATTTGATAGCTTTTCTTCCCCTCCCCTCCAGTCACTAGCACAAAGAAGAAGGTGATTCAGACAAATTCAGTTTTATTTTAGTTGTATTATTAAGACTAATGATTGTTGGCAAGTTTGTAAGGCCCTACTATAAGTTTTTTTTTCAAAATATTAACTTATTTGGGTTATAACAGCAGCAAGAGATAGATAATATCAATTATCTCCCTCTCTGTTTCCCTGAAGATGAGACCGACACAGAAAGGAAGCCATTCTCCAGGTCTCACGGTTAGTTGAGTGGCAGGGTCAGGATTAAATTGCAGATTGTCTGATGCCAAAGCAGACACATGTGACTGCTAATTGATGCGGCTAGTGCTGTGGCCTGTGCATAATCCACGTCTAGGAATATTTATCCAGTCAGTGAATGCATTACCAAGAGTGAATAAGTACACTGCAGCTGTGTTTAATGCGGTTGACATTTTTAATTGTGCAAATTAAACAGGTCAAGGTACAATTCTGCTTTCAGGAGGATTTTACATTTTTTTTGAACATAGAGGGCTGGAAAGGCTGCATTGTGCATTTTCAGCCGGAACAGTCTAGAAAACAAATGATTTTTCCATAGTTAACTACAGAACCTTCTGTGTATATGAGTTCCTCTCTGTAACAGTTCCCAGGTACCAGAGCTTCATGGTAGACAGATGCACTGAATAGGCAGTTTAAGCATTTGGGAGGGTGGGGAAGTAAGGCTGTCAGATGAAAGAGGGCCACTTCACAGTCAGATGACAGCCAGCGTGCCCCTTCAAGGTCACCATCAAGAGTACCCTTTCCCTTTCAAGTTTATTCTCAAGCTTCTCTCTTCCAGAGTTTAATTCGTTGGCTTTAAAGTAGAAACTCAGAGGCTGCCCTTTGAACTAGGACGCCAGAGGCTTCTGACCCAGAGGTCTACAGACTTTCTGTTGAGAGCAGCGGTGGAGGGCTCGTCTCCCCTCCTAGGTAGAGGGACAAAAACTGCACTGCTGTGCTCCGGGCTCCCGGTTCACTCCTTAATCTCCTTTGTACTGCAGAGCGCCTGAAACAGTGGTCCTTGCGACACGCCTCCTATGATGGTTTTAATGACTTGTCCCCAAATACCATCTCATAAAGATGTGGTGCCAAATACCATCTCATAAAGATGTGGTGCCCTGAGTTGGTTTGGAAAAAAAAAACCATGCAGAACCCGAAGTTAAAAATTAGTTTTATCAGAGATATGAAAATATCGCTGTAGCGATACTCCAAATCTTTGTTACTTTGATGTGACTTTAAGGGGAATTGGAGAATTATTTCTGTAGAAATATTGCCTCTAGTCATTTTAATGCACCTGAGTCAACTAGAGCCAGCTTTAATCAGGAAGGCAAGCTCTACCCTCCCACTGTCCTTTGAAACATCAAAAGCCATGTAGAATATCTTCACCCAACTCATTGCTAACTAAATTCACATTCAGATCAAAACCAAATTCTGTCCTGCTCTCTTCTTAAAATTAAACTGTGAAGGTGACCCTGGCGACACGTAGTGCAATGAGGAATGTGACTGCAGACTGAAGCTCTGCGCAGACCTATTCTTAAATCACAGTGGTGGCGCACACCTCTAATCCCAGCACTCGGGAGGCAGAGGCAGGGGGATCTTTGTGAGTTCGAGGCCAGCCTGGTCTACAAGAGCTAGTTCCAGGACATTCTCCAAAGCTACAGAGAAACCCTGTCTCGAAACCCCCCCCAAAAAAGAAAGAAAAGACAATTTAGTTTCTTAGGGCTTCCATTTGCTTCTCTTCCTTTACCTGCTTTTGGAGACGCATGTGGGGCTATGATCTGGGCCTCCCTTTTTCCTCAGGGTTGCCAACTGTTTACTTTTAGGGCCTGGAGCAGTGTGTTGTGTAGGTGACTGCTCAATTGATTGTAGAAGTCTTGTGGTACCTGCTTGTATTTCACATGGAGAGAAGAAGGACATGGCCCTGGCCTGTCGAGGGTTTGACTTTGCCAGGACTGTCACTTCAATGTCACATGCCCAGCACCTTCCATCTTTCCACAGGACAGACAAGGAGCAGCCTGAGCAGGTCATTTCTTAACCCTCTGTGTCGCACAGTAGTTAGACTAGTAACTCTATATTCTGAGTACGGGTGGAGGGGCACGCGAGTGGCGGGGGAAGCAGACAGATGACTGGATTGGCAGAGGTGGAAAGGTATCTGCATTTACCCAGGTGTCAGATTTTCTTCATTCTTGCTGTTGGGTTTTCATCATGTTGAGAAAGAGTTTTATTTCACCAAAAATAAAATACCAAAAGAAAGGAAGCAGAGTGGGCTTTGTCAAATTCCATGTGACTCCTAAAGGTGATGTAAAAAATGTCCACTTAATTATAAAAGAAGAAAAAACCCTGAGAGCTATTCAATAACAAGATAGGTTGCTCCGTAGAGCCTTCCTTTCATTGAAGGCATGCAAGCAGAGCCCAGGAAGTAATCCACAAAGAATCATGTAGAAATGCCCTCTGTCTGGAGTAGAAAGAAGGATTATTTCCAAAGTTCAGATTTCGGGGTCCAAGAGAACAGAAGAATAAGATTCTATCCTGTTCAGATTTGGTTATCTGTTATGATGAATCAGTGTTTTACAGAAACCAAGCATCTGCCTCATAGCTTATCACTTGATAATGGAGTGTAGATCTAGAGCTTGTCCTCTGTCATCTTCACACACACACACACACACACACACACACACACACACACCACTTTGATCTAGACTGGGAACCAGAAATGTGGTGAAACCATGTACTATTGTGGAATTCTTTGGTGAATTTGAAATATAAGACCTGAAAACCTAGAAGAAATACTATTTTTTTCATGGGTCTAGCCTTGGATAATAAAAATGCCACTGCTTCAACCTTCCCAGGGAACTGCATGAGTGAATTCATGGGACTCATCAAAGGTCACTATGAGGCAAAGCAAGGTGGATTCCTGCCAGGGGGAGGCAGCCTGCACAGTGCCATGACCCCTCACGGTCCGGATGCAGACTGCTTTGAGAAGGCCAGCAAGGCCCAGTTAGCACCCGAGCGGATCGCTGATGGTACCATGGTAAGCAGCCTGATGCGTAAGGGACCTGCC
Organism: Microtus pennsylvanicus; assembly: GCF_037038515.1. Lineage (NCBI taxonomy): Eukaryota > Metazoa > Chordata > Mammalia > Rodentia > Cricetidae > Microtus > Microtus pennsylvanicus. Next base: position 40,044,584 of record NC_134579.1, read on the forward strand.
TCTGGGCTCTGAAACTTCAGTAGAGGAAAGCAGCTCTTTCCCATCTCTCCGAAATCACAGAGGTGGAGTGGGGGAGGGTTTTGTGCCTATGTGTGCACGTTAGAAGTCCACATACATACAGCTGTATGCACCCTAGACTTCTGGTGTGATAGTGTAGGAGTTTGACAGGGAGTCAGACCAGTTCAAATCCCAGCTCTTAATTCCTATGTAAGCTCGCCACGCTTCGTTTTCCCATCTGTAGAGTGGATATAGTATCCAACCCAGAGGACATCTGCGAGTTATAATGCCCCATGGAGTGTTCAGTAACTTTAAATGCAAGTAACATTATTAATACTCTTTGAAGGGTCTTGCTGTATCTAAATGCAGCCCTGTCCCAGAGTATTCTGTATGGGAAGCAATCCCGAGGACAGAGGAGGCAAATGTCACCTTCAGCCAGTCCCGAAAGCAAAGGAGGGTCAAGCAGTTTTTTGCCTTGCTATAGTCAGGGCTGGTGACAGCAATTCTCAGTTGCTTTTTTCATTTTCTTTGTTCTCCTTTGGCATGGGGTGAAGCTGATGGGATTTAAAGCCTGCTTTGTATTCCTCTTGTGTCCAGCTGTAAACACCGAGGCGGAACACAATTGCAGTTGGCCGCGGTACTTGATTTTATTTTATTTATTTATTTTTTCAATTCTTGGAAACAGACTTACTGGACCACAAGAAATAATTTTATGCTAAACCATATGCATGCAGACTTGCTGCATATTTTAAAACAAATGCCTTCAGTGCTACATGGTTTAACACCCACAGCACAGACCTGCTTGACGAAAAGCTTGGCTTGTACACTCCCCAGCATTAACTGTCCACCTGTCCAGTGGGGTTTGCTTTGAGGCCCGAGTCCAAGGCCAGAGCTTCTTTTATAGAAAAAGGGACACAGAGCCCTTCCTATCTCCTGAGCCTAGGCTCCGTTACCCCTTTCGTGAGCCTCCTGGGAGCATCTATAGGAACCTACAACTCTGTGAGACAATTCAGTGATCTCTGGCTTTTGCCTCTGACAGCCCTTGAGCGTACACAATCCACCCTAGTGTTGTTCGTCAATAACCCTTGGGCCTCCAAATGGGCTTTTGAAAGCCGTGCTACTCAGAGCAATGCTCCACAATAGTGAGGCACAGGGCTGTTTTTCACATGCAGTAAGAATTTGAGTCTAAGACCTGGATTGACAGTGAGATGGAGCTGACGTGGGAAGGGGATTAGGATGGTAAGGGGCTGGGTTTCTGGAGGTCCAGAATATCTGGAGGGCACCCTCCACAGGCACTTGTATGCATGTGTGCATCCTCACCTCCAGAGATACACACATACACATAAATAGAAACTTTACCGAGACCTAACTTTATGTCTCCCTTACCATTTCCCATCATATAATGCAGACACGGAGCAGTCTGCCATAGCCTTATTCCAGTGGGCAGTGGTTTATATGATCTTTCACGGCTCAGCCTGACAGCAAAACTCACAGGAAGTCAGCAGAAGACCACAATAATAATGCCTGTAACATTTACCCTCATGTGTGAGTAGGGCTTTAAACCTTCGCATTCAAAGTTATAGGGTTCAGGCAAAGACACACACCTCCACTGACACAGACTAGGAGAAATCCATGTGTGAGAGACCCCAAACATTAATGCAGGTGTTCTGAGTGGTGTCACAAAAGAATAATATAATTTTCCTTTGGCCTGTCTAGAGGGTTTTTAATTTCTTAATGAAAGCAAAAATAAGTGTAAGGTTTGGGTTGTTCACAATTATTTTACAAAAGACACTATAGATAGAAAAATCAACCACTGATAAAAAGCTAAAATGTCTAGTCTATATAGAATATTTTTCAGTTTCTTTCTACTGTGGCCAGAAACATCCAGAACACAGTGGGGTGTGCCGCATCAGTCCCTTTATGGACCATCTTCATTTGCTCGCCTTTCTTCTTTTTCCTTTTTCTGAGCTGAACTCTTGGTCAGGCTCCTGAAGAAACAGGTTAAGACCTCAGTTCTACCATCAGTTACCCCCTTAGACAAGCCACCTCTCAGCTCGGGGCTTTGCTCCTTCCTTTGTGAAGTAAAAGTATGCCCTACATATCAGGACATTACCACGAGTGATGGTCCCCCAGAAGACCCCAGGATTCTCCCACATCTGCCTTTGGGAATAAAAACTTTGCCTCCAGACTGCTATGAGCAAGGCTAGTCCCACACTCAGGGCCGTAAGTAGATAGAAACCTTGTAGACATCTTCATCAGCTTATACATGGTAAGCCAGATCCAGAACCTTGAGCCCGTGTTTTCCCTCATCATGGCAGTACGTGTGACCACAATTAGTCCAATGTTTTGTTCACCCGTACCTTCTCTATGTATGTAACTAAGCACACTCTATTATCCCCTTACCGCTTCTTCTCGTCTTCATCTTATTTCCTCCAGGCATTTATGTTTGAGTCTTCCTTGAGCTTGGCAGTCACCAAGTGGGGACTCAAGACCTGCAACTGTCTGGATGAGAACTACTACAAGTGCTGGGAGCCTCTCAGGAGCCACTTCACCCCCAATTCCAGGAACCCCACAGGACCTAAGTGAGACCGAAGCCTGCTCCTGTAATTGAGAATAGATTTGCCTGGTTCCCTTGAGAATCTCACACCCTCTGGGGACACAGGGACTCACTTTTCACAGTCAAGGAACTCAGTGTGTTTGTGGAAACGCATTTGGAAATGTCTGTGGCTTTCTGTTCCTCAGTAAATACGTGTTCTGTGGATGTTGCAAATGATCATTTTCTCATCTCGATGTCCAGGACTGGTGGGCCAGAGAAGCCCATGTCTGGGAACTCGGGGTGGGACCACTTCCCATAGGCTTTACTCTTAAGATCACAAGTACAGGAATCTGTAGAGACTATGAACCAGGCATTCGTCTAAACCATGTGGATACCCAGGACAGCAGGCATCTAATTCTGGTAGTCATGTACAATGAAATTAGACAAGAAGTTCAGCAGCCGCCAAGAAGAAGCAGTAATCCATTCACTTTAGGGGAATAGCTGTCTGGGGATGACTGGATCTGGGTTTCTCTGGTCTTTGCAGGAAAGGTCCTGTGGCCTAGGAAACTCGTTGGCCTCCTTGAGTAGAGACAGTCTGTTATCCTTCTATTGATTCGTTTGTCAATCCATTTGGAAATCCTGTGTGAAATCCCTCTTACCCACCTTAGAGCGGGGTGCTGTGGATGAACGGTTGAAATGGAAGAATCAGTCTTGGGAGAAAGAGCCAACAGAAACTGATACCCAAGGAGACGGTCACACTGAAAATGAGGCATGATTGTCTAGCGAGCTGAACACAACTTATAAAGCTTCCTCTATAAGGTCAGCGTCCCTCCCAGGACGGGGCTGCCCGAGACTTTGGAAGTGGGTTGACTGTGTTCTCCTTGGGTGCAAAGATATGCAAGTCAGAACAGAAATATGGAAAGGGATAGCTGCCCTGACTTTGATTTTACAGGGTTAGCATATCCGTTCTGCTTTGTTGCCATGGCAGCAACTTAAATTTGCTGCTATCAGGTTTTCCTCTAATAATACGTGGTAAGAGTCATATGTTAGGACCTAGGGACTAGACTGCCAGATGAAATACAAGATACCCAGCTAAATTTGAATTTCTGACAAACCATAAATAACTTTGGTAATAACTATGTCCTATTCAGTTCTTGGACAACCTTATACTAAAACATTATTTATGATTCATCTTATCTTTGTAATTAAGTGGGAAACCAATATTTCCCTTTGCTAAATCGGGCAACCCTACTAGAAATATCAAGGATATAGATATGATCCTGGCCTGTACAAAGGTTGTATTCTAGTGAGGGAAATAGATAAAATAAGCATACAAAACCATTACAAGCATGCCAGATAAAGACAAATAGATGGGAGTATAACAATGAATGAGAAAGCCTTTCTGTAGAAAGTTAGGTCCCAGTGAAGAAGGGACATTTAGCCAAACCTAAAGAAGAGGAAGGAGGAAGTCATTGGGAGTCGGGGTGGCATGAGAAGGAGAAACATGTCAACACCTTCTAGATTTAAGGAACTGAAAGGATTGGAAGTGAGTTCATAAAAGGAAGAGAAAAAACAAAAAGGAACAGCCACCACCAAAAACCTGGCATTGTCCTGAATTAATGAGAAACAGGGAAAGGAAAATGTCTGGTTTTGAATGGGCATGAAAGGACTTGTGGAAAAGGGAGCCGAGAACAGGCCTGGGGTGGCTTCTCAGTCTGTGGAGGTTGTCTTTTTGTGGTCTCAAATAAACAAACAAATAGATAAGGCACAGGTATCTTTAAGGGTAACTTGGTAGACTTTCCCAAAGTTTTTAAATGTAACGGATTTTTTTTAAAAATTAAACATCATTGCTGGGTGGTGGTGGCACGTGCCTTTAATCCCAGCACTCAGGAGGCAGAGGCAGGCGGATCTCTGAATCTGAGGTCAGCCTAGTCTGCAGTGAGAGTTCCAGAACAGCTAGGGTTACACAGAGAAACCTTGTTTGTGGGGAGGAACAAAGAAAAGATAGAAAATAAATGATTAGAAATAAAAATAATTAAGAAGCTAAAAATTATTAAACATAGTTACAAAGCAAACTACTTTCAAACATGTTTTCAAATGAAAACTGAAGCTGAAGCTTATGCCCCAATGCCAATCACCATCCAGGCCCACTGGCTGCTCTCAACTGCCGGTCCCCACCCCTCTTCCTGATGTCAGAACCCATGAAGGTACTGGGGAATGATTGAACCTGGACATAGCTCTCAGGCAAGAGCAAATGTGAATCTGTGAATAAAGATGGAAGCTCTCTTGCCCTGTACCTCTGAGGTTTGTATTCAGCTCTGGTTTTCTGCAACTCCTGCAAGGATCAAGCTCCACGTAGGGCAACTTTCTCGCTACTGCACCTGTTGTTTACCCCAATCTCTTCCCTTTCACCCCGAATCTTCCACTGAAGTAGTTTATCCACAAGCCCCGCCTTCCCTCCGTGCACTCATTCCAACCCCACTCTGCCCCGTAGCACCTCAGCTCTGACCCATTTGTCACCCTGTTAGCTGGGTGACCAGATGTATGTGCGACCTGAATCTCCGTGCACTCAGCACTTTGAACTTTATCTCTCCACTAACAGCAGCGATCCGCCAGCCTGAGACAGGATCTCACCAGGCCAGACTGTTCACACTAATTAACTTTTTTTTTCAGTTTCCTTCTGTGTGTCTCAGATCAGTTAGGAAAATTTGTGTCATTTCCTTAATTTTCCAAGATGCTCCTCAAAAAAATTTGCCGTCTTTTTGCTTGGAATGAAAAACTCCAAAGAACATAAAGCACCCTGATTAAGTTTCTTCCAGTGACAGGAGGATTTCCTGCCAGACCTCCTTGGCATCTCTGTATACTTTGCCATTTAGAAGCAAGTGTAACAGCAGCCACCCTTCTCAGTCCCTTTCTGAAAGACTCCCCACAGTCCAGGCTACTGGAAATGTCTCTAGACCAGTGATTCCCAACAGGGGCCATCCTGCTCCTCTTCCCCAAATACAACACATCCAGTTGACACAGCTGGAAAGGGAGCTGTAGACATCCGGTCCTCTGATAAGTACGCTGTAGTGCACAGCACAGTCACACCCAACAAAGAACTCTCAGACACAAGATGTGAATGAACAATGGTTCTCAGAGACAAGTGTGCATTTGGGGGCTCGCAGCATCTTAAAGCTCCAGTGCCCAGGCTATACCTCAAACCAAGCAATTAGAAATACCAGGGATGGGACAAGGCTATAGGCACTTCAGTTAAAACCAGCAACGAAGGTACTTCTGTTTCCAGGGTCAACAGAAGAAAGACTTGGGGAAAACCCGAAGGCTCTATTTCCCAGTAAATAAAATGGACAGGAAGGCAGGGGCATCGGGTAAGGAGTTACTCAGGAGTAAGGAACACTGAGGATAGTACTTACCTCCTAGCACTGCTTAAAGCAGGTATATAAGTTCAGGTCAGTACATTACTTAGGGACTGGAGAGATGACTTAATGGTTAAGAGACCTGACTGCTCTACCAGTAGACCAAGAATTCGGTTTTCAGCACCCACGTGGGCAATCTACAGCAACCTGTAATAGCGGGATGAACCTATCACAACATAAGCACCATACAATAGTGCTATTACTTCTTGTGGGGTTTGGGGAAATTGTTGCTCTTAATCTATTAGTTTTTTATTATAATCATTAGATAATTACTAGTAACCATTTCATATGAAATTCATTTTTGGAAAGAATAGTCACTAAGAATATAGGTTCTGGCTTGGCAGTGGTGGTGAATGCCTTTAATCCCAGAACATGGGAAGCAGAGGCAGGCGGATCTCACTGAGTTTGAGGCCAGCCTGGTCTAGAAGGAGAGTTCCAGGACACTCAGGACTATATCCAGAGAAACCCTGTCTCAAAGAACAATATATATATGTTCTGAAATCCAGTTGTGCTTTTATGGCCAAATGAGTTTGGACGTGTGACAACCTCTCCAAGTCTTGCATTCTTCCTTAAAGGAAGAAGTGCTCCCCCCCCCCCCGCCCGGGGCTTTGGGAGTTAAGTGGTGTTCTGAAGACATCCACACAGTGTACACTTTTTATTGTTACCCTTATGACTCAAAGAGAATTCAGTTCCTACCTCTGGGAGACTGTGGTGCCCTCTACCGTAGGAGCTGCTGGAATGACCAAGCAGAGGCCTGTTGACCCAGGTTTCTGTCTTGCCCAGTTCCCACAGTGGTTAAGTCCCAAAGAAATCACACAGAGTCTACATTAGGTATAAACTGATTGGCCCACTAGCTCAGGCTTCTTATTAACTCTTATAACTTATATTAGCTTATTATTCTTGTCTATGTTAGCCATGTGGCTCAGTACCTTTTTTAGCTAGGCAGTCACATCTTGCTTCTTCTGTGGCTGGGTCATGCTGCAGAGCAACTTTCTTCTTCCCAGAATTTTCCTGTTCTCATTGACCCACCTCTACTTCCTGTCTGGTTGTCCCGCCTATATTTCCTGCTTGGCTACTGGCCAATCACCATTTATTTAAAATATAATTGACAGAATATAAATCATTATCCCACACCCAGGCCCGCGGGCCCAAATAAACTAGCATCTGGCTGGAGAAGAAGGTGTGTGCACTTTAGATGTCTTAAGAGACAGATGCATCTGACTGGAGAAGAAGATGTGTGCACTTCACATCTGGCTGAAGAGAAAGGTGTGTACACGTCGGATGCCATAAGAGATAGATGCATCTGGCTGGAGAAGAAGGTGTGTGCACTTCGGATGCCATCAGAGGCAGATGCATCAGGCTGGAGAAGAAGGTGTGTGCACTTCGGATGCTGTAAGAGACAGATGCATCTGGCTGGAGAGGAAGGTGTGTGCACTTTACATCTGGCTGAAGAGAAAGGTGTATACACTTCGGATGCCATCAGAGACAGATGCATCTGGCTGGAGAAGAAGGTGTGTGCACTTCGGATACCATCAGAGACAGAGGCATCTGGCTGGAGAGGAAGGTGTGTGCACTTTGATGCCGTCAGAGACAGATGCACCAAGGCTGAGAGTGCTGAAGCCCTTGAAAATCCTCTCGCTGCCGTTAGGTCTGAAAGCAAGAAATCATATGTTTCAACTTAAGATCCCAGCCGTGTCTATTAATAGATGGAGTGAAGTGGAAGCTAAGGCAGAATTTAAAGTGATTTTGATAAAAGCAGTTTTCTTGTGTCTGAGAGCTTTTCCCGGAGGAATCTTTCCTAATCATGAGGCCCTTGGGACTTTCATTAGGGCTAATCCGGAGGTTTTTTACAACTAAAGTTATGTCAGAGTTTCAGTACAAGCCATGACAAGCGTGATTAAGAGCAAAGCCTTATGGAAGACTAACTGTATGTGATGCCATAGCAGCTCAGCGAGGAGAATCTGACAAATGGGGACGTGACGTTTGTACACTCATTAGCATTGATTTTAGATTCTGTGAATAAAATTAAAATCTGAAGGATGCTCTCTTTCTCTTAATAAAAGGATATGATCTGATTAAGAGTTTATTCAGCTCTAAGTATCTGAAAATCTAACATTAGCTTAGCAACCAGGATCTTATGAAAGATGTCGGAGGTCAGCAGTTCAGAATAGGGAAAATGACGGCACAGAGGAGTCCTGAAACCAGATTTGTGTCCGGGAAATGTCTGGCAATCTTGATCCAAGACAAGGGTCATCTCATCTTGCCTTCTGTGAAGGATGATCCAGCAGCCTCCTGAGAAGCCAGGTTTCTATTGTAGAGCCTACAGGTGGCAAAGCAGCAAGACAATAAGGATTTGGGTTTGAGTCTCCTCATTCTCATAGTCCCAGGGGAAAAAATGAATCTGTCAACATTAGTTTTGCACAATTACAACTAACAAGCAAACAAGCAACTCCCTATTTAAACAACTTCTCAATCTTTGGATGGGGTCAGAAAATTGGCCAGCAATTGGCCATTCCTGGCAGCATCACTTGTGATCACAACCAAGTGACAAAGGAAATCAAGCAGTACTTCCTAGTCAGAACTCAGAAACTAATCTTCAGATTAGTGGGTGTTGAAGCGTCAGAGAAGTAATTTCCACTCCAAAAATTAGGACATGAAACTGCCACTCAAGCTACTCTGTACACCATACCACACTTTTTGTGGCTTTCAATATTTCATGTAAAATGTTGATAAGACTCTCTTTGGAAAACATCATGTTTTTAATTTTTGAAAAATCCATATAAGATTTTTAAGTCTTTGTGTAAAATTTTAAGAGTTGTTTATCACCTTCTCTTTTTCTCATCCTTTTTTTGTTTTTTTTTTTTTTTTTTTGGTTTTTCGAGACAGGGTTTCTCTGTAGCTTTGGAGCCTGTCCTGGAACTCCCTTTGTAGACCAGGCTGGCCTCGAACTCACAGAGATCCGCCTGCCTCTGCCTCCCGAGTGCTGGGATTAAAGGCGTGCGCCACCACCACCGGCCCTTTTGTTCATCCTTGCCTCAATAATTTTGTACCTGATGGCAGCCCTCAAGAACTTCCTAGACTGATTTCTCATATGGCCTCAGCTGTTTCCAGCTTCTCCAGGGTCCAAGAGTCTTCTAGAACCTAGTAAGAGACAAAGTTAAGAAGTGACTCAAAACTAGCCAGGCAGGATGGCACGTCTCCAGCCCTAGTCCTTGGGAGTGACAGAAGCAGAGGCCCGTGAGTTCAGAACCAACCTAGGAAACATAGCAAAACCCTGTCCCCTCAAAAAAGAAAAGTAAGAGAAGTAGTAGAGGAGGGGGGGGGGACAAAGCCAGGAATGATCATTCTAGCACAGACAGGTGGGTCCTTGGGACCCATTGGCCACCAGCCTAGCCTAATCAGTGAGCACTAGGACCCAGGGAGAAACTCTGTCTCCAAAAGCAAGGTAGAAGTTCCCTAGGGAGGAACAATACCCCCAGGAGGCCCTCTGGCATCAGGAACTTACACACATACTGTGTGCTCACATCCACACACTCCAAAGAGCTCATGCACAAGCAAGGAGGACAAGAAGGGGCATATTCAAAACTAAAGTGATATTCCTTGTGACCACGGGAAAAAACAAACTTGAACTTTAAGTGTCAGGTTTTTTTTCCAGATAATCTCCGACATTCTGTGAGTCATCCATGCCCAGGAAAACCCAGAAGTCTGCTAGATTGCTATGAATTCGAGATTCACAGAACACTTCTGTGATAGCTCCAAACGAAGGTTCTCCAAGCAGATGGTGTGTCTTGGTGGATGTTCTCTTGGCCATGCTACTACCAAGATAGACATTGGACTCTGCCAGAAAACCAAGGTAGTCAAAGAGGTGATGAATCCAAGTATCACCACCAGAGTTAGCATGACAAATGGATACTCTAGAAGAGAAATGGAACTCAGTCATTTCCCCACAAATGCAGAAGGTAAGGAAGGGAAGTAGAAAGCCCAAAATCATTTCATACATTTAAAAGTGTGTTTTGGAGCTGGAAAGATGGCTCAGTGGTTAAGAGTACTGACTGCTCTTCCCAAGAACCCAGGTTCAAGTTCCCGCACTCACAGGGCAGCTCATAACTGTCTGTAATTCCAGCTCCAGGGGATCTGACACCCTCACACAGACATACATGCAGGCGAAACACCAATGTACATAAAAATTTTAAAAATAAATTAATTTTAAAAAAGAACTGTAAGGTTTTTTAAAAAGGTGTTTTTAGCTGGGCAGTGATGGCAAAAATGCCTTTAATCTTAACACTCAGGAGGCAGAGACAGGTCGATCTCTATGAGTTCAAAGCAAGTCTGGTTTACAGAGAGAATTCCAGGAGAGCTAGGGCTACACAGAGAAAATCTGTCTTGGAAGAAAAAAAAGTGTGTTTTTTAGAAAAAGTGCCATCCATATATTTTTGCAATCATGTGAATTTAACCAAAACAGATTCTTGTACATATTTCCAATTTCTTCCAATAACCTATGAATTATCCCGGAGGACATAGAGATGGGTAACGATACTCTGCACCTGACCCCAAGGTATGAAAAGGCTGCTGGGTGATGCTGGGAGTTAGAAACACAAAGGTTGGACCCAATGGGATTTCAATTAGAGAACAGGTATGATGTTTTGCTCTAGGCAAGATCCAAGCAAAAAAGGGCAAGAAGTCATATCAATTAATAAAGCAGTAAATTTCTGTGGGGGACACCCACAGCTCCAGAGAAGGGAAGTGATGTCATGCTCTGCTAAGGCAATTGTTGAACTGTCTCTGCCTGTGTGTGCAGAAGAGGAGCTAATAGAGATCATAGAGACAGACGTCTGTGCAGCTTTTGACAAGTTCACAGCCGGATGAGCCAATCTGCAATCTCACCTTACCGGGCTGCTTTATTCTGCTTTAGGGCTGTCTCAAAAATTGAAAACCATGCCTGAAAATCAGCAGCCTGATTACTGGTCCTCCCAACGCCTCTCTTACCCTGTGACCATGCTCCACCCAGGGACCAACATGGTCTCCAGGAATGTGAACCTCCTCAGGCAGGTCCTGCTGATCACCGCCAGTCCCTTTCTCTGTCATCTCGCTGAAGGCTCAAGTCTGAGATCTTAAGACCTGGATCCTCATTATGCGCCTGTCTTTTGTGTGTGTGTGTGTGTGTGTGTGTGTGTGTGTGTGTGTGTGTGTGTGTATGTGTGTTCAGCAGTACCACAGTGTGGGCTCCAGTGCTCAGAGAGAGCAGCATCAGCCAGACAGATGGCACATTTGGAGCTCAGAGGAGGTGGCAATTGGTGTCCTCATCAGACTGCTTCTTGGTTTGATTTAGGACATTGTTCCTGACTGGTTGAAAAAAAAATCCTGTGGTGTGATTAGAGTCTCAAGAACACATTGCTCAATACTTCTCAATGCTAAGAAATGATGCAAAAGTTCCTCTGGGCACTGCTTCCTTTAACATTCAGATACCGAGAGTACATGGTGTTTTCCCCCAATGTGAGGGAACGCTACAATAACTTCTGATTGGAATGATCAAGGTTCGTCTTTAATTTGTCTTATTTAAGTCATAAAGTCATTAAGGAGAAAGGCACCTACATAAAAGGGCAGTAAGTAAATTTGAACAAGCAAATAACAAACAAAGGGACAGAAATACATGAAAAATCTTGAATCTCAGTAATAAATGAAGTACAGATTTAAGATAGCTTTAGTCGTTGGGTTTAAAAACCATTACAGTAAACATCCTCTGAGACTCTGTTTTTCCTTTATTTTTCCTTTATGGTTTGAAAGGCATGTGGTCCCATGCGCAGCACTATCCCATGAGAAAGATACACAAACAGAAACATTCTCCTATAAGTGTCTATCACATTGATCATAAAAGGAGAGAAAGGAAAAAGTCAATAAAATATTCTCTTATAAGAAGAATTAAGTAGGTTGTGATAGACACGCTGTCTTAGTTAGGGTTTCCACTGCTGGGAAAAGACACGACCACGACAACTCTAGAAAGGACAATTGGGGCTGGCTTGCAGGTTCAGAGATTTAGTCCATCACTGTCATGGCAGGAAACATGGTGCTGAAGGAGTTGAGAGTTCTACATCTTGACCCCCAGGCAGCAGGGGGAGACTGTATACTGGACGTAGCTTGAGTTGTCCGGGGGATCAGGAAAGTAAAGCAGCCACACTGATCAGCCTTACAGACCGGGCAGCAATGACAAGCACCTTTAATTCCAGTAGCCACAATGACACACACTTTTAATTACAGTCGCCACACTAGTTGCCATAGAAACCAGGAGGTAGAGATGCATGCCCTTAATCCCAGAACTAGAGAGGATTATAAAACGGGAAGAGACAGTTCTCAGTCTCAGTCTCATTCTGAGATTCCTGGAGAGTACGAGGTTGAGGTAAGAACCAATGGCTGGCTGTTTTTGCATTTCTGACCTTCAGATTGAAACCTAATTTCTTTCTCTTAGTTTTTATAATCATGCTTCAACTTTCCCCAATAGGGCCACATCTACTCCAATAATGCCACACCTCCTAATAGTGCCACTCCCCATGGGCCAAGCATTCAAAGGCATGAGTCTATGGGGGCCATACCTATTCAAACCACACACCAAAAAAAAATCATCACATGATATGGAATAAGGAGTGGGTTTTATTCTATTTTTTACTTGAGTACTTTCTAATTACAATAGACACTGGTACATTTGCAGCATCAAATAACACATCTATAAAAGAAACCCAGAGGTCAAGGTGGAATTTCTTCCGTTTTTGCTTTCCAATAAAATAAGAGCAAGGCAACGTTGTTTGTTATGAATCCGGAGAACAATTTAATACGATAGCCTGCAGTGGTCATGGGTGCCGGGGAAGTGACTAAGGCGGCAATTCTCACCATCACCACGGCCTGGCTCGCCTGTGTCCCCCGCCAACTCCTTACATCCTCAGCGGGGACCTGTCCACTGCCACCACTGGGGATGACTCCAGCAAATGGGCACGGTGTTAGTCCTATCATGTGGGAGGCAGAGGCAGGAAAAGTTTGGGTCCAGCCTGGACTACACAGTGAGAGAAGGGAGGAGGTGGAGAACTTTTGGGCCGGGAATGTAGCTCTGTGTTGTCCTAGCATGCTTAGGCTCTGGGTTCAAGTCCAGGACCACTGAAGCAAAAATGAAGAATGGCAGCCTGTTTTGATAGCTCACGCCTGTAATGCAGACTACTCAAGAGGCCGAGCATGAAGACTGCAAATTCAGGACCAACCAGGGCAGCTTAATGAGACCCCTGCTTTATATTAAAAGGTAAAAAGGAGCTTGGATCGTAGAGATTGCTTAGTGTTATAACCCTTGACTAGAGTGTGCAAAGATGCCAGGTTCAGTTCCCAGCACAGAAGGAAATTGGGGGGGGTGAGTCATTAAGAGGATAGTGAGGTGGGGGGCAAGGACAGATTAGGAATGACATGAAATTCAGGATGAGAATCGCATGAGTCAGACTATCGCTACTTTGCAGCTGTAGGGCTAGACAGAGAGGCAGGCTTGTTTTGCAGGAATGCACACTGCTTCACTTGAACTGTCTTTACACATCAACTTCGTGTGTCTACTAGGCTTGCTCCTCTGACTTGTCTCTCACACCTTCTGTGGCTTCTGCCCCAACACTCCTGTTTGCTTACTGTTTAGGCTCCTTATTACTCCAGTTCCCATAGTTGTGTGTGTGTGTGTGTATGTGTGTGTGTGTGTGTGTGTGTGTGTGTGTGCATGCAGGTGCACACATTTGTGTGCGGATGGCACGTGCACAAGAGTGTGTGTGGATATGGAGGTCAGAGAACAGCCTTGGGTGCTGTTCTTCAGGCACTAATCACCTTATCTTTTGAGTCAGGGCCTTTCACTGGCCAGAGGTTCTGGTTAGGTCAGGGTGGCTGACTGGTGAACCCCAGGGATCTGACTCTGCCTCCTCAGAGCTGGGATTGCAAGCATTCCACCACATCTGGCTTTTTACATGGATTCTGGGATTGAACTTGGGTTGTCATGTTTACAGGGTAAACTTTTTATGGAATGAACTCACTCCCTGGCCTTAAAATAGTTAACTTTTGATTCTCATCTTCACTGGATTGAGAAGTGCCTAGTATATTAGTAAAACACACCTCTGGGTGTATCTGTGAGGATGTTTTCAGATTAACTAAGGGAGGAAGACCTGCCCTGAATATGAACGACACCACCTCACAGGCTGGAGTCCAGGGGCAATAATAAAAGGAGAATAGAGAAAAGCCCACTGGGTGCAATTATTTTGCTTTGTATCCTGGCTGCCATGACAGGAACTGCCCTGAGCATCCTTCCCCTGTGGACTGAAACATAAGCCAAAATAAATCTTTCTTTCTGTAAACTGTCAGGTATTCTGCTGCCATGAGAAATTTGAGTAACCCGGGCCCTGGAAGAGACAGCCCGAGCGGGCTATGTAGGATCGGGAGCCTTTCATTATCAGTGATTATGGGGCCCAGTGATCTTCAGGATGCCAGGGCCAGTAGGGGGGAAGAGAGAGACAGAGAGAGAGAGAGAGAGAGAGAGTCAGTCGTAAGTTGTTCCATTCAATACCCTTTCCTTCTCAAGAGATAGGGCCAGTATTTTGTGAATCTCTCTGGATTCAGGACTCTATTGGGCATGCTATTCTCATCCACTAATGGGATGCTTTGTAAAGCTACTGGTTTTGAATGGAGCCCAGAGAGAGCTCTGCAGCACATTCAGGTCACAGGGCCAGCAGCTGTCAATGCTGTCAATTCGTCTCTAACACAACTGAGCCAATATTCTCAATACACATGGTACATAAGAGTGAAGCTTGGGTCTTCTGCAGAACCCTGGCGATTACTGCCATGAAGACTCACCCCTAAGGCTCTCACGCATCGTGACACCTTCTGCAATAATGAACAATTCTGCTCCCAAAGTGCTAGTTATCATTACAAAACTGAATCTATTCAAATGAGCTACTCGTTGTGATCTGCGAAGCTAAGTGTGGTAAGGTGGGCATTAGCAGCTCCCGGATGTAAGTGAACAGCAGCAAAACCTACTAAAGCTTAGCTACAGTATCAGCTTGCTGACAGCATCCTACAGGGCTGAAGCACAGGGTTTACCACGTAGCAGGTGCAATGAACCAATGGTCACAGAGTGCCGCAGCTTGCTTTCAGGAGCAAAAGGACCAGCAGCAGGACTGATCCGTTTTGCCCTGCTAGTGATTACCTGGTGGGATGGAACATGTGCTTTCAAGTTTTGGGTTTACTTTTCTTTTTCCCAGAGCTAGGTAACAAACCCAGAGCCTAAACACTAAAACACAAACACATGCTGGGCAAGCATTCCACCGAGCTACATCCCTGATCCCCATATTTAGGGTTTTCTTTTGCATGGATTTCTGTGTTTGTAGGAAGGTTACAGTATGCTGAATCTCCCATGTAGAGATCAGAGGACATTTTGTGTAGGGATAAGTCCTGCCCCTTAGGGGGCATGTTTGCCTCGGGCTAATGTTCGCCTATAAATTTGGCGAGCTGTGCGCCCAGCTGCTGCTTCTGCTTTCCTAGTCTCAGAGGGAACGGTGGTTCTGTAAGTCTATTTTTCCATTAAAGCTGTATATATTTTTACAATCTGTCTGCATTCGTTTACACCGTTACATTTTGGCGCCCAACAGAGGGGCCCAACTCTGAGATTAAGAGTCTCATGTTCTACCGACTGAGCGTGATGTCCCCTCTCCCAGTAAAGTTTGCCCCTGGGTTTAGGGACATCATTTAGGGGTTGGGAGGTTGGGGGAGGAATTTTATAAGCTCAGGGATCATTTTGAAAAAAAAAAAAGAGGGAATGATGGGATAATAGATTTATAATTGTGAGATACTGTTTTTAGACAAATATATTGGTATCGATTCTTGTATATTGATACAAAGTTAAATTATATTGACTATTGTATGCATGCTTGTTTCTACCTCTGTTTAAAACAGTTTTATGTATTGACATATATTGTATTGATATATATATTGTATATATTTACCATATTGCAGTGTACATTTCTACCTCTGATTAAGATACTTATATAATGTTTGTGTATTGATATATATTTGCCATATTGCAATGTATATTTGTACAGTGTTTATATTTGGAGGTCATTATCCTCATTTGTTACACAGTTGTTTATTGTCTTAGTCTTTAAGTTAGATAGATATTGAGAATTATATAGATTAATAGTCATCTAAGTTTGTCATTTATAATTAGACTAATCAGGTTCTTTAGATATATAGAGATTATACTCAGTATAGACAGATAATCTTCAACCTCTTCAAAGAGCTGTAGAAAATGGCCTTTAATCTAACTCAGAGTTTCGTGATAGTGAGACACAATTGCTCCTGGCAACACCGCTCTATTCCCGAGAGAATGTTGGGCACCAAAGACACTCCACCTGGAGCCTTTCTTTTTGGCAGAACTGGCCTTTGGGCAAAGAAATGCCCATACCTCAACCACTGAGTGTGCATCAATGGATAAAACAGGACTGTCATATCCTGCCAAGACAGGGTAAGATAGTTTTGAAAAGTTCCTTGCCTTTAATAATGAATGGTATGTCAGTTATGTTATGCCTTAGCCAAAGTTGGTTGACTCAACATTGCAAACGAGACTTTGGGTGATTGCCCAGGTAGTCAGTTGTCTCTGTCAATTGTTGCACATTTTGGATATATCTCGTTTGTTAAGTAATATTTATTCCCTTCTCAGATCTTTGACGGAGTTGAAGATTATATAATTGTAGTTACTCTCTACATTATTTAGATTTGAGATAGAATGTTTAGCAAAACTTTTGTTCTCAATATTGTTTGTTATATTTATTTGTTATTATTGTATATAGTTGTATTTGGTTTAGTTCTGTCTTATTTAGACAAAAAGGGGAGATGTAGGGATAAGTCCCGCCCCTTAGGGGGCGTGTTCGCCTCGGGCTAATGTTTGCCTATAAATTTGGCGAGTGTGCTCCCAGACGCTGCTTCTGCTTTCCTGGTCTCCGTAGGAACGGTGGTTCTGTAAGTCTATTTCTCCATTAAAGCTATATATATTTTTACAATTTGTCTGCATTCGTTTACGCCGTTACAATTTTGCAGGACTCGGGTTCTCTCCTTCCACAATGCAGGTTCCCAAGATTTAAGTTACATCACCAGTCTTGATGGCAAGAGCCTTTACCCCAGCCATCTCACTGGCCCAACTCAGGTTTTGATGAATAAGATAACCTGATTCACTGTGGGACAAGGGCAGAAACCTTCTTCCATAAGGGAAACTAATCTGATAGATACCTCAACCATATTTGGGAGCCCGATTTGTGATTGGCAGAACTCACATAATTACCTGCCACACAATTGAGCCAGAGCATTGGCTGGAATATGTGGGTATGTCCATGCCCAAGGTAACTGTGACTATGTGATCGCTATGACAACACCTAGAGTAACTAAGGCTGTCTTTAAGGGTGATGGTGGCTCACGCCTTTAATCCCAGCACTCGGGAGGCAGAGGCAGGCGGATCTCTGTGAGTTCGAGACCAGCCTGGTCTACAAGAGCTAGTTCCAGGACAGGCTCCAAAACCACAGAGAAACCCTGTCTCGAAAAACCAAAAAAAAAAAAAAACAAAACAAAACAAAAAAAAACGTGGTGACTCCCTCAGCCAAGCAATCTACATCTCAAGTGATGGCCAATGGGACATCTGGAAAGCAAGCTTGAGACGATGACCACCAGCCACATCTCTAGGCCAGCTCTAGTAGTGTGGGACTTGACTTGCCTCACTGCCCCTCCCATACGGTTCATAGATTGTTATGTAGCCATTACTCTGAAGGCCGTGTTAGTTAATGTAGGCGGGTTGAAGATCTGCATGGCACAGATGAGGAAATGATAAACTTGTGCCTGTCTGCCTTCTTAGTCCCATTGCTGCTACGTAGCTCAGCTACACACACTTGCTTTCCGTCCTGAGCACCCTCCTCCTGATGGACCCAGCCAGCCAGGAAAGGAATGCCCATCTGGGACGTAACTCTTGACCACCGGAAATAGGATTATTTGCTTTACCCATGTTTGAAGAATTCTGTGTATTCTACAGAGGCCTTTCGAATATGATGGGAGCCCATTACTCAGAGGCAAGAAGTCAGCAGCACACAATGATGGACTCCATCCCTCCCTGCATTTCCCTATTCCCAAGCCCTTTTAGATCCCAACATAAACTACCTGCATACGAAGCCTTCCAGGCTTTGCTGATTCTGGTAATGAGGGCTAAGCTAAGAACAGACGAGAGACTGGCTGCATAAGCTTCCAAAGTTAAGACCAAAGACACTTAGCAGCCTAGAGTACATGCTGTTCCCCATGATCTAACTGTCTCTGTGGAAGAAATCGTTACCATACTGTTTCCAGACTGAACTACCAAGTGGAGTAGCAGGTACTGTTATTAGTTAATACTATTTCATTTTTATCTTCATGGCTTTATGGGGTGAAAGGCCTTACTACCTCCACACTATAAAAAGAAAAAGGAAACCAGAATTCTTCATCCCAGGCTGGCTGTCATCCTTCTGTTCCTCAGCACGCTCTCCGCCCTCACCTTCTTACCCCAGAGGCAGCCATGTCAGATAAACCCAGCAGGCCCCTTGGCTTTTCATGTTCCTGTTAGACCTGTCAGCCTCTGGCTCTTCAGAAACTAAACCAAATGCCATCTCCCCAAACCTCTCACAGGGAGCTGCTTCCTTATCAGTACTTCATTTTCCCAAGTCTCTTACGTGTTTCACATCATTGCTACCTTCTGCTGTGCTCACCGATAAGGCTGGGGCCAGGCAAGGACCTACGTATTGGATCCTAATGAGTTCTCAGAGCTGTGCACTCTGGCTTTCTGGCTATTGTACCCTTAGCATACACATCAGCGGGTCATAGTTAAGACTCATTTGTGAATGACAGATTAAATGAATAAAGAAATGTTTCTTCATTGAGCTGGGCTCTTGGAAAGGAGATTCTATAACATCCAGCAAACACTAGCGGCATTCTGACACACATTATCCCAGCACGAGCCACCTCTGCTTCCATTGTGAGGTATTAACATGCCTCAACAATAAACCCAAGAACAAAAGAATCTGTTCAGTGATAATAGATTTATTTATACAAGGATCGTGTCATCCTTGCCAAAATTAATAGGTGATATTCAAAGATCGGTCCAATTTTCCTTCCTGGATAAGTTTTTCCTTTCTGTCCTGTACAGAATAAAACAAAAAGAGACACAATATTAAAAAGCATGGCATGACCATGGAATAACTGCAAATCAGCAATAAAAATTCTCAAAAGTTAGTTGTAGTCCCATCCCTAAAGCCCAACAACTCTGAGGAAACAATGAGACGAAGTTAGGACTAGAAGAAAATACCGCCACTCAAAAGTACCTTAGCTGTTTTCAGTGATGAGAAAGGAATTGCCCCATCCCAAACAGACATTGTTTTTGTTCTGCGGCAGAATCCCACCCTACAGCCCAGGCTGGCCTGGAACCCAGTCTTTAGCTTAGCTGGCCTCAAACTAAGGTGATCCACCTGCCACAGCCTGCAGGGCTAGGATTACAGGTATGAGTTCCCAGGCCCAGATTCAAAGGTAGACAGCCAGAGCAAAAGCACAGCTGATCGACCAATCAAAAGACAGAGCTCTGATAGAAGAGAGGGTGGTTGGCTGATAATGTGGACGTGGGAGTGGCCTCCAGTCTGGATGGCTGCACAAGCCCTAGGACTGTGCCAGGAACGAGAGTCAGAGGGAGCAGCCTTCTGTGACCATGCAGCAAGGCCTCTGGTGAGGGTGACTGGCAGGCTACTTCTGCCACTGTGAGGTTTAGTATGTTTGTAAAGTCACTCACATGAAGAACCCAGCAACAGAGAGCCTGCTAAGTGATCTGTACGCTCTGTTCACACTGGACCAATAAACCTCATCTCTAACAAATGCGCCAACAAAACTAAAGCATATCAGACAGTGAATCACAAAAGATGTCTAGTTTTAAGCCAGACATGGTGACTCATTCCTGTAATCCCAGTGCTCAGGAGGCTGAGACAGAAGTCCTCAAATCTGAGGCTGGACTGGGAGACATAATGAGACCTTCTCAATTCTGTCTTAGCAAAAGTTTCTATCCACCCTCCAAGGAGAAAATTAACATTAGAAAAAGTTATTATGGTATTCATATGCTTAATAATCACACTATAATTTCCTTATATTATCTGGAAAAAACAGAAAAGTTTTCATGAGCTAAGCTCTAATCTCACAATTTAATCTGACCCTTCTGTGACTTTTTTCTAATGGTAGAGTACACATTAAATTAAATCCAAAAGACCCATAGGCTACATGGTTTTTAACAAAGTATCAAATCAAATCGAAAACTCCAACTCCAACTCTTCCGGAAAGGAATGAAGATACAAGATAGAAGGGAAAGGACTTTCCGGTGGGAGGGGCTTGGGAGCAATGGCCACAACACTGAGCTGGTACCTCTCGCGGCAGTGCTAAACACCCTGCCCAATACTTACCCTGTCTGTTTTGAAAATGTAATACCAGAAGATGAGGGGCCCAAATGCTGCCACAGCTCCTAAAAATGAGTTCTTGGGGGTGGGTCTGAAATTAGGATAAATATTTGTTGATCTTGCATAGGTCCAGCGAATCAAGGCAGGATCTTCCTGAAATTAATACAAAGATTTGTAAACCTTGAGGACATGTTGAGAAGGAGATTCATCAGGGCTGTTGTGAAGGAACACAAGGAAGCCTTCTGTTCTCCAGGGTAACTCACACTGCCTTCAGCTCTGGCTTCTGACCTCTACCTCCCAAGTGGGATTCCACGGCTGTGCCACCCTCCCACCAACCCATTTCTAACACCCAAAAGCTTTTTTTCCCCCTTTCTCTCCTCCCTCTCTTTTCCTTTTCTTTTTTGGTTTTGGTCTTTACAAGACAAGGTAGCCCTGTAGCCCTGACCGATCTGTAGCCCGAGTCAGCATCATGACAATTCTCCAGTCTTAGCTTCCCAAGTGCTGGGATGGCAGGTGTGCACCACCACGTCTGGTCACAAACAACTGTCTAAGGATCCTGTTCAAATCCTGCACAGCATAAAGGTTCTTCTATCTGCAGCTAGCTTTCTATTTACTTAGGATTTAACTCCTAACTTGAAACTGGCAGAGAAACCCCCTCTCCCCTTTACTTCCACGAATCCCTCTGACTTCTCCTTACCCTGGTTCACTCTAACAAAGACAGACCTCAGACACTGTCAAGCTTCCTATTTTGCGTCTAGTACCCTTTCTAATGCTGTGACAACGTCCTGTTCCCTGCTTCATCAGCTGCAGGAAGATGAAAGCAGGCTTATTCTAACTCTCAATGATATGCTTTTGCTTCCTTTTGGTCCCGAGGAGCAAACCAAGGGCACCGTGTGGACTAGGCATGAGCTCCACCTCTGAGCTATACCGTTCACCATGAACTATGTTTCTAAACTAACTTAGCTGATGTTTGAAAAACAAACTATTACATTCCACACTATGAAAAGTCTTGCAAAAAGAGGTCAAAGTTGTCAAATAATCAGCTTATCTTGGTTAAGAAAAAATAATTTAATATATTTATACTAAAATAATTTCCCAAGAATAGCAAATCTACCCCAAACACATAATTAAAGTTAATTAGCTAAATCCCCAAGTGATTTTGCAAAATTATTCTCTCCAATTAACTGACAAATTAAAATAAGCAAATAAAATCAGCTTTAGTCTTCAGTATGCAGGATGAGCGTCTAAGGTGCTAACGAACACCAAACAGCCGTGATTGGCAGGACTGAAATAAGTTCCACATTTACACTTCAAACTAAACTGCACTACAGCGATTTGACCCCGAGGTGACCAGCTGCAGCTCACAGGTAAAGCAGCCTGAGTGGGGACGCTTCCAGCCTTTCAATCAGGCGTGGGCAATCTGGGCAATGGCTCGCTCGCTACCAGTCAGAGAAGTCTAAAAAGATCTCCTGCTGCTCTAGAAACAATTACTATAATCATTCCATGCTAAGACCGTGGGGCTTTGCAGGGCTGTTTATTATTCCCTGGTGCAAACAGAAACTGCACAGAGTAGGGGCAGAAGATGAGAGGATCAGCGTGTCTCTTCTTCTGCTGGAGACTGCACCTGAATGCCTGTGAGATTTCTCAATCTGCCTGTCACTCGCAGCTCTGCACTTCAATACCTTCTAGAAACGAAAATTTCATTCCACAAAAGTACCAGTAGCTTCAAGACCAAAATCACAGGAAAAAAGCTGGAGAGATGGCTCCGTGGCTGAGGAGTTGGTTGTTGCTGCTGAAGAGGACCTGGGTTCAGCTGCCAGCACCCACATGGTAGCTCACAGCCATCTCTAACTCCAGTCCAACCGGCCCAATGTCTATTTCTGGCCTCCTCCAGCTCCAGGCATATACGTGGTACACGTTCAGAAATGCAGACAAAACACTCATGCGAATAAATTAAGTGAACAGGGGAAGGGAACTTTCCATGAAGCCACTCAGTGGCCAGTGGAATGCCAGCAGCCTCCGGCAGAGAGAGACCTCGAACCTTCCTTCACTGTATTTCTGAGCCCAACTCGGCTTGGTTTTCCCCGCTCCACCCATTCTCTCTCCATCTCTTTTGCTCTTTTCCTCCCATTTTTCCAATCTTTTAACACTAGGCCTCAGCTTTTGCTGGGCTTTCTCACATACATCCACTCCAGTAAAGTCAGCAGTCACATGACCTTGGGTCTTCATATGCTAACGGTACCAACATTCCACTTCTACCCTTAGAAGCCCTGTTCTTCTCATCATCTACTCATCTGGGAGTGGACATAACCACCTAACAATCTGTCAATATTTCTTTTCAATCCACCACGCTTGCTCCTCTGACTCTTCTAGCAAGAGGAACTCGGTTGGCCGTGGAGTTGTCCTTAGCTCTTCCTGTAATCTCACGCAGCGTCCATCTGACAGTGAAGCACTTGCCACTTCTGGCCACCTCCACAATTACTGTCACAGCATTAGCCAAGAGCCTTCACCGTGTAGAAAGCCTCCTGGCTCATCTCTCTCTGCTCTCAGCCCCTCACAGACAACAGAGGAAACAGAGTCTCCATGATGTGACTCTCTTCTCGGTAAAAATCTTTACAAGTCTGGTGGGATCAAGTCCCAGGAGCCTCTCTGACCTCATTTTGTTCTACCATTCTGTCCGTGCCTTTCCCTACTTTATCCTTCAAAAACAAAAGTCGGTGTGTCCGTGGCCCAGACTTGACTCAGCCTCCAGAGCACTAGGATGCCTAACATATTTGAATTATCTCTCCACAAAGCAAACAAAAACACTCAATGCCGTGTTCCAGACAGGGGCCTCCTTCGCTGTTACACACACACCGCGAAGCCCACACTTACTTTTTTCTGTATCATTTAGCACTATCGCACATACTGATGACTCAGATTTAACATTCTTAATGTTTGTCATCCCCACTAGAAAGACAGCTAGATCCACAAGGACAGGAACTTTAGCTGGCTTTGTACTCTTACCTCATCATCTCAAATAGCCTCATAATAGATCCTGAGCAAATTTCTGACCAAATCAGCCACTCCTAAAGATTACACAACGGGATCCATATATGTTGCTTGGTAAATGATTAATGGAACAGCTGAAGAGGCAGGGACTATTAACTCTGCTACAGATGGGAAATGGAAAGTGTCCTAGGTGACAGAGATTAGAAGACAGACGACTGGGGATCAAACTTGACTGGGGTCTTATGCTATTCATTTTTTTTAAAAAAAAGTAAACAAACAAACAGGCCAGGCGTTGTGGAGCAGGCCTTTAATGTCAACACCCAGGAGACCGAGGCAGGTGGATCTCTGCGAGTTCAAGATCACCCTTGTCTGCATAATGAGTTCCAGGACAGCCAGGGCATGTATAGAGAGATCCTGACTGAAAACAAACAATAATAAAAATGATAGCACACTATCCAGCACATCAAACAGAAGCATCTCTTTCACCCTGTAAACACTGGTCTGGTTGGAGATACTATATCCATCTAGGAGGAGGACACTATATGAGTCACACAGACTAGGGTTCAAACTGAGCACTGTGACCTGCTACAGGGTATATCTGTATGAGCAATATATCCTATCCATACTGTCTCCTCATCTAGAAAAGCCAAGAGAGTAACACAGCTTAATTCTATGAATGGTTCTGACATATAAATTACAAAAAAGAGAGTTTTTCAGGTCAGGTATGGTTTTGAAGGTGGCAGTAATCCCAGTACGTGGAGCTGTGGCTGGGGGACCTGGAGTTCCGAGAAAAACAAACAAGACTTAGTACTGTATCTGGCCACTTAGTGTAACTTTCCCTTGGTTGTTCTCATAACTTTCAAAAATTCATAGAGAATGGGTACCCAGTTGGTGGAAGGTCTTCACTGGAGATATTTAGAGGGCACTTACAGTGGGAAGGGTCTAAAGCACACTTGTTAAAACGCCAGTTTACTGAGATGTTACATAGTAACGTCACACACTTTTTCAGCGGGTTTCACAACTCTAGGTCTAAGGCACACCATTTCCAGGAGAACATTAAAAACCTACGTTTTAAAAGAGATTATATTATGTAAATTTCCCAGGGGCCATTGTCAGTATATGATGTCATGTGGTCTGATTCCAAAGCCAAATGCTTCATCAAGCTTCGGGGTCTGTAACACACTGAATTTGAACATCCCCTACAATCTCGTGAGAGAGAAGTGTCCTTGGGAGTTAGGAGCTCAAAACAGCTGTTGACGCTGTACAGCTGGAAGTATGGGGCCTGATCACTGCCTTTACAAGGAAGATACTGCCCTAGATAGGTCACGTGTCACTCTGCCTCAGAAGATACGAAGGACCACATTATAGTCATGTTTCAGACAAGAACCCGAGACTATGCGGAGTTCAACAACGTTCTCCAGATGAGGAGGGGAAGTCGCCAAGCCAGGATGTAAGGCCAGCTGGGTTTGCAGCCGGAGCCCATCCGCTTGACCGCTGAGCCTACCGCCGAGGTCAAAGGGCCAAGGGCGTGTGGCTAGGGACCCGTGTCCAGCATATGGATTGGATGTGCCCACGAGAGATGCGGCTGACCCGGCCCACAGCCCGCCCGGCCCCACTCACGATGTGCGTTTGGCGTTTGGGGTCGTTGTACTGAAGCAGATATTCCCGTTTAAGCCGGGCCCTTAAGCTCAAGCGCTCGACCTGCGCCTTTCGGGTCTCCGGAGACACGTCATACTCGGCTGGATCGAGGGTTTGGGGGAGAGTGGCCAGGGGCGCGGGCTTATACTTGGAACCCGACATCTTGGCTTCCCCGCGCACACCTGCGCCTGCGCGACTTTGAGGGCAGCCCGCTCTAGTTTGACCTTCAGGCTCAGGAAGTGCGCCTGCGCACGCCTTAGCACGCTCTGGCAGGAAGAAGTGGGAGAGTGGCGGAGCCTGAGGTAGGGAGGAGCCTCCTCCACGCCCCTCGGCATCCGTAGTTTGCGCGTGCGTGCTGTTGTCCGCCCGCCTTTGGCGTTTTGTACGGAGTTGACACGTGCTTCCCACCCTGCTGATCCATTCTTGCAGAACTAATTTTTTGAAGTTGAACAGAGGAGAAGAGACTGGGAAACTGCATTGGCTGTGGCTCCCAAAGTCCTGCCGTGCAGTGTGGGTTCATCCAAACTGGGTGACCTTGGAGAAGGTCATTTGGTGTCGCCCAAGTTTCCTTTCTCTTATCCTAGAGAAATGACCTTGACCCTGGGGAGCTGTGGGGTTTAAATGAGACAAAGATGCAAAGTGCTTTACAAATACTCCGTAGCTCCCCGCACCTCCCCCCACCCCAAAAGGGGGGAATGGACCTTTTTTTTTGCAGGTTACCACATTAGGACCAGTCCACTGTTAAAGATGGGAGGAGAAAGATGACCGATCCAAATCATCGGGGCCAAATTACTTAAAGCAAGCAATGAAAGCATGCCTATTTCTTCTTATACAGGAGCTGCCATCCCTTAAGGTGGGGTTTGAGAGATCAGCTCGGATGTGAGGAAGACAAGGTTAACGTAAGCATAGCAAGTTAGTTCTAACGACCTCTTTGCAAGGTGGTCCTAACAACAGGTGGACATAACAAGGTAGCAATAACAGCCCTTTCGAATCAAAGCAAAGGTCGGGTTGTACTGAAAGACCTGGATAAATCCAGACCTCCCCAGCAGGAAGAAAATAGCCAAAAATCCAAGCAGGAAGAGAAGAATCAAAAATCTAGGATTAGCCGGTTAGTGACTGTGTTTCAAGAACTAGCTGAAAATAAAGTTAGGTTGTAATCTTGAGAATAATCTTGAGAAACAGGGAGTTCCCCCTTGTGATTGTGTTTTAGGAACTAGCTGATTATGACCTTGGGAGTGGTCCTGAGAGGCAGGGAAATTGCCCCCTTGTGACCTTCACTGGTATTTTCGGAATTTTCTGTCACACACTCCCTGCCAATTCTGGATCACTGGGCTGTGGTTTCTTCCCTTAAAATTCAGTTCTCCCGGTAACTCGGGGTCGAACTCTCCCCTGCGTGGGTTATGAGTCTCGGCCCCAGTGCACTGGTTCCCATCTCATCTCATCATTTAAAGCCTCATGTGATTGCAGCAAGGATGGTCTCTCGTGAGTTACTGGGGGGTCGTGTTATCCCGAGACTTGAGTGAGAGTCTCCCCGGGGGTCTTTCGGCACGACGGTTATTAACTTTTTAAAACAAAGACGGGATTGCCATTCTTCGACTAGGCAGTACAAAGCCATTTGTCGTTATGATTACAGGTGGGGCATAGCCCAATCATTGAGAAACAGGTTTACTTATAAGCAGGAGTAAAGTCTTTGCTGTATGATGACTTTTAAGCCTAAAATGGAAGCAGCTAAGTGTAAGCTTCTATTTTGTAGATGTGAGACACAGAGGAGAGACTGGTATTACAGCATGAAACCTGGCTGTAGGCAATCAGAAAATGATGAAGAATGGAACTCCTGAGGGAATATCTTAGTTAAAAGCGGGGGGGGGGGGGGGGGGGGGGGGGCTCTTAAATTCTTAGCACTCTTCAGGCACTGAAAATGAAAAGCATCTTTATGGATAGGAACGTACGCAAGAGGATACTCCAGGCGGACGCACAATCCCGAGGCTTGGGAGACTGACGCGGGAGCCTTTAGCTCAAGGCCAGCCTGAGTTATACTCCAAACCTCTGCTTAAATATAATAAAAACATCGCCGCCACTATCACTAAGGGGCAAAGCAACTTCAAGGCACACAGCAGGGTCTTTAGGTCCCCATAAAACACTCCTCAGGAGGCAACCATGGAAACAATGCCATGTAACTCCAGCAAGGAAAGCTGAATCAAAAGAAGCTTTAGTTTGGCTGAACCTTCTGGGGACCTGTAGGTATGTGGGGG
This sequence comes from Microtus pennsylvanicus, assembly GCF_037038515.1. NCBI lineage: Eukaryota > Metazoa > Chordata > Mammalia > Rodentia > Cricetidae > Microtus > Microtus pennsylvanicus. The sequence goes on from NC_134579.1 coordinate 40,071,912, forward strand.
GAATGGTTGCTAGGCAGAGGCAGGATGTAGAAAATGTTGGCACTGGAGTGATGAGCAACAGCACTGCTGTCAAATTTATTCAGCACTTTAATACTGTTTTAAAATATTTATTAAACACCCTGCATAAAGCACACCTTACACCATCTAGTCTTAGTCAATCTTCTAGGCTCAGTAGAGAAATTACAGAAGAAATGGAAACAGGATTCTTGTTATTTTTTCCCCCAGTTGCTGACAATCATGCAGAGAACAGACAGAGCATGATATTTGCAAAGTAGTTCTATGTCCAAATGAATAAAAAGCTAAATTGACTCATGAAGAAGGCAGGCTGCAGGGAAGTAGGAGAAAAATCACATACATGCAATTTAAAGGGGGAGGGAAAGAGGGGGAGGAAGGAAGGGGCTTCTCAAAGATGTTCTAAAATAGAAGGACAAAATTAGTCAGTATGAAACAGGTTCAGGGAATAAAATCTAAATGCTGCATAGATAGCACTTCAAAAGTCCTTTTAAGCCATTGGTGTGGGAAATGAGGAAGAGAAAAGGAATATAGAAATGCAGGGAGTGTGTGAGTACAAGCCAGTTTAAAAGCTGAAAAGGGGTGTGTGTGACACAGAGAGAGACAGGCAGAGAGAGGGGAGCTTTATTAAAATGAAATATTTGCATGAGTTTAAGTGGTTATTCCTATGCTTTTTAGTTATCATAAACATGACTGAAGATGATTGTTAAAGACACCGAGTTTTGTTTTGTTTTACGGGCAATCACACTTCACTGAGTGCTTACTGTATATCAGATATAAGATGCTATTCTGTTTTACATATTTCAATTCCTCAAATACTGACAGTTCCCGTTGGAACAATAATGGAATGCCTTTTAAGTTTCTCTGTTCATATTAATTATATATGATAATGGGTTTCGCTGCAATATTTTCATATATGTAATATAATATATTTTGATCCTATTCACCACCATTACTCTCTCTTATCCCCCTTCTACTCCCACTGATTCTTGTCCTCTCCTCAACTTGTTCCCCTCTACCTTCATGTCCTTTTTTCTTCGGTGGCCCAGTGAGTTTAATTAGGGTTGCTTAGAGGAGTGTGGGGGAGGTGTTACTTTGAAGAGCATGGGCAATCTACCGGTGGCTACAGCACTGAAGAAAATGTCTACTTTTCCTCAGCAGTCATTAGCTCAGCTGGGAGAAATGGGGGCTCATGAGTTGACCACCTCCCCCAGCAATAGCTGACCACCTATAAATCCTCAAGGAGGTAGAGGGTCTCAGGAGTCATTCCCCAGTTCATACTAGGATGCTGAAGGGCCCAGTCTGTACAACCTGAAAGGCCCCAGCTTAGCTGCTGTAATGCCATTTTGCAAAGCCTTCACACAAACAAATGTAAGTTCAAGGTAAAGTCAGTACTCCTAGGTGGTCAAACAGGATATCTGTGGTCAGACACCAGGCCTAGGAGGGGAACGAGCAGTTCTGGGAAAAACAACATGTACCCTAGATAGGGCCAAGTCTGCTATTATTATCAGACCTTCATGTCTCCGGGGAACTTGTCCCCTAAATGAACCCATCGCCTCATTCGAACTGACCAGTGAGATCCCTGTAACCATGCATTGCTTCTGTATGCCTGCTTTTGCCACCCTTTCCCTATAAAAAGACCTTCTCCCAGCCTGCAGGCGCGCAAGTCCTCCGAAAGGACTTTGCCGCCCACAGGTACCTGTGCCCACCCAATAAACCTCTTGCTAATTACAGCCAGTGGTCTCGACTGTTCCTTGGGTTAGGGGTCTCCTCCTGAGGGAAGGACCACTCTGAGGGTCTTTCAAACCCTTATGCTGGTTTCCACAGCTACTGTGAACTCATGTGTGCAATAGCCGTTTCATGCCCAGGAGACTGTGTCCCACACTACTCTAGACCTTTCTCCAGCTCTTACATGCTTCCCACCCCCTCCTTGGAGATAATTCCTGGGCCTTTGAAGGAGTAGTAAAGACATTCCATTTAGTGAAGAACATTCAACAATCTCAGCACTTTGATGTGTTACAAGTCTCTACATTAACCACTGCTCACTGGGAGTTGGGGGAGAGAGAGAGGGAGAGAGAGAGAGAGAGAGAGAGAGAGAAAAGAGAAGAGGAGAGGAGAGGAGAGAGAGAAGAGGGAGGGGGAGGGAGGGAGGGAGGGAGGGAGGGAGGGAGGGAGGGAGGGAGGGAGGAAGGAAGGAAGGAAGAAACTTCTCTAACAAAGGCTGAGAGCTACATTATGGCATAAACACAAATATTGCATTGAGAAGGCACTTTGACAAGTACAACATGTCATTTAATGGAATATCAATGGTAGCTTCCTCAGTAGGGCCTGTGACTCCTCAAGTCATGACCATATGACTACATTTGTAATACCAGACCTCAAATCCACAACAGCCAACCCAGTAGTGTACCCGTGGGCACATATTGGCAGATGGGTCATTGCATAATATGAGTGCTGGGAACCAAACCTGGGTCCTCTGCAAGATCATAACTTCTCTAAACCACGGAGTTATTTCTCTAGCCTTCATTTCTATTTTTATTATATACTTTTAAGCTCTTCCAACAGTTTATGTAAGGTCTATCTCTTGATGACTTGATAAATTATGTTGTATTACTATCTGAGATTTATGCCATTTTGATGGGGGGTGGATTTTTAGCAATCAATTTAATTTTGTAATGATTGTTAGCTAGGTAAGGTTTTCTATTTTTTTCTAAGCTATTCTGATACCTGCTTTTTCAAGTTTCTTGTTTTAAGCATATTGTCAGAGAGATTCTAGTCTCATCCTAGGAACTTCAAACATATGTCATCTTCATAATTATCTTCCTATTTTTACTTTTAATTTTATTCTTTTGTTGTTTCTCTTTATCAGTCATGCTACAATATTACCTATTTTGTCTATGAAAGCATAAAGCTCATTTAAAACAAACTTTATTTACAGTAGGTTTTTTTTGGTTGTTCAAGACAGGGTTTCTTTGTAGTTTTAGAGCCTGTCCTGGAACTCACTCTGTAGACCAGGCTGGCCTCGAATTCACAGAGATCTGCCTGCCTCTGCCTCCCGAGTGCTGGGATTAAAGCCGTGTGCCACCACTGCCCGGCTATACTAGTTTTAAATAAACAGCAAAACAAAGAGGAAGATCTAAGAATTTGTGCCATGTACCACCTGCACCATCCCCATCCAGGCACACCCACACCACTATCAATACCTTCCCCCACCAGAGCGATACCCTTGTTCCAAGCAATGGAGCGACACTCACAAGTGATCCCCTGTCATCTAGCTTGTATTAGGGTTCATTCTTGGAGTTGTACACATCTGGATGTCATTTATCCACGAGCATCATGTCATACAGAGTATTTTTACTAACCTATACACCCTCTGTATTCTGTCTAGTTAACCTACCTCTGATCCACTAGCCACGGGCAACCATGCCCTTTCAGGTGCTGTAAAAGTTTCTCCATTTTATAGCTGGAATCAAGCAATATTTTGTCCCTCCAAATTGTGTAAATGGAGTCTGCACTTTTGCTTCCCAGCCACCCAGACCCAAATAATCACACAAAACTATATTAATAACAACACTTTCGGCCAATGGCTCAGGCATATTTCTAAATAGCTCTTAAAACTTAAATTAGCCCATTTCTATTAGTCCATGTATTGATACCTTACTCAGTGAGGCATTCTCATCTTGCTTCCTCTGAGTCTGGCTAATGACTGCAGACTGAGGCTTTCCTCTTCCCAGAATTCTCCTAGTCTGGACACCCTGCCCATACTTCCTGCCTGGCTACTGGCCAATCAGCATTTTATTAAACCAATACAAGTGACAAATCTTTACAGGGTATAAGAGCATTATCCCACAGCAAAATTGCCTTCTTTTACCCCATCCTTCATGGCTTGATAGCCCTTTTTAGGATGAATACTATCCCCTTATCTGGATGTACCACAGTTTATTCCAGTTTATTCATTCACCTGCTGAAGAACACCTTGCTTGTCTTTGCATTTTGACAATTATGAATAGAACTATCATAAACATTCATATGTGAGATTTTGCTCAGGCACAAGCTTTCAAACCCCTTGGGTAAATACCAAGTATACTTATTGCTGTATTGTATGGCAAGAATATGCTGAGTTTTGTAAGAATCTGTCCAGCTGCCTTTCAATGTGTCTGGATCACTTCCCCTCCCCACCAGTCATCAGTGAGCTTTTCCATTGCTCCAGCCCCTTACTGATGATGAGCGTTGTTAGCATCCAGTGTAAGTGTGGGGGGCAGCACATTGTCTTAATTTACACTTGCCTGGTGGCATGAGGTGAAGCATGTTTTCTTCTGCTTGTTTTTTTTTTCCAATCTGGTGTCCTCTATGGTGAGATATTCGTTAAGGGTTTGGCAGCTGGACAGATTCAAATTGTATCAAATTGGGTCTAACTTGTCAGTTATTCCTTTCAAGTATCACATTTAGTGTTGTACACAAGGCTATTTTTTCTTTTTCCCATACAGATATTCTAGAACTTAATAGTTTTGTTTGTTTGCTTGTTTTTTTGACATAGGGTCTCCCTACGTCACCCCACTGTCTGGTAAGTGGCTATTTAGGCCAAATAGCTTGGAATTCATAGAGATCCACCTGCCTCTGCTGCCACCTCTGAAATGCTGGGATTGAAGGTGTGCACCACCATATCCAGCTCAGTTTTGTGTTTTAAACTTAGGTTCATGATAAATTCCAATGCTCTTTTGTGAAAGATATATGGTCTTTATGGAGATTCACATTTTGCCTAAGGATGTCTAGCTGTTTCTGTGCTATTTGTTGAAAAGACTGTCCCTGCTTCATTGTCCATTGCATTTGCTCCTTTGCCAAAAGTGAGTCGACTGTATTTATAGAGGTCTATTTCTGAGCCTCCTATTCTCCCCATAGATCTTCCGCTGACTTATTTGTCTATTTTTCCTCAGTACCATGCAGTTCTGATAACTGTAGCTTTGTAGCAAGTTTTGAGAGCTGAAACACCACTCATCTAACTTCTTCTTCAGTGTTATATTGGGCATTCTGAGTTTGTTCTTAACCTCTCCAAAGAATATAAGACTCAGACTGTCAATACCTACAAAACAAGTTGTTGGGATTCTGCTTTTAGTCTGCTCAGAACTTTATTTTTTTTAACAAGCATTGATGTGTCACCTGTATGTATGTCCTTGTAAGGGTGTCGGATCCCCTCAAACTGAGGTTACAGACTGCTGTGAGCTGTCATGTGGGTGCTGGGAATTGAACCCAGGTCCTCTGGAAGAGCAGCCAGTGCTCTTAACTGCAGAGCCATCATCTCTCCAGCCCCGGGATTTTGTGTTTATTGTGCCTCAATCATTTATAAGTAGCAATTTTCCTTTCACTTGTTCTACTACTTTACTTAAGTATTGTTTTCCTACCTTCCTTTTTTAAAAAAATTATTTGTAAGAATTTCACCGACCTGTATGCACACCTTGGTACCCTGGAGCCACGGGAAGTGGAGTTACAGAAGGGCAGAGGAGACCTGACAGAAGTCAGGTCTCCCCTTTCACCATGTGGGACCCAGGGATTGAACTCAGGTCACTGGGCCGGGCAGCAGGTGCCTCTACCCACAAAGCCAACTCACTGGTCTCTAGAAATGCACTATTTATTTTTCAAAATACGTGTTGTTGTTAATTTCTCATTTAATCTCATTGTTGTCAAAGGACTTTACCCTCTGAAATCTGCTGACACTCTCTTTGGGGTATGTGATCAGTTTGCATTCAATTTGGCTTAGTTTGGCTTGTTTTTGTGGTGGTGGTGGTTGGGAGTTTTGATTGGTTGAGTCTTTTTGAGATAGACCCTTGCTGTAGAGTTTACAAATAAGGAAATGTGTGAATCATATTCTGTTCAACGAGTTATTACAAAGTAGACACATTCTCTTAATCAAGGATATGTTAAATTTTTATATTAAGCAGCTCCATGTGAATTTCAAAAGAACGTGTATATAAACGTGCAGTCACTGATTTCAAGGTTAGACTGAGCTTGTTAAGTGTGTACTTCAGCCCTCTCACGTCCTTGCTCGGTTTGTTTACCAGATCTATTTCCAAGATGGACTTTTATTATAACCTCTCTATGCTATTATGGTTTGTTAATTTTTCCTTGAGCAAAATTAATATGGCTGGGGTGAGCTGGAGGTGACGGAACATTTTAATGTGCGTGTTTCTGCAGATTGTTTTTGTTAGAAGACAAAGTAGCTGTGCCCAACGGCTTGCTCGCTCTATCCATTTAGAGTATGGTGTACAAACCAACAGAGGAGCGGGAGGAGATTTCTGCCTAAAATATACAGTGCACTGAGAAGCGCATCTGTCATGTAGACACATCCCAAAGCTTATGAATATTGCATCTTGCATTCCTCTTTTTCGCAGACAGTCTCTCCTCCCGGTGTTAGCATGTATCTGTTCCTGTTACTAAAGTCACTTACATAAGCACATATTTGTGCTCGAGAGGAACCTGCCTTCCCCACAAAACTGAAGATGGCATTTTCTTGCAAGTCATCGATTTAATACATAATAACGTTAATCCTCTTAGTTCAGACCGTATCCGACCTTCTTTGAGATAGAGTATTGCCTATTGTCAACTTTTGCTTGGGGACAGCGTCCTAGCTGGTTTTCTCACCTACATCTACCGTGGCCATACCTCCCAATTCTTTTCCATGCTTCAGCCAGGGTGACCTTTTTAAATATACATGATCCTGTCGCCTCTAATTAAACCCTCACGTGATTTATGGCGCAGCCGGCTTCCTATCTCTTCAGTGCACTTAGCTCCGGGCTCCTCGGCACTGTCGGCTCCACCCTCCCCAGCCACTCTTCAGCTCTGTCGTTCCACAGGCCCTTGGCTCCTTTTTCCTTTAACAGTTTGCCCCGATTCTTCTCTCCTCCCCAAACATTACCTTCTATGACATGCTCATACTCATCCTTCAGAACTCCGCCCTGCAGCCCCTTGACTCGGCTCAAGGCCCCCTCCAACCTTTCATAGCAGTACAGACCAATCCCTCGTAACACTGATTGTAACCCCACGCTTTACATATTTGATTATTTAGTTAATCTACGTCTCCCCCCACCTCCGTCATAATGCAGGCTTTTTGGAGACCGGGAATACATAAGCTGTGGTTCGTCTGGCATCCCTGCAAGTGTGTGGTGCATCTCGGCAGAGGCAAGTGGATAAGTGTGTATGAACCTAATAGGATGCATAGTTGGAAAAAAGTAATCACTCCATTTGGGAGTTTTATGAAGAAGTTTCCAGGGTATTTAGCCACTCAAGTGCATCTTGGTGGCCATAATATTTTAGTCACAAACAACAAGGAGGGCATAGGATGTCATTGATGGAGGGGAGAGTATCACCACGCAAAAGAAAAGATGAATAAAACATAACACTTATGCTTCCAATTAAAAAAAAAATCAAGTGGCCCTGTGAGCTAAAGGCCCTAAGGGAGGTTGCTTGGCCTTAGCTTTACTTCACCTGTCACCCCAGCTCTCTGTGGGTAGAGACAGGAGGATTGCTGGGACTTCCCTGCTGCCAGCCTAGCTCCAGGTTCAATGAGGGACACTGTCTCAAATGAATAAGGTGGAGAGTGAAAGAACAGGAGACTCAGCATGCACGCACGAACAGGAGTGCATTCACGTACATCACGTGTACAACACACACACAGGCACACACACAGGCACACACACACACAGGCACACACACAGGCACACACACACACACAGGCACACACACAGGCACACACACAGGCACACACACAGGCACAGGCACACACACAGGCACACACACACAGGCACACACACAGGCACACACACAGGCACACACACAGGCACACACACACACAGGCACACACACACAGGCACACACACAGGCACACACACAGGCACACACACAGGCACACACACACAGGCACACACACACAGGCATGCATGCACGTGCAGGGGTGCAGGCACTAGGTCATACGCATTCATGTACATCACATGCTGCAACACACACACACACACACACACACACATACACACTCACACACACACAGAGGCATGCATGCATGGCCACACTTCTGGATTTCAGATTCTAAAGACCAGCATTTCCATTTCAGTATCAACTGCCCTGTTAGAGCAGATGGATGCTGTGGTTGAGTGTGGTGTAGGTCTTGCTTTATAGTTGTGGGAAGCAGTTCTCCAGCTAAGAAGCTGAAGGCTTCTCCTAGGGTAGCCCCTGAAGGACTAGGATTTATAGACCCTTCAGCCTGCTTAACTAGAATGAAGGAGGGCTGGATGTAGTGGCAATTGCCTGTAAGCCCAGAATATGGTAAACAGAGGCCAGGGGATTAAGAGTTCATGGCCATCCTCGGCTACATAGTAAGTACAAGGCCAGCCTGGGCTAAATGAGATCCTTTCTCAGAAACCTTAAATTAGGCCAGAGAGATTTCTCAGTGGGTAAAGGTGCTTGCCACCAAGGCCGATGATCTGGGTATGGCTCTGGTAGACCACATGGTAGAAGGAGCAAATCAATTCTTTAAGGTTGTTCCCTGACCTCCAGATGCATACTATGCCATGTGCGCACTCACGTGCACACCATATATGAATAAAGAAATCGATGCAGCCTCCCCAAATTAGTTCATTATTACATTATATATTATTATTATAAATGACTAAGGAAAAGTTAACTAAAAATATTAATACGTGTGGCAGTTTGAATAAGAGTGGCCTCCATAGACTCATATGTGAGTGCTTAGGGGGTGGTATTAGGAGGTGTGGCCTTGTGGAGTAGATATGACTTTGCTGGAAGAAGTGTGTCACTGGGGGTGGGCTTTGGGGGTTCAAATGCCCAAGCCAGGACTAGGGGCGCTCCTCTCTCTCTCTCTCTCTCTCTCTCTCTCTCTCTCTCTCTCTCCCTGCTGCCTGCTGATGCAGATGTAGAACACTCAGCTCCTCTCCAGCACCATGTTTGCCTGCATGCTCCCATGCTTCTTGCCTCGATGATAATGGAATAAACCTCTGAACTGTAAGTCAGTCCCAGTTAAATGCTTTCCTTTATTGAGTTGCTATGATCAGGGTCTCTTTGCAGGGTTACAACCCTAACTAAGACAGTGTATGAATTTAAGCTCCCGAGGTCTAGACGGAAGACTATTGCTAGAGAGCCTTTGTTTATCCTCATGGGTGTGACTGGGCTTCAGGTGAACAAAACTCAGAGTTTCACTTCTTCTGATTACGCAGAGGGATGGCGAGCCAGTGAGAAGTTTGTCTTGTGTGTCTGTGGCAGAGAGCATCACCTGTATATCTCACTATGACTCACTCAGGTTTCCTACCGGAAATGCTTAAGTTCCCAGCACGAGTTGTAAATACCTGTAATTTCTCTTATTCCTGTATGCCTCTTGATTACCCAGATCAAACGAGGATTAAAAAGAGAAATGAAGTCATGCGAGCTTATTTTAAAGATATTGTTAATATTTTCTTTCTGTTTCTAAAGGGATGCATTTCATTATAGGAAATATTTCAGACAGAATGAATAATCAAAGTATTTTTAAAATATTTTATTTCTATGACTTATACACAGTCATTTGGCATTTATCTTTTCCAACCCTTTTGCATATAAAAGGCGTTTTAGAAAAATCACACATGGTTGAGGCATTGCTCCATGGTAAAAGGTTGTCTCACACGCCCAAGTCCCACCCTCAGCACAGTAGAAAGGAAAGATTTATTTATTTTAAATAAATAAACAAACAAAATGTAATATCGTATTTAAATGTTTGGTATACACACATACATATAAATATAAACCTATAAACATATAAATATATACTAGTTTTTGAGACAGGGTTTCTCTGTAGCTTTGGAGTCTGTCCTGGAACTAGTTCTTGTAGACCAGGCTGGCCTTGAATTTACAGAGATCCTCCTACCTCTGCCTCCCAAGTGCTGGGATTAAAGGTGTGTGCCACCACTGCCCGGCAATTATATTTTATTTAACCAACTCCACTACTTGTCCTTAAAGTTTATTTTTTCAAAAACAGAAAAATACACATAAGTTTTTAAAAACGCTACTCTTCTCAACACTTTTCATAGGCTTCTCAGCCATCTTCACCTGCCTCAGCCTTCAGGGCTATCCACCAATGCTAGGCCGTGGCTGAACAGGCTCCATGCTTCCCTGCGGCCCTCACTTGGTGTGTGAGCCCGTGTTATCTTGTCATCCCACAATGCTCTTAGTTTCTCTTGGTTTAGGACTGACTTAAGCCAGGCTCGTTTTCAGACACCCCATTCAGTGGGAGGCAGTCAGTGAAGGACTTCTCTTGAATTGACAGGTTGCCATGGGCAACCCTATGACCGGGATGAAGGCTGCGGAATGTACCAGACTGTGGAGCAGACATGTGGTGCTTGAAACACTGTCATTTTCTCAGGACCCTTGCAGTTTAAAGTCATTGACAACCAAAAAAGACCAGACTGGTAGCCTCAGATTCCTTTCCCATGATGAGAGCTTTGGAGACCCCTAATGGGAGGCCATGTAGGACATGGTAGGACATCCACGCCTTCTCATAGAACAGAGTGATAACAAAATGATGTGTATTTCTGATGTTTCAAAACTCTACTCCCAACAAGCTTCCCTTTAAATACCTAAAACCCAGCCACAAACTCTTTCTGTCTAAGTGGAGGGTTTTTAAAGATTGATTTTTAAACTTAACACTTACATAAAGCGATAGGTTTCGTTATAGCCTTCTTATAAGAACATGCCATCCTATCTCATTCTTACTCATCCACCTCCCCCACCATCCCCCCTCTGCTTTAATGTCACATGAATCCCATAACCACCCTCCACCCTCCACAAAGAACTCTTCCTCCTCCCTTAGCCCCCTCTTTCTATTTTCATGACCTGCACACACTCTCTCACAAATTCAAATCTAGGTTGTACATATAATTTAGAACATGTGGCATTTGTATTTCTAAATCTATGTTATTTTTCTTGCCATAATGATTTCCAGTTCCTACAAATGTCACGATTTTATTTTTCATTACAGCTGAAAACAATTCTGTTGTATATAGGCATTCCAACCATAGTTCTGCTGGTTTTTTTTTTAAGACTTAAGTAATTCTTTGTTTTTATGCACCTACACAAAGGAGTTTTCAGTAAACATCCTTTCTAGTGGAGAAGAGCAGGAAAAGCACCCCCCAGCAGTCAGCAGCTGCTCTGCTCCCCCTTGCCCAGAAGCTTATCCCGCTGCCTCTGATGTCACCCAGGAGCTTCCTAGTTTCTGGGCTGAAGAAAGCTCTCTGCAGCAATCTCCATACTCTATCCTGTACTCTCTTTGAGCCCAGATACCCCTCATTCCACGTTCATGTTCCATCCATTACTTTCTCAAAAGCAGAGCACCGAGAACCCTTGTAGGGGAAGGTGTTCAGACCTTTGGATTGTCAAGTGACCATCGAGGTTAGCACCAGCCTTTTATGAACATCAAAGAAAGCCTGGCATCCCACAGTCCCTTTGTCTCTTCCCTGGGCTCCCCAACCAAGCTGGAAAACACACTTTCAGTACTTTTTCTCCGCACAGATATTGAAGACAATTGGCTAGTATATCTTCCTGGGAGCACTGTGAAAATATTTGGGTAACTTCTATAAATTTTTTAATTGTGTAAAATTTCAAACATAACAAAAACAAAGGAAATGCTATAAGAAACTCATGCATTTGTTCTTCAACTTTTACAGTTTTAAATATTTTGTCCCTCTCTTTTAAAAATCTGTCTCCTAGCCAGGCAGTGGTGGCTCACACCTTTAATACCAGCACTCGTGAAGCAGAGGCAGGTGGATCTCTGTGAGTTCGAGGCCAGCCCAGTCTACAAGAGCAAGTTCCAGGAGAGGCCCCAAAGCTACAGAGAAACCCTGTCTCGAAAAACAAACAAACAAAAAACAACAAAAAACCTATCTCTCTATATATGTGTACACATATACACAATATGAAATATATATATATATACATATATATATTTCTCATCTGACATATCTGAAATCAAGTCTTGCCAACGTTTTGTTTTATCCATTAACTACCTTGGCATGTATTTCTAACCGTTAAGAGGGTTCCTTTCGTGCATAACCGCATGCTATTATCACATATAACAAAAGTACCAATGAGCTGGGAAGCATTTTAAAAATAGGATTCTGGAAAAAGCAAGCCAAAGGAATGAGTCATATAGAGCTCCATGCCGTGGTGAGAGTGCCAGGAAGATGCTTTTGGCAAATGGGGCGCTTCATGTCTACAGATGACATCATAGCCCAGTGGCACTTTCTCCCACACATCTGAAACCGGAATTACATTCTTAACCTCCAGATGAGTCCCTGAGGTCAGTTTAAGGCATCCTCCTCCTCCCAGATTAAAGGAACCCGTAGTCCTTACAGAGTCTTGGTCCTATCGTCTTGTCCCTCACCATTCCGCGTAGCCTGTTTTGTTTTCTTTGCCTTTACCGAGGTGAGCACGTTGAACATGCAACCCACACTGTGAACACAATTCCAGGTGTACAAAACATGACTTCTAACTGCCTCAGACAGCTACACTGTGGGTACAACAGCCGTCTAGAACTTACTCACTTCCCTGAGGACTCCTTGTCAGTAACTCCCCATAAATCCCTTTCCTCAGGCCCTGGCAACCAGAGCTTTGAGAGTCTTCATTCTCGGCTATTTAGATAGTCATGTAAATGGGATTATACAGTATGTCTTTCTACGGTTGGCTCATTTCACTTAGCACAACGTCTTCAAAAAAGCTGTCCACATTGCTACAAGCCACACCATCCCCTTTCTCTCTTTTTTTTAACTTGCTAATTTTATTTTATTTTTTTTTAATTTATTTATTTATTAAGGATTTCTGCCTCCTCCCCGCCACCGCCTCCCATTTCCCTCCCCCTCCCCTGATCAAGTCCCTCTCCCTCATCAGCTCGAAGAGCAATCAGGGTTCCCTGACCTGTGGGAAGTCCAATGACCGCCCACCTCCATCCAGGTTTAGTAAGGTGAGCATCCAAACTGCCTAGGCTCCCCCAAAGCCAGTACGTGCAGTAGGATCAAAAACCCATTGCCATTGTTCTTGAGTTCTCAGTAGTCCTCATTGTCCGCTATGTTCAGCAAGTCCGGTTTTATCCCATGCTTTTTCAGACCCAGGCCAGCTGGCCTTGGTGAATTCCCAATAGAACATCCCCATTGTCTCAGTGTGTGGGTGCACCCCTCGAGGTCCTGAGTTCCTTGCTCGTGCTCTCTCTCCTTCTGCTCCTGATTTGGACCTTGAGATTTCTGTCTGGTGCTCCAATGTGGGTCTCTGTCTCTGTCTCCTTTCATCGCCTGATGAAGGTTAATATTCAGGAGGATGCCTATATGTTTTTCTTTGGGTTCACCTTCTTATTTAGCTTCTCTAGGATCACGAATTATAAGCTCAATGTCCTTTATTTATGGCTAGAAACCAAATATGAGTGAGTACATCCCATGTTCCTCTTTTTGGGTCTGGCTTACCTCACTCAGGATAGTGATTTCTATTTCCATCCATTTGTAGGCAAAATTCAAGAAGTCCTTGTTTTTTACTGCTGAGTAGTACTCTAATATGTATATATTCCATACTTTCTTCATCCATTCTCCCATTGAAGGGCATCTAGGTTGTTTCCAGGTTCTGGCTATTACAAACAATGCTGCTATGAACAGAGTTGAGCATATACTTTTGTTGTATGATAGGGCCTCATCCCCTTTCTCTTTTAAGTACATAGTATTCCAACATGTTACAGAGTGTGCATGGAATCCCGTCACCTGCTGACGGACATTCATTGTTTTCACATCTCGGGAGCATCAGCTCTAGACCTGCAAAGTGCTTTTGGAGGACTCAGAAGTGGGATTCCTAGGTCATATGGTAGTTCTGTCTTGTAATATTTTTGGAGGAACTTCCACGCTGTTTCCATGGCAGCCATACCATTTTGCATTTCCACCAACAGTATTCGGTGAGTCCAGCTTCCACAGCGCCCTCTCCAGTCTTTGGAGGAAATACTTGTTTGGTTGGGTTCTTGTTGTAGTGACCGTTTTTGTTAGTGCTCTCTTTAATAATAATCATCATGAAAGAAGGGACATAATGTGTCACTGAGGTTTCAATTTGTATTTCTCTGGTAATTATTGATAAAACTGAACCAGTTTGTTTGTTTGCTTGTTTGTTTGAGACAGGGTCTCTGACGGTCATGGAACTAACTCACTATGTCCACCAGGCTGGCTTTAAACTCAGAGATCCACCTGCCTCTGCCTCCTAAGTGCTGGGATTAAAGGCCACTATTCCCAGCTACATTGAACATTTTTTAATACTCCTATTGGCCAGTTTTTTTTGGGAGAACTATCTGTTCAAGTATTTAGTCTGTTTTTTAGTTTAGTTGTTCTTTTTGCTACTGAGTTGTAGGAAGTTGTGTGTGTGTGTGTGTGCACGCACATGCACTAGTGTTTGAGATCCAGTCTCTCTCCTAAGCCCAGGATGACTTACTCACAATATAGCCAAGGCTATGGAAATCCTCCTGCCCCAACCTCCCAATGTGCTAAAATTAGAGACATAGGCCACCCCATTCAACTGTAGTTCTTTTTCACCCCTTCCCACCCATTCCCACGTCTGCTTTCTTTGGCTAAGCCCATTCCTCACCTCTGCGCTGTGAAATTAAATGGTCTTTTGTGCTGGAAACCAGGGAGGGTGGAACAAGGATGATCCTATGTAGGGCATGGTACCCTGAGCACCACCGCCGTCTCTAAAATCACCCTAGAACACAGCTCAGCACCTCCCAGGCACCATGCCAGGAAGCTGAGGATTGGCTAGTCAACCCCAGAGTCCTTCAGAGCTGGCAGGTTCTCTCCAGCAATCCTGCCTGTGAGGAATACCAGCTGGGCATGCTGCCAATCCAGGACCCAGAGGCACACAAACCTCTGGTGTAAATTCCAAGGGAACATGGGTCGGCTCTGATAACACCCACCGTGTTGCCTCTCCTCCAATGTGAAGCTGAGAAATAACCTTCCTAATGCAAACCAGACTGTAACATTCTCCTAGTCAGCGGGAAAAGGTCGGTGGATGAGGCTAAGGCCAGCCTTGCTTATTTCCTCAATTAGGTGACTGTCACGTGATATGCCTGACCCTACACACCTTGATACACCTTCTGCAAGTGGCCCACGTTTAGATGATACTTGAAGCAACTACTTGTGAACGACCCCTGTGTTTTTAATTAAAATTATGTCTATTGACAGAACCGGCTGGGAAGGGAAGGGACAAACAGAAAATGGGTTCTGGCTCAGACCGGGCCCTGCAGGTGCAGCCCTGTTCCCTCAGCAGTTCTGTGGAGTCCCTCTGCCTACACAGAGTGCAGCCTTTGGAACCTTCGGCCTTCGCTCCGGAGCTCCTGATGGTCGCGCCTTGTTCTCAACACAGGCGCGTTAGTTAGGAATCTCAGAGCGATTTACAGGCTTATGTAACGTCCCATTGAGTCATGCCCACTCATCAGAAGGGAGTGGAAAGAACCCGGTGTTTGGTGAAGAGAACACAGGTTCAATTCCTATGTCTGCTGCTTCCTGAGTCTGGACAAACAGTTCCCTCTCTCCCAGCCTGTGCTTTCCTCGGCCACACTGCGGTCTGTTTGAAGATACAGTGAGACTCCACACAGTTCCCTTTCCCTTCGGCGGGCATCCTCGTTGACCTCCAGCAGCGCATTCTTAGACTCGCTGACCTCCAGTGAGTGGAGCGCTCTGATTTATTTCTGTTTCCAGCATCTGTGAATTTTAGACTGCAGTCCGAAGGAGCCCTTTATCAGGGAAAGTGCTCCTGCCCATTCCCCTCTGGGCAAAGCAGCATTTTGCATGTGAAATTTATCGGTGCCAGCAGGGCCAGGCTCCCGGAGGGGCTTGTGATGGCACAGGCTGGCTCAGCCTGGATTGCAGTGGCAGTTCAAGATCAATGGTTTTTCACACACACACACACACACACACACACACACACACACACACACACACACCGTTCAGGAAAGGGTGCGGGGTGCCTGAGCAGTTAAGAACGGCAGTGTATGGTTACTGGGAGATGAACCTTGAAGCAGAGAATGCTGCCCTGCTGGCCTGAGTTGGCAACGATTCTGGAATTGCTTTTCCCCAAAAAACACCCACAAGTTTAAAAAAAAAATCCAATTCCGGTCAGCAAAAAGCCCTGCTGCAAATGGCCCCTGCCGGCTGCCACAGTATTAGGACAGGATTAGCAGAGAGAGCCTTTTCCAGAAGCTTTATAAATGGAACAATACGTGTTACAAAGTACGGGTGAGTAGAGAACAAAAACGCACGGCGTAGGAGTGGCGGACGAGCATGCAGAGAGACCTATTAGAAGAAAAAATCAATCGGCAGAAGCTACAATGGCAAGGGTCTCAGACCGTCTCTTCATTGTAAGGCGATTTTCACTGAAACCAAAACAGCATAGCCTGGCTAAGTGAGACCTGTGCACTACTCCTACTGCACAAGTGAAGTGGCCCAGGCTCAGCCAGAGGACGGGGCTAATCCACAGTCACCTGTCAAAACTGGGACCAGAGTCCAAATCTCCCTCTCTCTTACACAGGCACACAGAGTGTTCTATGTAGCCCAGCAGGTTCTGGGCTTAGGATCTCCCAGCCTTAGCCTCCCCAGGGCTGCGTCCACACGTGTGCCACCACAACCACTTCTAGATTCTAGAAATCTCTTGATTTCGAGTTCCCCACTTTCACCTCAAAACTGTCATTCACCTCCACTCCCATTTTCAAAGCAAAGGTTACTTCATTAAATAGTCCACTAAAGGAAACAAGAAAGCCGGAGACACCCAAATGTAAACACCGGCTCTGGATGGGACCCAGTTTTATCTTGTCTGCAAGACTCGGTGTGGCTTCATTAAACTTTGTCTAAGGCTTTTAGTGTGGCAAGCACAGAATCCAAAGGCAGTTGTACGATTAGTGGTCTCTTAAGTCAGAATGAGTCTAGCCAGTTTGCCCCTCAGAGAAACTTGACGGGGTATAGAGAACACTGCAGCAGCTTCACGTCGCCACAATGCTGCAGGATTTAAAGACTATGTGGGGAAATAAGGAAGAGATGTAACGTGAGTGGCACACAAGGAAGACAATCCAAAGTCCTCAAACTGTGGCACAAGTGTTTCAGACTTCTGTTGCCGCTTCTCATCACTGCGACTTTGAACAAGCCACAACCTCTCTGTACTTTAATGTGTGTGTGTGTGTGTGTGTGTGTGTGTGTGTGTGTGTGTGTGTGTGTGTGCACGTGCATCTATAAGATGATTACCAGGTATTGTCAAGAACCCTGTAGTCTCAGATCTCCAGAAACCAAGACTGGAGGATCAGGAGTTTCAGGCCAGCCTGCACTGTACAACTCCATAAAACAGCAGCTAACAACTAAAGGCACTGAGAGTCAGTACTCAATAGAACCCTGACACCAGCCTTCCTAGTAAGCAAGGCCAAACTGCCACTGTGCCCATTCAGTGCACAGCAGGGGACTCGGTTCCTAAGGCTGAGGAACTGGTTCCTATAGAGACTGGGAGACTGCACTTCTGTTTCCCCGGATGCCCAGACCCAAATAATCACACAGAAACTATGTTAATTATCACACTGTTTGACCGATGGCTCAGGCGTATTCCTAGCTAGCTCTCATATGTTAAATTAACATATTTCTACTAATCTATGTATTGCCATGAGGCTGTGGCTTACCGGTAATGATCTGGAATCTTTCTCCTTCTGCGGCTACATGGCGTCTCTTTGACGCCTATTCTCTCTTTCTGTTCAGATTTCTCACCTGACTTTACTCTGCTAAGTCACTGACTGAAACAGCTTTATTCATCAACTAATAAAAGGAACACATATACAGAAGAACATCCCATATCATCTCCATAGTTACTGTCAGAGAAGAGTCTGTGTGGACAGGCAAATGGGGTCATTTAAAGGAGGAAAAAGGAAGCAGAATCAGAGAGGAGCAAGAGTCCCAAGGCTGGATGGTGGTTAGCATTGACCCTGTGCGTTTGTTTATGTGACATTCAGTCCCCAAAGGTCCTGAAACTGCAAGACAAACAGCATAGGCGTGAGACAATATATGTGTAGCAACAACTACACAAAATAATACTTATTACTGCTTGTGATGCACTTTGATACTTTAAATTTGCTTTTATTTTATTTGTTGACCCACTAAAATTGTTTAAAAGACCATTGGGTTCCAATCTGCAGCCTGAAAGAGCAGCAAACTGTAAATTTAGACACAATTGTCCTGTAATATAAGGATGGAGGCGGGTCCTGCATCTGTTTGTACCTAGTCTTGAACTAGATGGAAACACACACTCGGCACGGCTATTTGATCACACTGGGAGAGGAACAAATAAAGGGGCCCAGTGATGCTTCCTGAGTCCATTTTTGTGTCCTAACATGAAGTTTTGGTTTAAATACAGAGAAACATTTAGATATAGATATAAATATAGGTAAATATAGTTATGTATATAGTTATATATAGTTGTGTACGTGTGTGCATGTATATACTGCAAGTCAGCACCGGGTTACATCTCAGACCCTCATCCTTTCCCTGTCACCAGGATCCCAGCCTTCTCTTTCCCCAGGGCAAAATTTCTGGAGAAATTCCATTTCCTTCAGGGTCAATTGTCTCAACAGTCTATGGCCTAAGGGGAGTATAGTATGAAAAATAAAAACCAAGAGGCAGATAGTGGGGTTCAACCTGAGGATCAGAAAAACAAAGTAGCCCAACACTCGTTTTTACCTCGACCTCAAACTAAAAATGGACGATCCTGCCTCCATGAATCCTCAGGTTGAGACTGAACTGAGACTTGTCTCCTCCCATTTTATATTCCTCTCTAGTTCTGGGATTAAAGGTGTGCACCACCACTGCCTGATCGCTATGGCTGACTAGTGTGGCTGTTGGGATTAAAAGTGTGTGCCACCACTGCCTGAACTGTATGGCTGCTTTATACTGTTCTTCAGGCAAGCTTTATTTATTAAAACACAGATAATATGCCACTAAAGGGGAGGATGCAAGCATCTCTCTTTAGGGCATCTTCGCTCCTGTGTGGATGCTCACAAGGTGCCCTTCTCTCGTAACGACTTGTCTAACATGCCTTGAGCAACGTTCTAGTCAAAGCCCTTGGGAAGGTGAAGGAGAAACAGAGGATGCAGGGACAACAATTCAAGATTCCTCTTTCCACACTGACTACAGTGTGACCAAACACTTGGGAGCTCAGTGAACTCATTTACAAAATGGGGAGCTGACCATGATATTAATCAAGGCCAGTATTAGCACTGAAAACTGATATTCTTTGAGTCAGACAAACACAACAGCCTTCACCAAGCCCCTCATAGGCACCAGACACCAAGCCGGGGTCTTCCATGTCGGAGGGAGGAACATTTTAGAATATATATCCCAGGCAATTTAAGGGGCTCAAGTCATTCCTTAAAATGACCTTGAAACTTATCTTTTTCTTCTGTATCTTATCGACCTAGAAGTAGAGAGGTTTAGCAACTTTTTAAAGCAACAGGTACTAAGTGTAGTGGCCAGCATCATCTCTGGTCCACATGAATGGTCAATGCACGCCTACGCAGAGTCCCTGAAGACAGTGACTTAAAATAGCATAGGTTTCAACCCAGATCTGTCCAGCTCCCAGGACAGTCTTGCCACTACTAAATTCATATAATTTCTTCAAAAACAGTTGGCGTTTGGACAGTTGCTTGCAGCTCCATTTAGGGCTGGGAGTGTGGGGAATTCCGGGGCTAACGGCCACTTGAGCATCTGGCTACATAATTAGCTACCAAGTGCCTGTCTCCTGGAGGAATCTATAATTAAGCAAGTTTGTAAGATGCAGTTAGACATATTCCCTCGGTCCCTAGAACGCGTAACATTTACCCAAAGGGCTAGGCTTGGAGAAAAACACAGGCCTGAAAAATATTTTATCATGCTCTAGAAGCATTTTCCTCCCTAGCCTACATAAACAATTTCAGAACAAGATTTTTTTTCATTTTAATCAATATGCACAAAATTTCAGAGGTTTAATCTTATACTGTTTCTTCACAATGTGTTTTAGAAACAAAAGCATTTTTTTTTGATTTGACGGCAGAGGATGAGATCAACATTTTGTTGTTTCTATCAGGCACTCGGGTGAATGTAAGAAAGATGGGGATTCCCCAGGGGTAGGATTTTTCTTGTGTTCCTGAGACACAGCCCTGTTTACGTCTGGGCACTAAAGACAGGTTCTGTGGGTGGCTCTTACAAAGAGCACTCAAATAAAGGAAATTCCCTTTTCCAGCTCCTTCCATGTCTTTTCTCTCTTCTGTGCTCCTGCCTAGGACTCCTGTCCCCCTGGGGTTCTTCCAAGGCCTTGCCTACTTCTCTGTTGTTCCAGTTTCCAAGGCTTCCCTAAAGATTCTCATGGGTTAAGCCTCTGTGAGGTGTTATGGGAACTCCTGTGAACATCACTATTAATTTTTTCATTTGTTTATTTATTTATTGGGGCATGACTGGAGGAGGCAAGC
The DNA here is from genome assembly GCF_037038515.1 of Microtus pennsylvanicus. Lineage (NCBI taxonomy): Eukaryota > Metazoa > Chordata > Mammalia > Rodentia > Cricetidae > Microtus > Microtus pennsylvanicus. The sequence goes on from NC_134579.1 coordinate 40,092,442, forward strand.
ATATACCACAAAACACAGGTGGAGGTCAGGGAATAACTTCTGGGAGTTCATTCTCTCCTTCCACTACCGCAAGTCCTGGAAGCTCCATTACCCACTAACCTATCAGGCCCAGCCCCCATTACTATCTGTTTTTGAGACAAGGTCTCACTACGCAGCCCAGGACGACTTCCCCAGCCTCCCCAGTTGCTATGATACAGCTGGAACTGTGTGGCACTAAGGGCCCTAGCAGCAGAGCTGGTGACGTAGCTATTATCACCTTTCTCCCTTTCTTGTCACTTTCTGAGAGCTGTGAAGTCTTTCTTGTCTCCGGAGCCTGAAGACTGTGGCTCTCCCTTATTTCCTCCTGCACAGGGTGTCACTGTTCACAGCCCTGCTGTCATGAGGGGAACAGCACCCCTTTACCACAGCCACCAGGGCGGGAGGTGCAAATTCTTTGCATTTGAGTCAGCTAAAGAAGAGACCGGGAAAGTCAGCATAGTGGGCAACTTCCTTGTCTCCTTTTCTGTGTTTAGCTACCTCTATCTTCAGCCTGGTTTAATACCTTCCAGAAGCCAAACGTCTTAGCTGCTGTTTTAAAGAGACACCATGACCAAGGCAAACCTATAAAAGAAAGCATTCAATTGGGGGCTTGCTTACAGCTTTAGAGGGTTAGTCCATTATCGTCATGGTAGGAAATGTGTTGAGAAGCAGGCAGACATGATGCTGGAGAAGTAGCTGAGAGCTATACATCCTGACCTGCAGGCAGGAGAAAGAGAGAGAGAGAGAGAGAGAGAGAGAGACAGAGAGACAGAGAGACAGAGAGACAGAGAGACAGAGAGACAGAGACAGAGAGAGACAGAGAGACAGAGAGAGAGACAGAGAGACAGAGAGAGAGAGACTGGACCTGGTATAGGCTTTTGAAAGAAAGCTCAAAGCCCGCCCTGAGTGACATACCTCCTCCTTCCATCCTTTCTCAAACCATTCACCAACAGGAGACCAAGTGTGCAAACGTATGAGACTATGGGGGTGGCATCTCATTCACATTGCCACACCAAATAGTCTCTTTGTAGTCCCGTGGCTGTGAGTCCCCTTCTGTAATGTCTGTTATGGCCCAAATATTTGTTTTAAATTACAGTTCCCGTATGTAGAATTCTTTCTCTTAAACAGCCTAATTCAGCAGTTTTTAAAAACACATCCACAAGGTTGTCCAACCATTAACACTGTGTAATATCACAGCATTTTCATCATCTCCCCCCCCCCCCGGAAATCTCATTCTCGTTAGGAATCCCTCCTCCCCATCCCTCCCTTCCTCCAGCCCAGCAACCTCCACTCATTTGCTGTTTCTATGGACTATAACCCGAAGCACACAATTCACTCTCCGGTAGCTAGCCTCCTTCAGTTAGCTTGAAGATTTAAAGATGTATCCTGTTAACAGCTCCGTACTCCATTCGTTTCTGGAACTGAGACTCCCACTAGATAAACCATCAGTCAAAGGACGGGGGCATTTTCCCGCTTTGGGGCCATGATGGATAAGAGTGCCGTGCACAGCTGTGTACAGATTTTGGGGTGGACAGAGACACATTTTGTTTTCAGCTCTCCAGTGTGCATGCCTAGAACTGAAGCATGAGGCTGGCCCAGAGCTTAAGGAAATATTTCTCTTTTCTCGATTCACAGGAATTTTCCCACATTCACGGAATAACCAGCATAGAGGACTCTCCAGAGTCTGTGACACTGGCGCTTGCTTTTCCGAGTCAAATATAAGCCCAAACATCCCCACCCACCCCCGCAAACAATTTGCGGTTTGGCGTGACTTTGTCAGGCCCCAGGCAGAGACAAGCCACTGCAGTGACTTGCGCAGGCAACCTCAGCTTGCGGTACCCAGTGGGGGTGTGCAGAACCAACCTTCGCTACCAAGCTTTTAATCTATGCAGAGAAAACTTGACGTCAAGGACCTGGTTACTTGAACTCTATAGTCTCTCAAAACCTATGAAGACCCTTGGACTATGAGGGGGGTGGGCAGAGGCTGAGTGGATATTTATAGCGCCAAATAAACAGTTTACAACTTGGCGCAGGGCTAGCTGCCCATAATTTCCCATATTTGACTGACGCCTGCCCCCTGCTGGCCACGGGCAGCAGGCACCCATAGCAGGGGCAACTGAGCGGGTTTCTTAGCTTCATTTTTTACCTTATGAGTAACAGCTTAGAAAATGTTACAGTCCATTCAGCTATTGCAACACAGAAATTCCATTTCTTTTTTTGCCTTTATTTTTTTTAATGTGGGGTGGTTTTTTTTGCGTTCAACTGATGCACAGCTGCTCTGGTTTCTGTTGGGGCTCTTTCATTGGCAATAGTTATGATTTGTATTATGCAGAGTCCCACGGACTCACAAGCTCCTAGAATTTTCTTCTCTAGCGGCAGTGGACAAGGGCTATTCAAGACGGGAGATAGTCTGATTTAGAGGCTGACCGCTTGCCAGGAATTTTGCAAAGGTGGTTTGCAGACGGAATAAAGAATTCCCTTGAGTTCTGTGGAATATGCTAGTTTTGCCGGATCCCTGCAGGGTATAGGATGTCTTGGGAATCTCACAAACACATGGTAACACCTTCCCTTTTCCCTTGCACATCAGCGCCCTGTCTGTGCAAACAGACCCTGAGCACGGGGCAGGAGTGGAGTCAGCCCTGGGAGGTAGTGTGAGCTAAAGGTTCGTGGGGCGGTGAGCGAAACCGTGGAGCTGACAAAGGAAGGAGGACAAAGGGAAGGCGGCTACCCATGCCCTGAGGGAACTGAGGAGCAAGAGGCCGTTTCCCCAGGAAAGCACTGCTGCCTGCTCTGCCATGAACTAACCATTGTTCAGCTGCGGGCTACAAAAGAAAGGGATCCATCCGGTGTTCACTCAGAGCCTTTGAAAATAACCCCATGCTACCGACCTAAACCACGTTTTAGGGACATTTCCTTTCTGCTCTGAGAGAGGCTCGGCTCTTTGATGAAAGAAAAAGTTGATTGTTTTGTGTTTTAAAACAGGTTCTCACTGTGTAGATAGACCAGGCTGGCTTCTGACACTCCCGGTAAGTTGCTAATTTTTGAAGAGGAGGTTTGGGTTTCTAACCTCTGAAGAGAGGGGGGACATAAGATGGACTTTATGCGGAGAAAGTACCCTGCGGGTCCTCCATATGATGCCCCTGTACAGCCAGAGGGCGTGTCCACTGTTTATTGCCTGCAGGCTCCCCTGCTCACCCAGGACTGCTCCCCGCGGGTGTGGCTGCCCCAGTCTGGCTGCCAGCTCAGTTTCTGTTCCTGATGCTCCAGCGCTGTAGGTCCCTCACCAGCCCTGCGCCTCTAAACTTGCTTTTCCCATACATAAGGCTAGTCTTTGTTTCCTTTTTGAAGCGGAAGGACAGGGTTCCTGCATTGTTTAATATTGACCTTAAGAAGAGAAGATAAGGAGAGAGAGGAGGGGGGGGGGATAAGAGACGGGGAGAGAATTGTCCCTTTCCCCCTCTGATTGTTGCAATTCTTGTTTTTTCTTTGCAGAGCTGAAGCGCGGGGCGGGGGAGCACCATAGTGGATGAGGACCAGGGCTCAATTTATGATTTATTTTGGTTGGCTTCCGACCTAGACCCGGGCAGCCCGGCCACTTAGGCAAAGAAGTCTTGTCTCATGCCAGCGTCACATTTGAGGCAAGAAGAGAAAAGACCAGAAAAAGCCCCCTTTTCAGGCCTTTTCGAAGTACTTTTATTTGTGTGACACGTGTTCGAATAAAGGTTTGTTCAGTCACCCTCCTTCATGCCCTCCCATTAGCTTAAGTCCCTTATATCTGCCTTCTCTGTGCCTTAGGACCTGGGCAATCAGCCGGGGCATCCAAGCGCTGGCATTAAGCAGCAGGATTTGGAGACACCAAGACCTTGGGAAAGAGGAAAAAAGGCTTAAGTGGTCCAAGCCGGGTTACGTAATCCTATTCCTCTGGGAATCCAGACGGTGAAGTTCTGCACGGCGGCCAGTCGGGGGAGCTCAGGCCGTTTCTCAGAACTCCAGCGCCGCTGCGGTCAGGAGCCAAGCAAGGGCTCTAACAAAAAAAACAATGAGCCTTTGTGTTTTCCCTTCACTCACAATTCCGAGAGGTTTCCTCCAGCACGGCCTGACCCCCACTCTGGAGGACGCCGCTAGCTTCTCCGTGGACGCCGTTTTACTTAATAGGCTTTTCGGAATCCGTAGGACCAAATTTCCTTAATCTTTCGTCGTCTTCTTTTTCTTTCCCCGCTTCTCCTAAGTCTCGTTTCCTAGCCTCTCCCACACTCTGTTGCTTTTATCTTCCTGACTTTCCTGTCTGTAAGTTTCTTCCTTGTTTCTTTGCACCATTCTCGAGTCACTAGAAAATGGTATGAAAAATGCATGGAGATGAACCCACCCACAAGACAGAGCTCTGAAATACATCAGAGCTTGGTATTTTGAATAAAATGTAAAACATGCTATAAAGCAAAGATGGCGAAGTCCGCCACCACGTGGCCATCTTTCCTTGTCTTTGGGTAAGCCGCCCTTACCACCCGCGGCCTTTCTGCTGATCAGTGACTGCAGCTGCTGACTTCCAAAGACTGTCTCCCTCCCAGGCTACCAGGACAGGGTCTCCGGAGCCTTAGAGAAGGCACTGAAACTTACATCGGGTGGCTCCAGCGACAGTGGTTTTCTGACATTTGAACAACAGTCTCCTGAACACTTCCAGAGCACAATGGAATTCTTAGTCAGGGACTGCAGCAGTCTAGATAAGAAGTGGAAAGACAGCTTGGTCCTCTGCCTGGAACCTCTTGACCTGGGAGATTCTGGGTCTCCCGGTGGGGCAGGCCATTATGCCGGAATGATTTACTTTTCCTTTTTGGTTTTTAGAAAAGGCCACATGTCACCCAGGTTGGCCGCCTAAAACTCACTATGTATCTAAAAAATCCTTGCATTTCTGATTCTTCTGCCTTCTCCTAAGTGCCAGGATTAGGGGCATGCACCACACTCCACGACAAGTACTTTATTTAAGGATAACCTTCACGGTCTTTCTCTCCAAACTCGCATTTGTGCGCGCACGTGTGCGTGTGCGTGTGCGTGTGCGTGTGCGTGTGCGTGTGTGTGTGTGTGTGTACACATACATTCTTGAGAGAGATGGAGATTACATCCTCTTCCTGGGCTTTTGGGTCCTAGGTAATCTAGAAACGTGGCTAGTCATGGTTCAGGAAGCTGTATGACAATCAACTAGCACCTCCAACCCATGACGGAAGACTGCTTTGCCTGAAGCTCGGAGAGGCGGTGCTGGGGATGCATTCTCAAAGGCTGGTGCTGCAATGTTCTGAGGGATGCAGCTTCCAAATGTTTACCTTGTGTGGCTCCCGCCTCCCATCCCAATAGCAGGTGTGAGTCCGAGTGGAAGGCGCTAATTCGACTGACTGCGGCACGACACACTGGTTTAGGCATGCTAACTTTCTTCTGGACCCCGAGGACGGCAGCTGAGATGGTGTCTAACAAACACACCTTGCCATGCTTGGCACTCTCATTTCCTAGTTTCAGAAGCTAATGGGGCTAAGCTTAACACACACACACACACACACACACACACACACACACGCACAGTGTCTCTGACAGGGAATAAAAAATGAAACTGCTAGCTGGGCACTGGTGGCACTCGGGAGGCAGAGGCAGGCAGACTTCTGTGAGTTCGAGACCGGCCTGGTCTACAGGGCTAGTTCCAGAACAGGCTCCAAAGCCACAGAGAAACCCTGTCTCAAAAAACCAAAAAAAAAAAAACAAAAAAAAAAAAACAAAATGAAATTGCTAAAAAAAATCCTGCAAAATGCTAGCTTCACCAAGCAGGGTGCTTCTGCAGTACAATCCATAATCTCTCTGACGTCTAGAAGAACAAAGTTGCACTGTTTTTTAAATCCAGCTTTGTATCACTCTGGAAACGAACAAAGCATTCCTTCCTACAGACACCGCTCCTAAATCCAACATCTTGTGCTTGTACAGCGATTCGAATGTCAATGGATTAAAAGATGGAAATGTTTCTTAGGTAGAGAAGAAGAGGGTCTCTAGAATAAAATCGGGGAAGGAGCCCGTGGAGGGAGGCAGGGGCACTGTGGTCTAGTAGCAGCTACTATAGAACAGTGGGGGAAAAGATGTAATCAAGCAGGCAAGTGGATACAAATGTGTTTCCGAAATTATTGGGGCTGGGTTAAGTATGGGATGTGGGGGCCGTTCTGGTCAGATCTTTACCAGGGACTTCAAAGTGGAAACCTTGAGAAGGTAAAACTCCCATCTCTCTTATCAGTAGGAACCAGAGGAAATAATCAGGTGGCCGGACACCATCCTGCCTCTGGGGGCACTTATTAAAGAAGAGAATCTCAGTGCTCTGAAACTCTGCAGGTCACATTTCTCTCAGAGGGAGGGGCAGTGGCTTGACCTCGAGGGGCTGAGCTCTCAGGAGCCTTCCCAGACTGGCAAGCAAAAGAACTCAGCTGGCAAGAGCTGGAAAGACAGGCAGAGGAAGGGCGTGTCCCTGCTCTCCCTCCCCACCCCCCCTTCCCCCCAGCTCACCGGAGATGCTCGGAGCCATCTCTGTACCACAGGCTTGTACCTAGACCTTGCTTGCAGCAACTGTTTTCAGTGTTCAGACTGACTAGCAAGACCCCACTTTTCCACACAAGCTGCTCCTACCTCATCTCTGAGTCTCTCCCATGGGGTCATGAGTTATGTGGTATTGATGTAACTTCTAAAGGGAGCCATTTTCAGGGGAGTCGTCGGCTGAGTAAGGAACAGAAATGAAGCCGGGCAGAGCAGAGTGAGGAGGCAGATGAGGCTGGTCTCGGCCAGATAGTATTGTCCGTGAGGCTGAGGAAGCAAGAGACCCTGCCTGCTGCTACAAAGAGCTCACGAAGGCAGAGAGAAGGGCTACACGCTCAGGGGCTGTCTTTCCTACAGTTTGAACGGAACTCAGAAAGGCCCTTTCTCTGGCCTTGGCCCTGCCCCAGCTTGGCTGTCTGTTCCTGGACGGCTTCCCAGTCTTGATTTCATTGTCTCCATGTGGAAAATATTAGACACCTCTAGGGTTTTGATAAGTCCTACATTTTGTCATTCTTTCTAACCTTGTGTTTTGGTTTTAAATATTGTCCTTGTTAGGTTTCTACTGCTGTGATAAACACCAAGACCAAAGTAACTTGGGGGAGGAAAAGGTTTATTTCAGCTTATAGTTTATAGTCCATCCTGAAGGGAAGTCTAGTCAGGAGCTCGCAGTAGGGACCTGGAGGCAGAAACTGAAGCAGAGACCATGGAGGAATGCTTCCATGGGTTGCTTTGCATGGCTCATTCAGCCTGCCTTTTTTTAAGAAGATTTTTTTTTAATTTATTGTGTATGGATCTTTTGCCTGCGCAGTCTGCACACAAGGAGTATGCAGTATTTACAGAAACCAGAATAGGGCATCAGATCCCCTGGAAGTGGAGTTAGAGATGATTATCAGCTACCCCATGGGTGCTAAGATTCGAACCCAGGTCCTCTAGAAAAAGTTTCTAAGACTGTTCTTAACCTCTGAGCCACCTCTTCAGCTCCTCAGCTTGCTTTCTTGAAAAACTCAGGATTGCCCGCCCAGGGGTGGCACCACCCATGGTGGGCTGGGCCCTCTCATGTCAATCATTAATCAACAGAGCCCCACAGACTTGTCTACAGGCCGGTGTGATGGAGTCACTTTCTCAACCAAGGTTCCCTCTTCCCAGATGGCAAAATAACAACAACAACAAAACAAACAAAGCAGTAAGTACAAACATAAATTGTGCTTCACAGAATTTTGTTTTATTTTGCTTTTTTTGTTTTTGTTTTGTTTTATTTGAGGTGTTAGGGGTTTGAACTGGTGTTGACTGAGGTTTCTGTCCCTCCTGGTCCCACAGCCATTCAGTCCCAAAGAAACACACAGAGTTCTATGTTAATCATAAACTGGTTGGCCTATTAGCTCAGCCTTCTTATAACTCTTATAACTTACATTAGCCCATAATTTCTGTCTGCGTTAGCCATGTGGCTAGGTACCTCACATCAGGGTGGCATTCTCATCTTGCAAATGGGAATCAGGGGGGAGAAGAGAAGGGGCTAGACGTGCTTCAGCCTCTGGATGAATAGTGTATTAGGCCACGCCCCAGAAGGCTGTAAACCTTTCCACAGCAGGCAAGGAGAACAGGAGAATTCTGGGAAGGAAAAAGATTCAGTCTGCACCCAGACACAGAGGAAGCAAGATGAGAATGAGGAGGAAGCTGCAGTTGCTGTTCTTTGCACACACTGATCAATCATTCACAAACACTCATACCCTAACTCCTGGGGTAGGGTGGAGGGGAGAGGAAGCTTTGTCATTTCTCTTGAGCCTGGCCCAAACTGCTTTGCCAATTTCCCATAGACCAATTGGTCTTGGAGTTCTTGACAGGATATGCCCATGTCAAATACACAGGCACACTCAAGACGTCACTCGCTCAGGGCTTGCTCTGCTCCCTGTGTAGATTAGAGTGGCTGGGCAATTTGCTGTCACGGAAATGGCAAGCAGGAACCCAGGGTCTCCAGCAGGATCTTGCAACAAGAGCTCAGCTCTTCAAGCCTTCTGGGGACAGGGATCCACGGTGACTCTGAAATAAGATAATTGTGGATCTTCCTGAAAAAAAAAACTCACCTAACTAGCTTTAACACAGATTCTCCATGGACTCTAGTGTGAACTCCCCATTGCTGCCCTGGCGAATATTGGCGAATGTGTGTGCACTATTCTCTGACTTGATTGCCAGCTCCTTAGAGGTTCCAGTCATGATTGCCAGCTCCTTAGAGGTTCCAGTCATGAGTTTTTCTCTTCCGTTCCATCCCTGCCAGCACAGATGACGGAGTCGAGTACCTCGCAGGGCCGTTGCAATGCCAGGAAGTAGAACAGCAAAGCAGGCATGTGAAGCCCACGTATCGTCGATGCAGACATGTTTCCTCTCATGCTTGACCACTTGCCCTGCCATGAGTGTGGTCATTATCCATGTGTGCCTGCCACACTCTTCCCAGTCCCTAGAACACAGTGTAGACATTTTCCAGTGGTGGCGACCATGAGCAATAGGAAGCAGCAGAAGCGATGTGCTCCTCGACCTCCGCGTGTGTTTGCTGGTACTAAACGAGCTCCCAGGCCCAGACACACGATGGCTTTTCAAGTGTCTAGCCTGAAAGCCTGGCGTAAGAAGGCAGGCCTGCTGCACTGGCTGGAGAAAGAAAGAGGAACTAAGAAGAGGTGCTAAGAAGCGGGTTTCAGAATGGTGGTGGAGGAAAGAGAAGGTGGGAACAACTGAACTAGATTGCCCAGGACATCTAGGTGACCATCTGGCAGTGGGAGGGGAGGGGAGCCAGCACAATGTACCAAAAAGGCTGAGTCCAAGACATGAGTGGTTTCTCTGACCACTTTCCCACACTTGGCAGCATCCTTCAGTACAATCTTGCTTCATCTCCCTGGCCTCTACTGTCATCAGCTGCGATGGTGTTAGTCCTTCCATGAGAAACTGGAAGGAGAGGACATGGGAGATGAGACAAGGACAATTGACCCAGTAAGTCCAGATGGCTCCACAACCAGTCTTTAGCTCATTTCTGCTTCCCCTCCCTCCATCATATTTCCCAAGTGCTTGCTTTCCCAGATGGGGTGGAGAAGGAAAAAGAGTCCAAGATAATGCTAAGTAGGGCCACTCCTAACAAAATGATCTCCTCCAGCTCTAAGGGATGACTTAGTTGAGCTGGAATATGATTACATCCCACTGCTCAGAAGAATCTGAGCCCAGCCTGGGGAGGGGCCGTCTCCTGCTTTGCAGAGGCGCTTGAGTTCACTGTGAGGAGAATCCAAGTGTCACAGAACATTGGAGGCAGCAAGACCAGGAACTGTGGAGGAGTCGCTGTGACACCCTCGTGGATAGGTTGAGGAAACTGCAAGTTATGACACACAGCCAAAGTACCCTGCAAGGTAGCACAGGAATTTCCACTAGAGGGCAGAATCCCTAACGCAGTTTCTTACTTGACCCTGCTGGCTCTGTAGATGCCCAGGGTTGCCAAGTTGGGCAAGTCTGAACAGCAGAGGAAGGGACATTTGAAGGCATAGAGCTTCATTCCGAAGCAGTAGCTTTTGAGATCATTTCTTTGTGTCACAGCCAGCCCTGGGGATTGTCCCTTCCCCCCAGCCGCTGGCTATGTTGCCAGCTAAGAGCACCTTTTAGCTGTTAAAATCAGTTCCTGATCTCATCCTGGTGAGAGTCAGTTCTGGGACTTCTTCCTGGACGGGGTGGTGTGCGCCATCAGGTAGGAGAGAGAAATGGAATTTCTTGTCCAAAGACAACATCATAACCGCCAAAAGCAGTCGGCAAATTCCTTTACTACACCCGTAGCTCATGACTCCTAAGGCACTTGGGTTCAGTCCCTGAATCGAATCATCCAGATCACTTCTAGAGAGCTCCTAGTGGAAAGGCAACGTGGCAGGTCCTGGGATCCATGGACAAAAACAAGCCTGCCTTTAAAGAACCCGCAAGCTCATCAGGGAAGACCGGGAGAAACTGCATTCGCGATGACAACCACAGAACGGAGACACGAGAAGGTCCGTGACGCAACATGTGACTATTTGCGCAGTTGCAAGAAAAGGTCACGGGGGCAAGCGGTGAACAGAAGGGAAGATGGGAGTTGAAGCTTGTGCAAGAGGAAAAATTGGATGAGGACTTTAAAAAAAAGAAAGAAAGAAGAGTAGAGAGAGAAAGCCAGAGCATCTCAGAAGTTAGTAACTGAGAAAGGGCGCGAAGATGTTGGAAACATCCAAGCCGACAGGAGGCAGTGGTGTGGTGAGCAGAGGCGGGCAGCTCTTGCCAGTTATCTAGTCTGTTCGCAATTCCTAGCATTTAGCTGATTCCCTCAACTCAAGGTATCACTATTATTATCTGTTGAACCAGCCTCAACAAAATTCACATGTTCTAGGGTAGGAGTGTGAGGATTAGAATTGTTAAGCAAGAGAAACAGAGATAAGAGAGAAATAAAAGGCAGAAACACAGAAAAGCATTGGGAGGGAAATTCAACAAATACTGAACTGCCCACATTTATTTCCCAAATGCTTATATACTTCCCACCAAAAGGGGAGGGGAGAGGCAGCAAATTTCATTAACATGATATAAGGAATAGACTTGAATTCTCCGACCTTTGGTTCAGGTGGAGTGGATCCACCTCTATACCCAAAATACCATTAACCACACCCTAGGTCAGAATCTCTTTCTTGTAGCCACACCCATTGTCGACAACTTTGAAAGAGCAAGAATAAGATCAAACTCTCTGACTTTTAGTCAAGGTAGAACGGCTCACATCTGTGGACCCTGACAATTATCCTCTTACTATTGGGGACACCAAAACACAAACAAGTTTGAGAAACTTGACAAAGAGCCAAATGGTGGTGCATGTCTTTAATCCCAGCACTTGGTTGGCAGACACAGGTGGATCTTTGAGCTCGAGGCTCGCCTGTCTCTGAATAGTGAATTCCAACCCAGTCAGTGGTACATAAGGAGACCCCGTAGAAGAAGAAGGAGGAGGAGGACGAGGAGGAGGAGGAGGAGGAGGAAGAGGAGGAGGAGGAAGAGGAGGAGAAGGAGGAGGAAGAGGAGGAAGAGGGAGGAAAGGAAAAGGAAAGAAGGCTAATTGAAAACACAGCCATCATCAGCCATTATGACTTGAGCAAAGACGTGAGTCTTAGGGGTTCTTTCTTTTTAAACTTCATTTTTTTGTGCATTGGTGTGAAGGTGTCAGATCCCCTGGAACTGGAGTTACACACAGTAAGTGAGGTGTCATTTGGGTGCTGGGAATTGAACCCAGGGCCTCTGGAAGAGCTGTCAGTGTTCTTAAGTGCTGAGTCATCTATCCAGCCCCATCTTGGGGGTTTTAAACACATCTTTTCTCACCTTGAGTAGTGGAGTTGACTTGTTAGAAAGGCTTGTTGGGTACAGATCATTGAGCAACTTGAACCCTATGTTTATGAAGTTGGACTTGACTTTGGGGGCACTAGGGGATCCATCAAGGATTCCCAAGCGTGGAAATGCATCTTGATTAAATTGAGATACACACAGAGAGAAGAACTCAAAAGCCACATTCGCACAGAAAAGAAGATAGCAGAATTTGACTTCATGTGTCTGCAGATCACCTTGCTTTTCTGTAAGTATTTTGTCCAGAGCTACCTCTCCAGTTCTTTGGATTTTTAACTACAAAAGGATCAGGAGCTGGGTTGGTGGCAAAGTGGAAGCTACTGAGAGGTAGGAGGCCTTTGGATTGACTCAGGGGAGGGGGCTGCAGAGGCAGAGGCAGAGCTAGGCCTGAGGAATGCTGTATGTGCGTAGCTGAGAGATGAGTGAGAAGTGTAAAGAGTAGAGGGGGCACGCTAGAGGTCACAAAATGTCTTGGAACTGTGTTGTGTATGTAATTCAGTAACATCTTAAGCAGGACTGAATCTAAGCTCCTGGAGGAATCTAAGCTTTGGTTTTTTGGTAATGATAGGCAATGTCTTTATATTTCTTATCCTCTTTTGCATGCTAAAATGGAAACTCTTTTTTTCTTGTACCAAATGCTTTCCTTTTCTAAGATTCGATCTTACTGATACATCCCATCAAGGACTATCAAAGATGGGCTTGTTTTTTCCACAGTTACCCCCTGTACATAATGAAAGTGGGCCAGATGAAGCAATAAGACCTCTAAGAGAGTCATAATTGGAATAAGAGCTTTAAGAAGAATTGTTTCCAAGAACTTTCTGTATGCACAAAGAAGCCTACTAACTCCTTTGGAACAAAGAGATCAAGTAATTCTTAAAATTGGACCGTGGTTAGGTAGTTGTTTTCCGTGGGAGTTTGAGAGCAGAATAACAAGAGGCAAGGCACTCTCCCATTCAGATGGTCCGCAGGGAATATCAGGTTTGTGTAAATGCTGCTTGGCTTCTGTGTCGCAAAGCATGGATTGAGTTCAGTCAGGACTCCAAGCAGAAGGCAGAACGACACTCTTGTAAACTGTGGTATCCATTATAAACATCGCCTGAATTTATAGCCACACCCCCCTCCCCGCTGCTGTTAGCAATGGGCCTCAAATATGAGTTCCAAACAGCTGTTTTGTGTCCACCCAGAGGAAATGGAGAAATAACTGGTGTGTGGGTGGGTGAGAGATGCAGCTAGCAACATTCCAATCTGGTCCTAAGGCATCCTTTTGTTGGATGATGACTTGATTAGTTGTATCAACATAACGTTGACACCAGAACGTTGTTCCATAGACTCTCCAGGCTCAGGCTTGCTGCTGATGAACCGAGGATGCTGGTCTCTGTTGCCTTTGTTCTTGGCTGCAATGTGAGACAGCTTGGATTCATGCCTGACATTGAGTCATTTTTTTTTTTTTATAATGGGGCTGTGTATGAGGAATTTTAAGCCACATTCCCAGGCTCCAGTTCCAGGAAGAAAGCTGACGCTTTCAGGCTCCTGTAAATCTTCCCTTGCAGATCTGGGTCCTTAGGCACCAAGAGTAAGTCTGGTGTGTCAGTCAGTTTTGGGTTGCTGGGGCAAAATACCTGAGAGAATCTGTGTATACAGAGAAAAAGGTTATTTGGCTCATGGTTTCAGTTCACTGTCCCTTGAGGGCACAGTACCTCATGTATGAGGCTGTGGAGACATACTCACAATGGTGATCAGGAAGTCAAGAGAGGGAAAGGGGGTCAGCCTTGATACCCCTGATTCATGGATGATGGACTTCTTTCTGCTTGGCTTACCTAACATTTCATCTACCTCCCAGTCATACCACAGGCTCATGACCTCTGGGGGACGTTCAAGATCCAATCTATTGTACCTGGGTATCCATGTGGCCTAGAGCTACAGTTATCTCTTGGTTGGTGCTCACCAAATGTTGGCCCAATGGAGAAGTATTGGATGCTTGAAGAGGACCATTTGATCACCAGTTACTGGTGGTGACACCGACGGCATTACTAAGACGGGACCAAGAATACTGGCTGTTCTGTTACACCCAGCACAGACACCACAGCCAGGAAATGTCATGCATCCCATGTAATCTTCCAAAGTCCCACAGATCTGACTCTGAAAACATTGCTTACAATCTCTCGGCTATGAAACCCAACCCCATTTTATTTGGACACATAAATTACTTTTTAAAAAAGCTCTAACATAGAATTTGCCCTTTTGACATTTTAAAGGCAAGAGATTGTACTTCATTTGATTCAAAACTTTCCCAGCAGGGGCCTGGCTGTCAGAAAAGCGCTACCCAGAAACAACACTCCTGGTGATTTCACTGCACACCCACCCGGCCCCTCGACATTTGTTTCTCTCACGTTCATTCTGTTCTCAAATTACACATTCCTGTTAGTCATGCCCATGCATTAACATAATTCAATACGTATTATTTGATTGCAAATTATTTCTTTTCACCAGTGTTCTCTATTTTTAAAAGTATTGAGTTTTTAAAAATAGGAGCAGCGAGTGGGAAGTTGTATTATCCATGCATTTCAATAGTTGAGAGGATGTAATGGAACATTTATTTAAATTTGGGTCTGATAGGTTTGATTGATCATCAGTGACTGAAGTGACTGGCTGTAGGGCTCATTCTTGACGTCACACAGGACCCACGACAATGGTTGACGTTCCAGAAAAAGACTATGCCATTTACCAAGAGGACCCATGGGTAGTAGCTCCTGGTAGAACTGACCACTTGCCACTCTGGAATACTTTGTTTCATCAGGACCCTAGAAACGTAGAATATAGGGTCCCTCAAACCAGTAGCATCTGTGGGGCTCGTCTCATAGTCAGCTCACCAATATACCAGGAGGTGGCTCTCCTCGGTGTCTGGGAAGCTGCTGTCCATTGGTCAGAACACTTGCAGGTAGGAGAGCAACGGGAAAATGAACATGAATGCCACAACAGGGCACTTGGGTGTGAGGGAGAGCCCAGTGCAGGCACGGCTGGCCTACAGAGCATCCTCCTCCAGCAACCAAGAGGACGCAGGCAGGGGTCTCTTCCACACAGTGTTTGGAGAAGGCCCTGCCACGGTATGGTTCTTTGGACTTTTATTTTCTGTACCCTAACCCTACCACTGTCTACCACCACCGCTATGTTTACACAGTCGACTGCCAAACCAGGCGTGGACAAAACAATTGATTCGTCTTCTGAAGGACGTTTGCCCTCTGAGCCTCTTTTTCTCTGATTGCACCCAGATCTCCTACCTTGATGGTGGGTTGGTTTGGTCTGCCCATTTCAGACAGTCTTCCATTTACCCAACAGATGGTCAATTGCTTACATTTCTTGTATATTAATTTCATGAGTTCAGCTCAGAAGGTGACCTCATGTCTCTGATCTCCAAATTTGGGGAGGTGGAGTTTTCCCATTGGTGCTTCCATATTCTGCCAAAGGTGATGTCAGAGAGAGGGCTGAGACAGTTTCATCTCCTTTCCATCTTGACATCAGTCTCTACAGCTGGGACAGTTTTCCTGACTTTGTGTGGGGGGGGGGTGCACCTGTATGTGTGCAGGTTCACATGCATATATGCAAACATACATGTAGAAGCCAGGGTCAACCTCAGACTATATTCCTCAGGAACCATCCACTTGGCTTTTGAGACAGGGTCTCTCTGTGGGAGGCAGGGCTTGCAGACTAGGCAGGGCTGACTGGGCAGAGAGTCCCAGAGACCCACCTGTCTCCATCTTCCCAGCACAGAGGGTGCCCCCACATCTGGCTTATTTCGTATAGCTCCTTATTTCACATAGAAACTCCAGTCCCTATGCTTGCCCAGCAAGCACTTCACTGAGTCCTCGCCCCAGCCCACTGCCCTGATTCATGTCTTAAGACAGTACAACAGAGTCCTATTTCCCTCCAGCTCCTCAGAAACCTGGATTAGGGAAATGAGATGTATCCCGAATAGAAATGTTTTTTGCCACTTACTGATATGCCTGCCAACCAATAAAAATCTAAGATCAGAATCTTTCTAAAACACTGCTCCTAACAGTCCACTAAGATAATTAAAATCGCACAGGAAAGCCAAATATCACATGATATGTGGTAGAGCTCAGACTTCCAAACACCTTTAAAGGCAGAATCTAGTTGTGATTACCGACGATTTGCCCCCTTTGATGATGGTAGGCTATGTCCTCAATTAAAATACACTTTTGAGCTTGGGATATAGTTCTGAACGGCACTTGGGCCCTGGATTCTGTCCTCAGCACTGACATCCTGAGGACCAGACAGTTTTTCTGTCAGCTGGTTACCAATCTTAACCTTAATCTGCCCATCCCTATACTTAAAAAGATTAGGGATATTAAATCCCCTATTGAGAACAGATCATTTCCCGTCCTCCAAGCACAGGTGTTGGTGTTCACTTGCTCCTTTGTGCACACGCCACTGCCCTGTTGGTAGGGGAGATAGTACTCAAAGAGCTTCACCGAGTGCAGAAGGCATGGACAAGGCAGCTTCCTCATCTCTGCATCTTTGGGGTTTTTGAAGAAATTTGACTCCTTGTGAAAGGAACTGATGTGAGAGGGGGCATGGTGAGTCTTTCTCTGTCCTGCCAGCTCTCAAATAATAACACGGAGACTTCTTAGTAATTACGAAAGCAGAGCCTTAGCTTAGATTTGTTTCTAATTAGCTTTCATAACTTAAATTAGCCCATTTCTATTGTCAATCTGCTTGCTGCCACATGGCTTGTGGCTTTTACCTCTCCTCTTGTATGTCCTGTTTCCTCTGTACCCAGTTGGCAGCTCCCCTTTTCTTTATCCCAGAGCTCTCTGTCCAGAAGTCCCGCCTATACTTCTTGCCTAACTATTGACCATTTAGCTTTTTATTAAACCAATCTTCACACAGTGAAATCAAATACCTTGCAACAAGTTGGAAACTCTGTACCTGGATGTATATATTTTCAGCATTAAAGCATGGGCTGAGAATGCACTAAAAAAAAGGAAACCTTGTATTAAGTATGACTTTGTAGTCTTTGTATGCTTCAGAAGGGAAGGATCATGGCTGCCTTCTGCACCCTTTGTTAAGGCATTACAGCCTGAAATAGTGTTTCTTCAAGCCTCTCAGCTCAAGTACGCAAGCATTCTCAGTTCCTGTTATGGGTCTGGGTCTGACCTCCCAGGACTGAAGCTTCCATAGTTCTTTCTGTGTCAGGAAGAAGCCACACTCTTCAGCTGCCTGCAGCGCCAGATCACCTTGAAGCATCATGAAGGTTTCTGACTGAGTGTGAAGATGCTTCTATCACTGAACCAAGAACTTGTGTGAGCACCCTTCCATAAGGCATGATTTAATGTCTGTCTTCTTCTTCAGAAGACACCATAACGGTAACACAAGCCCATCATTTTGAGAATTTTCACATGCTGAATAGATATAGAATTGACATTTAAGTGTAAGAAATATTTTAGATTGTATTTCAACTACTCATTCACTTAGGTATTTATGATATGAATGCAGATGCTGTGTCAGGTACTGGAGGTACTAAGACAGCAGGCTACAAGAACCATTTTCCAGGAGCTCATGGTTTAAGAGAGATTCACTGGGGTGTGAAAGCACAAGAGCAGCTCAGCATTGGAGTGTTAGACAGAGGTTTAAACTTCAGACTGAACCCCAAGCTACCAGAAACTTCAATGTTGGTATCTTTTACACAGAGTTCAAGGAAGGAACACCTGTAGTTCTACCTTAAAAGCATGGAAGGGTCTCCTAATGCTCGGGGGGAGTAGACAAAATAACTTCCCTACCTCTCTTCACTCATGCCCACCCTGGGAGATCCCACAGTGCACGGAATTGTCAACAGAGTGGCAATAGAAGAGTCAGGAGTCTAAACTGTGGACAAGGTGCCCAGTTCTCCAGTCAGGAGAGATGACATCCTCAGAAGGTAAATGGAGTCACATTTTTATTGCTTTTGTCTTCAATCTGTCCTCCTGCTTCTTGAGTCTGGACATCAATGTCTTTGGGGGAAAGTGTATACAAGAGAGTAGATAAATACTCTCAGACTGGGTAAATGGCTTTCAGACTGGGAAATCAAATAGAAGCTCAAGGAGAGTGGAAAATCCTGAGAAGATTGCTTTCAGGGAGATGGGGAAAGCAGCCTCAAGAAGTTGTTCTTGGTCTCCATCTCCAAGTGCCATGTGCATGGACCTGACCCTAACAGGATGTCATTAACCACATTCAGGACAGAGAGATCACTGCCAAGATCCCAGATGAGCTACTGGGCAGTTCATGTGCATGCAAGACCAATTTGAATAACACTGGGCAAGCTTTGAAATCAGAAATTACATTTAAATCACAGAAGGCCAAATAGAATTTATACTTGAGCCCAGCTAGGTTGATTGTTCATTAAATCAAAACAAATATCCGGAATCCCATGATTGATGTTTCTGGAGTATGGTATCAATTTTATCAGCATTTGAAGAGCTAGAGAAAATGAAGCATGGGGAAAAGGCAACCGTAAGATGCCAATGCAAAGATGATATATACATTGGTATTATCTGATGAAGACTTTTTTTGTTAATTTTTATTGAGCTCTACATTTTTCTCTGCTCCCCTCCCTGCCTCTCCTCTCCCCTTCAACCTTCTCCCAAGGTCCCCATGCTCCCAATTTACTCAGGAGATCTTGTTTTTTTCTACTTCCCATGTAGATTAGATCTATGTATGTATCTCTTAGAGTCCTCATTGTCGTCTAGGTTCTCTGGGATTGTGATTTGTGGTCTGGTTTTCTTTAAAATGGTGGTTCTGAAATGCTTCAAGAAGTAAGGGCAGACACTCTGGAAATGTGAAGAACCAACAAGTCCCAGTAAAGGAGTTGAAGACATAAAGATTAGCAACAGGAAAGTTTATAAATAAAAATACAAAACCTAAAAGAAAGAGACTTACTTATGTGTGTGACTTAGTGTGTGTGTGGTCAAGTGTATGTGTGTGTGACTGAGTGTATGTATGTGCACTACACGCATACAGGTAACCAAGGAAGCCTACACAAGACATCAGATCCTCTGGAATTAGAGTTGCAAGCAGTTGTTTGCTGCCTGGCATAGGTGCTGGGAACGGAATGCAGGTCCTCTGCAAGAGCAGCAAGTGTTCTTATCTGCTGAGCATCACTCTAGCCCTGGGAAAGGGGGATTTTAAAAAAGGAATAGAGCTTCAGGGAACTATGGAACAATGCCATAAAGTCTGGGGTTAATGTCATTAAAAATTTAAATGCCCCTCAACTGAAGAATGAATAAGGAAAATGTGGTACATTTACACAATGGAGTACTACACAGCAGAAAAATAATGACATCTTGAAATCTGCAGGCAAATAGATGGAGCTAGAAAACATCATATTGAGTGAAGTAACCCAGTCCCAGAAAGATATTTATCATATGTACTCACTCATAAGTGGCTTTTAGACATAAAGCAAAGAAAACCAGCCTACAATTCATAATCCCAGATGCAGACAGAGAGGAGGGGAGGAGGGAAGAAGGGAGAGAGAGGGAGGGAGAGCAGACATTGAGATCAGACATGAAAGAGACACTGTGACTTCAGACTGGCTGCATTGGGAAGGATAATAAAGGAATATCATGAACAACTCTATGGGGGAAATTTTTCCAGTGTAGATGACCTGGGCTCTTCTCTCAAAAATTGCAAACTCTAAACTTCAGCAAAGAAGAAACTGATAAATATATTAGCCTTTAAGACCATCACCTAAATGTTTCCTGAGAAAGATTAGCCCCGGGGAGTTTTACATGGGAATTTGCCTGACGTTTAAAAAAAGAAATGACAGTTTTTTACAGGGAGAGAAAGTAGGGATGAGGGAGGGAAGGAAGGGACTTCCAGGAAACAGAAGAGGCGGCAGTGTTTTCTAGCTTACTTTGAGGAAGATTGCTCTGATACCAAAACTAAAGATGGTGCTAAAACAGAAATGAGACCAAGATGCCTCATAAGCAACATGCAAAATTCCCAACCTGATGTTAGCAAGTTGAATCTAGCAGGACATGAAAGGGGATGCTATACTACAACCAAAGGAGCCTGCGATGCAATGTTGGCTCAGTGTTTGAAAATCACTAAACATAGTCCCATATTAACATCAAAATATAGCATTAAGAGAATTAAAAAGGACCAGAGAGATGACTCTGGGGTGAGGGTGCTTGTTGTACAAGCTGGGAAACCTGAGTTCAGTGTCTGGATCCCCTAGTAGAAGGAGAAAACAGACTCACGAAAGTTGTTCTTAGATCTCCACATGCAAGAGGACACATGCATTCACACACACTGCACACCCCCATACACACAAATACACACATACCTCACAAACACACACAAACTCACACACATCACACACACATTCACACACACAAATACACATGTACCTCATACACAAGCACAAACTCACCTACATCACACAGACACACACTCACACACAAAAACACATGTACCTCACACACATCACATATACACACACTCACATACATAAATACACACTTACCTCACATACACACAAGCTCACCCACACCACACAGATGAAAGGTTTGAAGAGACGTTTTATCAAATAAAATATATTAATAGCTAGAAAGCACATGAGAAGATGCCTAAAACCCTGGCTACTTGGGGAGTTGCAACTCAGGCCTACAAATGACCCTCTGGAGTGGCTGAAATCGAAAAGTCTCGGCAGTTGCTGCACAACCCAAGCCTGGCCAGTGCTGGGCAGCTGGGATCTCTGATGCACTGCAAGTAGGAAGGCAAAGTAGTACTCACTTTGAAATCAGTTTGGAATCTCATTTTCAAATGTTAACTATACACTCACCACTCCTAGGTAAATACACAAGAAGATAAAAATGATGTGCACACAAAGTTTGTGCATAAATACGCGAGAAGCATTCTTAATAGTAACAGCGAAATATAGTATCTCTATACAAAGGCAATGTGCTGCAGAGCTGGCAGAGATTGTTTGAGGGACTGGCGATTCTGTGAACGCGCCAGGCAGGGCCCTGGTCCTAAGCTGCTTTTCCAGGCTATTTGTAGTTTAGAGGAACGCGCTGCCAATGGTCTCACAAATCGAATGCTAGCTGAAAGGGACTAGTCCCAGGAGACTGACGGATGATTCCCAGTGGAAAGAAGTTCTGAAAGGGACAGGACGACGGCACCTTGCACCTCAGCCCAGCGCTTCCAGGGGCAAGGATGGACGATGAAGTGGTGGAAAAGAGCTTACACAGGGTGAGAAAAATGTTAACCTAGACGGCAGAGAGGTGGCTACGAGGCTTTGCAAACATCCCCAAACTCATCAAACGTCACATTTAAAGTGGGAAATTTTGTTTTATGTAAATCGTCCTATGGTACTGATGTTAAAGGTTAAAAGGTTACGTTTAACATGTTTTCAGACAAATAAATCCTAAAAGGAGCCAATGCCAGCAGCCGAGACCCAGGAGAAACACTAGGAGCTGTTCAGGCCGAAGGAGGTTCTCACATGTAGCCCGGACAGATCTTGCAAAAGGCCACCACGTGACTTCATATTGAAGCCGGTGAACAGTGTAAGGGAACGCGGTCTCTGGCTTCACAGTGGTGGCAACCATGAGAACCAGGCAAACACAGTAAGATCATTACACAGGACCTTGCCATAGCCAGGAAGCAGTAAGCCCCAAATCACTCGTGTGAGGTAACGTTTAATGCATAGAAAAAAATACACACTGTTCTCTCGATGGTAACTGCAGAAGGATTTAAGTAAAAATGTCCAACTGAAACGCAAATAGAAAGCAATAATAAAAAAAGGCTTTCACGATCCAAGAGAAGGCAAGAAAGGAACCAAACTTATCTGTGTCTGCAATTACTTTAAATCTATCTGCAATCCGATGAAAAGACAACATCTGTCAGCCTGATTGAAAAGTAAAACCCACCCACACATGTCTCTCCGGTCAGGCATTAGAGAAAGGTTCAAAACAAAAGGCTGCTTTCCCAGTACGGATCATGAAGTAAATTTGGTGTGGCAAAATTAATGCCAGCTGAAGCAGATATTGAGGTAAGACAGCTTCATAGCGATGAAAAGAGACATCTCATAATCATGGAAATATATTTAAAATATCACTTCTACCGTCCTTTTTCATGTTAAGTACTGTAATTATCTAATAATAGAAAGACAACCTTCTGGAAATATGGTGATCCCAAAACGTCTTGCCAATCAAACTGAAAAGCACTACAAAACGGATCTTTTTTAAAAATAATTATTGCCTGGTTATGCATGGCATTAGCCCTCTCAGAGAGACGCCCTCGACAATGTTAGGGCTTACATTTGCTGATCGTCAAAGGTTGTATTCCTTCCAAGATAATTAATGTGTGAAAAAAAATCCTCCTCAAATCAGTCCTGTTTAATATGCAGCCCCTATTTCCTCGTCATTGTCCTGACAGCTTTTGTGATGAGTCATGCAGAAGGAAGGATTTAGCACGCTGTGCCTCCAGGCTCACTTGCTGTTTGAGATAGTTCAGGGGGTAGCAACTGTGTCTTGATAGGGGCTCAGCTATTGCCTTGTCTACTTAAAAATAGCTTTACTGTTGATTCGCGTTCAGCTGTTTTTTTTCCTGGATGCACATCCATTTCCTAATATATCCTTATATAGAAATAATGGAAGCAAAGCTATAGAAGTTTATACAAATGTCAGCTTGGCATTTTTCCCCCTCTACTCTGAATGTCATCTTCAGAAACCACATATGGCCCAGCAGGGTGCTTCTGGTCCTAAAAACCCTCTTGTTCTTCTCAGGGAGCAGAAAGCAGAGACCGACGCCCCCGACATTGAACCATGAGCTGTTTAGATGCAACATTGAAGGAGAACCAGGACTTATTCTTTTTTTCAACAGTTTTACTTAAGTCAGAAGTAACAATATGGAGGGGAGATCATTTCTAAGCCTTGGGATCCTGCACGCTGGGCCAGTTCCAATGCATTATCAATTCATGGCACACTCAAATTGGGGACCTGAAGAGATGTGAGTGGCACCTAGGGCCCTAGA
Source organism: Microtus pennsylvanicus (assembly GCF_037038515.1). Taxonomy (NCBI): domain Eukaryota; kingdom Metazoa; phylum Chordata; class Mammalia; order Rodentia; family Cricetidae; genus Microtus; species Microtus pennsylvanicus. The sequence goes on from NC_134579.1 coordinate 40,115,413, forward strand.
AGAGGAGAATTCGCAAGACCCAGAACAAGCATTCTGTGTGAGGAGCTCACACCAACCAGAGATGGAGCAGGAGGAGCAGGAGGCGCTGCAGGGAGCATTCACACTCTGGTCTCAGGGGCCTCTGCCCTCTGGTCCCCTGCCAGGAGTCCCCACCTGTTAAGCACAACACAAGGCCAGAAGGTGAGTTAGGCCAGGTTGCAGGGATACAAAGGATGGTACAGAAAGACACACAGGGAGCTACCAAGCACAGGACATGGCTAGAGCCGAGTTTCGGGCCAGCTCTGCTGTCAACTGTGTACTGCAGGGCTTTGGGGAAGGGCTGAACTTCTCAGAGCCCTGGTGTCCTGTTATGCTAAAATGGGGGTGGGGGTTAACGTACTCTTTACCGATCTACTTTACGGATAATGTTGGCATTATAGCATTTACCCAGGCGCTTTGGCACACAGCAGGTATTAGGTAGATCACTAATCATCCTTTCTCTGACATAAAAGTTTTCCTTTATTTGCCTCTTTTAACTGAAATCAAGATTTCTGCCTTCTTTTTCAGTGTTGGCACACATTAGAAAAATCCTCTTATTCTTATGGGCCCTAGGGAAATGTTAGATCATCCCAATAACGGATACATTATAGAAATAATTGCCTTAAGTCAGGAAATTATTTAGGACAAAAGCACACTTTTTTTTCCTTCAGAAAAGCTGCACACACCACAGGGACCAATTTGGCCCTCAGCACATACTCCAGCATAAATTCCCTCCATTTACCAGAGGCAGCAGTTCATCTCCTAGGACGGCTAAACACTGACATCAGCTGTTCCCTCTCTGCTTCTTGCCTGTGATAACAGACTCAGCATGCAGGATGCTTTCACGGGACTGGCATTTGGGGGAGCTCAGAAGATTTGCTCTTAGCCAATCGTTCACCCCAAGGATTAGAAAAGTCTTCATTGTGGAATCACACACCAATTTGCAATATTATTTCCCAGTTTTGATGGGAAATCTTTAATGCATTCCTGTAACCATCTAATGTTTTATCCATAATCCTCTAGGCTGGAATGTTTTCTGTTATTCCCTTTGCCCACAGTAGTTTCAAAGAGAATAATGGTTGTGCCGCTGTTTAGGCTTCCAGAAGAGTCTGGGCTGTGCCCGAGGCTGCAGACTTTCCCGAGGGGATGCTCTGATGGCAGGGAGGAAGACAACGTTGAGGAAGGCTCACCGAGCGGCAATCACACTTCCAGGTGCACCTCGGTCCTAACTTCAGTCATTGTGAACTGGGGTGGGCAAGGATAATTACCCCCTGCTCCTTACAGTCTGTGAACGGACTCTGAGAGGCACTCTGTAGCTTGCCCAAGGGTGCCCAGTGATTCCAGCTGTCGCGAGGCTGACAGTTCTTCTAATTCATTCATCCAAGGATTAAAAAGTAAATTTATCCAGCACTCGGGAGGCAGAGGCAGGCGGATCTCTGTGAGTTCGAGGCCAGCCTGGTCTAGAAGAGCTAGTTCCAAGACAGGAACCAAAAGCTACAGAGAAACCCTGTCTCAAAAATAAAAAAAAAAAAAGTAAATATATGTACTCAATCTCTTACACTCAGCTGCTGGCTGTGTGCCATTCACAAAAGAACAAAATCTACCAGACTTGTAGCATGAAAACTAAAAACAGACTTAAGTGTGGGGAGTGGATGAAGTCCAGAGTGGATGTGAATTATTGATGAGAGCATGAGCGTGCCAAAGACCCCAAGGCCTCAGACTCACGGGGATGCTAAGTCTTTCCTGGGTTAGGCTCAGGGAATGACAAAGCCTTCCCTTGGTTTGTGTGAATGTTGACACTGTGTGTACGGAAAATATGGACCACAGCTTCCTCCTCCCTGAAATCTACAGCCTGAGATTGCCCCCCTCTAAAGACTGCCCCCTCTAAAGACTGCTCCCCTCTAGAGACTTTTGCCTTCTAGTTCAGCTATGTATATAAACTCTTCTCTTCTAATCAGGAGCATAAAATGAACCCTCTGAGTTTCTGGGCTCTTGATGAGTCTCCACTGGAGCTCAGGGTCCACCCTATCCCAGCTCGTCTGTACATGTGTCTGTCCTTTCTTCACTTCCTTGTCGTTCCATTCAGGTCAGTCCCAAATTTTAATTTCTAAGATGCGAGGAGAAGAACCACCAACCCCAATCATCATGACCAAATTAAAACAGGCTTCTTTATCCATGTACACAAGCTGCCTCCCAATAGGCTTCAAGAGGTCAGCATCAGACATTAGGGAAAACAAGGTTTCTATAGCTCAGGGGTGGGGGTTTCCAAATGGGGCATTTGGCGGACAAAACAGGCAGGGTTACAGGATCAGGACATAAACATAACAAGGTAGTCATAATGACCTCCTGAATCAAAGACATGATTGGAAGGTAGTCATAACAACAGGTGGTCCTAATAAGACTTTGAAGCAAGGCATGGGTCCCCTTTCCCAGAGTAGGCAGTACAGAAACATTTGTAGTTAAGGTCACAGGTGGGACATAGTACAGTCCTCGAGAAACAGAGGTTTAATCATAAGCAGGAATGAACCTAGTTTGTCTTTACTATAAGAGGACTTTTCAGCCTAAGATACAGGCAGGCTAGTTCATCACCCAAAACCATGCAAGCCATGGGGTACTTAAGAGTTTATGTCTTTTCAAAGAAGACACATTTGTTATAAACCAAATTCACTGACTATTTTACTAAGGAAAAGATTTAAAATTCCGGAAATTATATAAAGTCATTATAGAATCAAAGTTATTCTATCTTCCTTAATGTGTGTGTGTGTGTGTGTGTGTGTGTGTGTGTGTGTGTGTGGTGCATTGTGTGGGGGCCACATGTATGCTCTTGCATGTAGAGACCAGAGGACAACTTGGTTTTCATCTTCAGAGGTACCATTTATCATGGTGTTCTAATCAAGCATTGGAAACAATTGCTCCGCTAAGCACAGACTCCAGCACTAAATCTCACTGGAGTGGTCCAAGCCAGTCCTGGTGTTTATCCATCAGCAGGGAGTCTTCAGGCTGATGAGGGTCTGCAGAAGGGGCTCCCATTTCTTCATTAGCTTTAGCAGGTTGTGGTCGTCAAGCACAGCACAGTCTTGATCCCTTGGTGCCCAACGTCTCTCCAGTGTTCTTCAGAATCACCTGAGGAACTCGCTCAAACTCAGACTCATGCCAGGGTGTCCGACTCAGCTGGCGTGGCAGTAGCCTCTGGCTCTGCACTTTAAGGGATAAATGATACCTAGTCCAGGTACCTCACGGTCTGAGAAGCACCATCCTAAACACATAACGGTACCAAAGGCTAGGTCCCAGGTTTCTTCCCATCCGGGAAGGACAGGGTTCACCTTGGACAGTCACCAGAAGATTTTCCTTTGCTCCCACAGCAGAAAACTGTTTCTATGGAAGGTGAGAAAAACACAAAGAACTTTCTCATGGCGTCTAAACTCAACACAACTGCATGTTCTTCCTTGGGGGACCTGATAGTGGATAACTTGGGCTTGCCTTTTCAGAAACAGGATACCATCGTGGATTCAACTTTGGTACACTTAGAGTTTTCTTTTAATTACCTTGCCTTTCCTGATCAATAACTACATTTTCCCATGCTCATTACCTTCTCCCATTTTGTTTTGCTTGGCTCGCACTGGGCTGACTTTTGCTAAGGCTCAGTCTTACCACTGTCCAAGCTCTTGGTTCTCTGTAAGAATCTGGCACTCTGAACCCACGCTTCCTCAGAGCTCCAGCCTCCTCTCTGTCACAGCTGCTTGTGCCAGACTTGTTCTTTGAGGTCACCACCCGGCTTCCAAATCATGACGCAGAGACTTATTATTAGTTTTGAATGTGTGGCCTAGCTCAGGCACATTGCTGGCTAGCTCTTTTAATGTAAAGGAACATGTTCCTCTTTCTATCTTTTGTCTCAGGGCTTATGACGTTTCTCACTGTATATCTTGCTTTCACTGCTTCTCTACTGACTGGCTGGCATCTGCCTGGCTTCTTGCCCCGGACATGTCCCTCATTCTCTCATTCTTTTCCTCTTGAGCCTAGATTTCTCCTATTTATTCTCTCTGCCTGGAAGCCCGCCCATCCCTTCTCTGCTTAGCTATTGGTCGTTCAACTCTTTATTGGACCAATCAGGTACCTTGGGCAGGCAAGGTGAAACAAAGGCAACACATTGCACACATCCCTATATCATTAAACAAATGCAGCGTAAACAAATGGAACACACTTTTACACAGTTAAAGTAATAGTCTGCAGTATAAACAAATGTAACACATCTTTGCCTAGTTAAAGTAATGTGCCACGTCAGGCGCTGCTATACACCTTCAATTCCAGCACTTGGGAGGCAGAGGCAGATGGATCTCAGTGAGTTTAAGACCAGCCTGGGCTACAAAGCAAGTTCCATGCCAGCCAGGATAATACTCCACAACAGTTATGTGTGCCTTTTCTTGTACTTGCTAGTGAAATGGTGGAAGGATGAGCAAGGGGACCCTAGTATATGGCTTTGTCTCCAGGCCCTGACCATCATAGATGTTCAGAGAAAGTTGGCTGGGCTCTAGTGGTAGTTTTGATTCAGAAATATCTCAATCACTTTAAAAAATTAATTCAAGAAGGTAAAATTCCTGCTCTTTGGAATATTGTTCCAAGTTATGGCATCACCCCAGTGCAGCAGTAACTATGCATACAAAAACTATCTCAGAGTCCTTCAGAAATTCCCTTCAGTGGTACGGTTAGATTATATGGTAATTCTATTTTCGATTCCTTTGAGGAAGCTCCTCACTGATTTCCACAGTGGCTGCACCAGTTTAGAGTCTATCAGTCGTAGGTAGCAGGACCTCTTTTTATATGTCCTCCCCAGCATTTGTTGTTCGCTTTTTCCGTGGTAGCCATTATGAGGTGAAGCATAATTTCAAAACAGTTTTAATTTTCATCTCCCTACTTACTAAAGATGTTCAGAACTTTTTGTAATTTTTTTTTTTGGTTTTTCGAGACAGGGTTTCTCTGTAGCTGGAACTTGCTCTATAGACCAGGCTGGCCTCGAACTCGAACTCACAGAGATCCGCCTGCCTCTGCCTCCCAAAGGCTGGGATTAAAGGCGTGTGCTACCACCGCCCCTTTTTTTGTAATATTTACCGACCATTAACCCCCTGTCAGATATATATTGGCAAAGATTTTTTTTTCCCATCCTGTGGTACAGTCTCTCTCTCTCTCTCTCTCTCTCTCTTCTTTTTTATGGAGCAACTGAGAGGCAGCTCCCAGTGTGCCATCTTACTCTGAAAGTTCTACAGTTTCATGTTTTGTGCTTCCGCTGCTGACCCAGGCTATCTTGGGTTATGGCTTGAGGTTCGTTCTCATGTTTAAGGACATCCAATCATCCAGTTCTAGCTCCACCATTTGTTGGAAAAGTTTGTCCTTTCTCCTTCAAGCTGCATCTGTGCTTTTACACACTCCAGCCGACAGTATTTGTGTGCGCTGTTTTTAGTGTCTACTTTGTTCCACTCATATACACACCTTTTTACTAAAACCAGTTTTGATTGCTATAGCTTTTTAGTACGTCTTGAAGTCAGGTGATATTAATCTTCCAACACTGTTATTCTTTTATAGATTATTTTGACTATTCTAATTTGTTTTCCTTTTAGAATAAAGTTTGGAGTCACCTTCTGGTTAGCTACAAAAAAAAAAATCCCCCTTTTGGCCAATTCTTAATTTGTTCTATTCGTTTTGGCTAGCCACAGTTCTTGAACTTTAACGCATTCAGGAATTATAAAAATGCGTGCGCCTGGGCTCAACTGTGAATATTCTGACCCAGCCGTTCCTGGACTGGCACCTCCATTTTAAAGACTGTGGCTGAAGTGAGATGGTATGGGTGGTCACAGAACATGACTTCTTTGGAATGCTCCTAAAAGCTGGCAAAAATACATCTCACAATATACCTCAGGGCTGTCCTAACTGAGCTAGCACACAAAACAGAAACCCACAGATGGCTAATTGCCCAGTGTAAACCATGAGAAAAATGGATGCAGATTTCCAGTTCCCATGGAAACCTTGTAGTTTTCCTCATGGATCAGATTTCATATACTAAAGGCAGAATTCTTAAACCCATTCTCAAACAAAAATTATTGGAGAGATTAACAAGGTAGAAGGGGTGAGAAAAGGGGTGGGATGGAGGGAGGGAGGGAGAGAGAAACATTAATCAAATGATTAAGTTCTCTAGAGAAAAATCAGATTAGTAATCATAAATATTAACCTTGTTTTGTACTAAAACACAGATTGACCAGCTTGCTTGAGGAATTAAACATCCTTTTAATTTAATTTTCTGGGTAGTGAGAGATGGGGTTTAACAGAAGAAAAAAAAATTCCAGTACAAAAAAAATCTTTCTAAACTAGGTTAGACTGGATTCCATTTGAATTTATTACTAAGTTTTCTCTACTTCATTTATTACCTACAGATGGAAAACAACAACTTAGAAAAGACGAAAGTGAGTTGAAAGGCCTCTTCCAGGTTCCAGGCCAAGACGCCCTTGGTATAGTCTCAGCAAACCCTGGAAAGAGACAAATTAATTTTTGTAGATTGCAAGTGGGCAGGTGATCCCCTTCTCAGGGGTTAATTGCTCTGCAAAGAGGCCAAGTCTACTTAGAAAGGAAGGATGAGAGAGTAGCAGCATTGGGTCTGAGCAACCCACAAAGATTAGTGAACCTTCCCACAGCCCAGAATCTGCAGCCAGGGACCAGAGTATAGCAGTAATGAGTACCAATGGGGAAGACAGTGGGAGACACAGCCTAGGAAAACCCCAATCTTTACCTTCAGTTGTATCTGCTTATCCCAGATAGGGAACCAACAACTGACTAAGGATAGGACTAAAGTCCAAATTGGTAAACCAAGGAATTTTCTTGGGGCTACTTAGAGCAGTATCAGTGATGGGTTACTTACAGGAGAAGAAATGACTCGAAGACAGCTGCATCACCAAAGCCTGCCCCAGCACACTGCATAGCAGCAAGTAGCCAAGCTGGGTGAAGCACCTCGGATAGTCTGAGCTCCTCTCCAGACAGTACAGATAGTCTGAGCCCCTTCTAAGCAGTTCAGCTGGTCTCTGCCTTTTCTAGGCAGTTTAGCTGATATGAGAATCTTGTAGGACGTTTGGCTGGTCCCCTATCTCTTTCAGGTAGCTTGGCTGGTTTGAGACTATCTCAGTCCTTAGTGCCAATGTATGTGTAGGGAGGGAGGGGCCTAGTGAATCTGGTCAGTTTCAGGGACTTCCTGAATCTGTTTTGTGTACTTTACTTTTTGAGCTTAAAAACCTTCCCTGAGGAATGAAGTGTTTTACCTTCCCATAGTTCCTCCTCCTATTGTTTCCTCTCCCTTTTAATATCCTGGGTCTTAACCATCTTCCCTCAGAAATGGAAGTTCTGGGAAGAAACTCCTACGTAACAGATATGTACCTGGTTTTTCTGCATGCTGGTGTATGAGCTCACAAAAGTCAACACGTTTCTCTATTTCCCAGTATCACTGTTAGGGTTTCTACTGTTGTGAAGTAACACCATGACCACAACAACTCTTATAAGGGAAACATTTAATTGGAGTGGCAGTTCAGTCCAATGTCAGCACGGCAGAGAGCATGGCGGCATGCAGGCAGACATGGTGCTGGAGAAGTAGCTGAGAGCTTACAGGTAACAGGAAATTGACTACATGCCACACTAAGGGAAGCTTGAACGAAGGAAACCTCCAAGCCTGCCCCCATAGTGACTCTCTTCCTCTAACAAGGCCACACCTCCTAACAGTGTCACTCCCTATACGATTATGGGGGCCAGTTACATTCAAATTACCATAATCACCATCTGCATAAATGGAGGAAATAGTATCTACCTCATTATTGTAAAGTAAATTGGGTTAATATTTAATTACCATATGCTCAGGCCTGTCCCTGGATGTTCATCATACTTAAATGTTAGCCACTGCATCTGAGGTTGGAGTTTTAGAAGTGAGGGGCAGTGCAGACCCCAAGGTATGTTCCATTTCATCTCTCCACAAGAAGGGGGCTCAAGAATGCATCAGCTATCAGGAACTACATCAACTTTGAAAGCCGGACCATGCTGCTCCCAGCAGTCCACGGCAGGCATGGAAAGGCCTGGCCATCCCTACAGTAAGCTCCAAATATCTCCACTGGGTTGACCAAGCCCTTGTTAGACCTCCAGCATGGTCTGCAGTTCCTCTGCCCAGCGCTATATCCCCCCCCCATTACTTTCTCTTTATTAATGTCAGAGTCAAATTATGATCTGAAAACTTTCTCTGCCCTAGTCTACATCCTCTCTCCTTTGACCTTGATTCTTGAAATCTTTCCCACCATGTTCCCAAAGGGTCCAACTGACACTCAAGGCTCATTGACACCATTCCCTGAAGAGCAACACCAAGGATTGACACCCCCCCCCCCCCACAGCCACCACCCCTGAGAGGAAGTGACTCTCTTGGAATCCCCTGAAACTGAGGGTTCTGAGCTGGGAACACCACAGGTCGAGGACAGCTGCACCAGCTCCCTCAGCTCTTCCTGTTACAGCTGTGCCTTTGGAAGGGCAGGGCTAGTGCTGACTTGAAAAGGTAGCTCAGAAGATGTGGTTAGTATGCTTTTCTTCTCAACTTTTATTTCCAATACCAAAATAACAGATTCCTGAAAAACCAAATAATCTCCTACATGAAAATCAGAGAGGAAATGCTTTAGAGGAGACAATGGGGTTTCACAAAAGGTCTGGAAAATCAGAGATGGGATGCTTTGGAGGAGACAATGGGGTTTCACATGAAGTCTGGAGGGGGGATAGAAGGAGTCAGGAAGACTTCTAAATCCATAGATGGGAGTTAACCTAAGAGGCACAGAAGGATGACTCACATAGCAAAAAAAGAGAAGTCCAGTTCTTCTGAGAAAATGACAGAGAGCTGGGTTGGCAGTATTTTGAAAGTCTCTCCTGTTCATACTTCAGTGAACAATTTACAACACAGCATAGCTGAGGTGTTTTTTTTTTTTTGTTTTAAAAAAAAACCAAAAAAAAAAAAGTAGATTGTTCCAGGTTGGGTCTTCTAGGAAACAGGGCCCAAGACAGAGATTTGCATGCAGTAAATTCGTTAGGCAATAGTAGCCTTGGGATGGAGATCTACGGAGGGGAAGGGAAGAGGCAGGATTGAGCAGAGACGGAAATAGTGCTTGCAGACAGCCTAGGTGTTCACTCCGCAGAACTTTCATGAATTAGGCCAAGAGATCACCTAGCCTAACTCTCCTGTCCACCAGGCAACTAATGAACTAGAACTACCCTGCAGGATCTTAGCTTTGGGAGCTGAGGGCAGTCTCTTCATCTGTGACCATCTCCACAAGGACTGGCAGCTAGGAGCCAGCCTCAGTGGCGCCCAAGGTAGCTGGAGGAACATTTTTAAAAGTGCCTAAATAGGAATAGGTTATTCACTGTAGTGTTGGCTGTACAGAGAAATATGATCTTTTAGGGAACTAGAAAAAGGGGATTTTTTTTTCATCAATTCAGTGGTGTGTGTCTTTCTACATTAGACAGATCTGATGAAACATAGGCATAGGGTACCACCATGTGTCAAAACTAAACTATGGGATCCAGGTACTCAGCTTGTGGGGAGACTTAGAGCAAGAGCAAGGAAGTGCCGGTGTTTGCAGGAGTATGCTAAGAATGCCAGGCTAAATAGAGGCGCTGGAAGACGCCTTTGTAAAAGCTCAGGAGAAAAAACGTCACAGAGGAAATGTGTGCTATTGATGGGTTACTTCAACTCTTTAGGCATCTGCTCTAAATCTTTACAACAGTCTTAGAATTTAGTATATTCTGGATTTGCCTTCTTGATGAGTCCAGATCTCCAGAGGTCCAAGGGAAAATGATGAGAGCCATCAAGATGGCTCGGAGGGGAGAGGCACCTGCAGCCCCCCAAGAGCAGCAGATGGAGAGAATGGAGCCCACAAATTGTTCTCTGCCTTCACATGTGCACACGCATGCACATGCATGCACGCACACACAATTTTTTAATTAAAAAAAAAGAATTATAGAAAACTTTACTCTACACCCGGGTTTAGTCAGCAGGACTTGTTGGCCATGTTTATACAATAGGAATTTTCGCTTCCTCAACCACGTGGAATCTAATGTAGTCCTCGCCTTCCTGAAAGGCCTTACCAGTTCCTGTAACAGGAAAAGAGAGATTTTAAACATAATAAGGCATCTACATGAGGCCCTGGGGGAACAAATTCACTGAAATACAAATGTGACCCAAAGGCCAGAGACAATAAAAATAAATTCATTTTTAATTGTGAAACTGCAAATTTAAGCACGGTACATAACCGTCCGTGTAGAAGCCAAACTGTTGCTCTGTGGTGATGTTTTCTGACTAAATGACACACGCATAGCAATGAGGGAGAGGACACAGCCCCGGGTGAAGAGGCCGGTGGGGCAAACCCTCTAAGAAAGTGACAGAATGCAGAAACCAACCCCCCCCCCCCAGCTGAAAGAGGAAAGAGCTCTCAAAGCACACACACAGCTTGAGGCGAGAGCTGAAGGGAAGGCTAAGCCGTGGCTTGGAGAAGATCCTGTTAAACGGTAACAGCAAACGCAGCTGAGCCATTCAATCGCCTCTTTCTTCTCCAGCAAGGAACACGATCCCCAGACTGAGCAGAGTAACCTGGACAGCAGTTTGAAGAGAGGGCAGAGTCCAGGCGAAGTCTGTGCACAGGCCCTGCAGACAGGATGAAAGATTACAGGCCTCAGAGCCACTGCCTCTCTCTCATCTCAGAGAAACTGAAACCTGGGTGGGTGCCAGGAATCTGAGCCAGGCACAGATTACTTTTTTTTTTATTTTAAGAAAATGGTTTTGGAATCCACAGCAGCATGAACGCAGCGTCGCTTTCTGCAATGTCCTGGAAGGCATTTTGTGCACACGTTCAGAAGCTGACCACCAAGTGACACTACCCGCACTTCACATTCTAGTAAAGCCAGCACATAGACGGAATGTGGAAACTAGAGGCAGCAAATCTTTTATTTTATCAGCTCAGTATTTTACAGAGATGCTTGTGATGTTCATTTGAACAAGACAGAGAGATGTTGCTCCGTTTGCTAACCAGTTAGGGACCGCTGCTGCTGGAAACGACATTATTCAACCCTTTGATAGTAGATCCACGTCCGTCATGGAACAATGCTCTGGACATATTCCTGTCTTCTTCAAGACCTTTCTAGAAGCGAATGTGGAGGACTATTAAAAGTACAGTAGGAGGGCTGGAAAACCAACTCAGAGCGTCAGAGTGCTTGCTGCCTTCCGGGCAACCCAGGCTGCATCCCCAGCACCCACACGATGGCTCACAAATCTGTAGCTCCAGTTCCAGGGCATCGGATGCGTCTTCTGACTGCGAAAGGTGTCGTCACCCATGTGGGTTACACGCATTTATATCCCCAGGCACACACAGATGCTCATTTAAAAAGAGTACAGTGGCGATGCTATAACCAAAAGAACGAGCTGTTCTCATTGACTAGGAAATACATGAGGCTCAGCTTCGTTAGTAACTCAGTAATTCAAATCAGTAGAAATTGCTACCAGGACTAATCAATATTCCTGAGAGTATGGGGAAATGCTGACTTCGTTCACACTACTATGGCCTTTTGGAAGACGGTTTCATTAATAGAATGGTCATTCCATTTCTAGAGATCCAGGCTAGAGAAATACCTCTAATGTATTCGAAGATTCATATACAGGGTTTTTAATTACAACACTGTGTTAGTAGTAAAGATTAAAAAAAAAACAACTTTTCTTTTGTTGACAGAAAGTCAAATCAATTACAGGTTCTTTAATTTCACTGCAACCACATCCTTAGGAACCTGTTGTAAGTTGAAGACACCATGTCATGTCACAAATGCATTTAGCATAGCCAGATACACATTGTGGTTAGCAACATAGTACACTGTGTTGTGTGTGGCCTGCCTGTCTTCCTGATTGCTGGCTGACTGGGAGCTGAAGCTTGTCTTGCATCAGGAGACAGTATTGTCCATTCTGACTGCTACTGAGAGAAAAGTCAAACCTCACAATATGGTGTTGTGGTTTAAATGTCAAGTGCCCCCATAGGCTTATAAATCCCCTTGTTGAGGTTCTATTGGGCGATTCTAAGTTATAGACTCTTAGGAGGTGGGGCCTAGATGGAGGAGGTGGAGCTCTGCCAGGAGAACATGGGGATGTACAGCCCAGCTGCCGCATGTCTTTAATCCCTGCATTTGAGAGGCAGAGACAAACTCTTTTCTTTTTTTGAGACCAGCCTGGTCTACAAAGTGAGTTCCAGGACAGGCAAAGTTACACAGAGAAACCCTGGCCCCCAAAAAAGTCCTTTAAAAAAAAGTGATTTTAAGACTGAAAATAATGTCTTCCTAGGCTCATCGTTGTGAAGCTTAGTGATTTGATTACTCAACTTCAATGCCAGGAAGACAAGGAGGGGTGCGCTGAACCCCTAATGCCGGCTGATTTCATTTACTATTACTTTATGAATTTTTGAGGCTGGGCAGGGCTTGGTGTGGAGATCAGACGACAAAAGAAGTTTCCTTTGATTCATTGCTGGGTCATCTTAGTAAGAGTTTCACGGGTGGAACATTTTATGTTACATGGGCAGGAGTGGTTAAGATGTCTGCTAGAATGTAAGGAGAAATTATCCATCAGTCAACAGAACCAGAGGAAGCAGCTATTAAGCAAGAAGTCAGAGTTTTATGAAGATTCAGGCACATATCATTTTCCTCTGCATCGAAACACACCACACACGCACACACACACACACACACACACACACACACACACACACAAAGCACTAATGTTGGCACTCTGTGCCAAATGGAGGCAATATGTCTATTCATTTATATGGACAGACAGGATAAATAGCTACCATTTTCTGTTGCGTCTGTGAATCTATCTTCCTCAACATCTGTGATTTGCCTCAGAACTAGCCAGCACCCTCTAAATATCTATGCTCTCGTCTCCCTTGGTCTGAAATGGCCTTCCATCTCAGGCTTTTTTGGAGGTTTTCCTGATACATGTCTGGGACTGGAAAGGAATTTGTTCGAACTGTTTAAACACCAAATGTTAAAACCTCGAGTACAAATTTCTCTTACAGTCACATTTTAAAAATGTTTTCTTCACCCAGTTTAATTAACCAGAGGCTTGGCTTTCAGAAGAAAACCAAGGATTCCAGCACTTTGATGGGTGAGATGCGGACATTAGATCCAAATCATAGCATAGTAAGGACAGATGTGTCCTCTAGGAACCGAGCAAGTACACGGACATGGGGTCACCAAGAAGAGCTGAAAGATGTTACCAGGATACAGGACATGAGACAGGAAGTGGTCCAAGGCTCCCTGGTGGGAACCACTAGACCTGAGGGGCAAGAGAGAGGAGTGGTGGCCAGAACCCAGCTGTAGAAGAGGACCACCCAAAAGGCTCTCTGTCCAGAGAAAAAACATCTTGCAATCCAGCCAGGTGGGGATTGGGGCATCTGCATGCCCAGAGGAAGTCATTAATGCTGCCCTTGATACATCAGCCCATGGGGGACCACACAGGGCAGAGGATGCTAAGGAGAGAATTTAGAGGCGTGAATGGGAACGGCTAACACAATCGGCCATTTGTCCCTAAATGCGACTTCATAATCACCTCAATTACTTCATTCCTTTGACAGGTTTGATTTTTTAAATGTATAAACACGGGCCAACTTGTTCATTACCTGGCGTACCTGAACTGTCTCTTCAAGACAGACGACATAGCTCTTTGGCATGAAGTAGATTCTACTAATTAGAGATAACCAAGCTAACAATCCTGCTTGAGGGAGGAGGCTTTGCGTGGGACCTGCATGCAGCTGAAGATGGCGAGGGGGGTGACTAACTTTCAGGCCCAGCAGAGGTCACATCTGGAGCCCCAGGATTCCAGCGTGTATTATCTGCAGCAGCAATGGCCACCATGCTGGTGGTAGCTTCAGTAAAGGTGGATTCCTGTGAGTCCCTAGCTCACACTAGAGCACAGTGTTTACAGCGATAGCGGCTTACCTCTGTAGGCCGAACCCAAAGTGTGGCCAAGGGCAGAGGCAATATGTGGGGATAATCTTTCTGTATCCTGCGTAAAGCTGTATCTCTGTTTTACATCACCTGCCTAAGGCATCTTCTGGTTGGTTTCTTAAAGAGCTGAGCAGCCAATAGCTAGGCAGGAGAGGATACGTTTGCCTTCTAGGGAGAGATAGGAAATCTGGGAAAGAATCTGAGGCATGGGAGATCTGCCAGTCAGAGTCGGAAGAAATGGGACATACGGTACTGAGGAGAGGTAACAAGCCACGTGACAGAATGTGGATTAATATAAACCGGTTAACTTAAGTTTCAAGAGCTATTTAGGAACAAACCTCAGTTAAGGCCAAGGTTTCGTAATTAATTTTTAAAAGTCTCCATGTCATTATTTGGGAGCTGGTGGTCCAAAGAAAAACCTGTTAGAGTAATAAATAGATCAACAACAGAACAGATCCCTAAAGGTTTGCACTGTTTTTATAAACTCAACTACAGGTCTAACTCTCTAGCCTTCTCAGCAAGTTTATGAGCTACACAAAGTTCCTGTAATAAGTTGCTTTTCTGCTTAATCAGTCTCCTTAATAAAGAGCCATATTTTAATGACTGTGGTTGTTGGCCAATAAATGTACATTTTCTATGTTCTCACTGCTCTTGAGTTTTCTCCTGTGTTTATCCAAACAGACATTTAACAGGATGTGGACGTGGGAGAGAATTAGGAGCATCCTCACCAGTGCAGTTTTCTGTGTGGGACAAGGAAAGCTGGTATGTGCATATCGACATTTGAAAAACACGGAATAGATTAAAGCTGAGCACTTAGGGAACCTGAATGTGGTTTGTCTGTTTAGCCTTCACGTTGTAAACAACCCATCAGGGAAACAATCCTTTATCAGGCCTTCTTCTTCCTTCACTTCTGATATGCACTGTGGACAACTTTGTTGCAGATATGCAAACCTAAGAAGACCCAATTGTAAAGCCTGCCTAGTATGTAACTTTGAGGAAAATCTTTCATTTTTCTTAGTCTTTCTTCCAGATGTGGAAATAAATGCACAACCTTCTGCATTCCTTTAAGCTATCAAGTCCTATGACTTTA
Source organism: Microtus pennsylvanicus (assembly GCF_037038515.1). NCBI lineage: Eukaryota > Metazoa > Chordata > Mammalia > Rodentia > Cricetidae > Microtus > Microtus pennsylvanicus. The sequence continues at coordinate 40,130,558 of NC_134579.1, forward strand.
TCTTCATCTTAAATCCCTAAGGATGCCTTTAGCTGTTCCTGTACTTTAGGGACTACAGACAATGGAAATCAGTTCAGACATAAAGCTTTTATTTCAGGAAGTCTAAATTTATCCTTGATGGGAATCGACGCTCTATTCTATTTCAACGTAGCATGCCATCTTAACTGTGCCAACTACAAAATTCGTTAGCATGGCAGTTGATGGCCCATGTACTGACGGTCACATCCTCTCCTTGTATCTGTTTCTAAATCTAACTGGTTCTGGGCTCTAGGATCTGAACCCAGCATCAAAAAGGCAGCTCAGGACTGTGATGGTTAGTGCTGATTACCAACTTGACAGGAGCTAGAGACACCTAAGAGACAGATCAGCATTCACAATCCCAGTCCTAAGCTGTCTTTATGATGCTGGGTTCAAAAAAAAAAAAAACCCTGGGATCCCACAGCCCAGAACCAATTAGACTTAGAGAAACAGATACAACAAGAGCAGAGAGGCAGGAAAGAAAGCAGACCACAAATAAGCCATGAAACAATTTCCACTTCAAATAAGCCTGCAAATCAAAATTATGAAGCCTAAGTTTAAAAAATATGCAGGCAGTAAACATGAAATCAGAACATACATTCGCTGCAAAGGGAAATTAATTTTAATATAGTATGGCAAATTGCTTCAAATATGAAAGCTCAAGGGGGCAAGAGAAGAGGAGGCATTGCGGGACAAAGCAGGCATAAATGGAGCACAACAGATGAATGTGTAACATACGCAATGGGGGTGCTTGGAAACAGGAATGTAGCCCGGGTTATTTTTAAAATGCTAATAAATGGAATGATTTCTAGACTCGCTAAACAGAAAACAGGTGGCTGGGGATCCTAGGGACACGTTCACTCCACACGCAACCCAGAAAAAACAGGTCAAATATGCAAGGTTTGTCCTAGGCGTGTAATATGCACCCCAGACAAAAGAGTGGCAAGGACCACAGAAAAGCAACCTCAGTGCTGAAGGAAGATAAAGGCGTCAGTCGAGAATTCCCAGAGCAAACGACAGAAAGATTTGCATTGGACGTTCACTCTTGATTCCAAAAGACAAATAAAAACAACCCCCACTGGGAGCACTACAGCGAGACTTAGGAAGACAGAGAATACAGTGAAATCTTGAATGTGCCACAAAGGAAGCACAGATTAATTTAGAAGGTAGGAGTGGGGGAGAAAGGCGAGGGGGAGGGGGAGAGAGGAGACAAAGGAGGAGGAGGGCAGGTGTTGGACTTCTCAGCAACAACACTGAGTTCTGGAAAGCAATGGAGCAGTCTGCAGTGTACTGAAGGAATGGGACAATGAAGCGCCGTGTGTACTAAGTCACACTTTGTGTGACCATGAAAGGAAGAGGCACACAAGACAAAGACTGGAACACGTACTTAGAAGCTGCTTTTACTCAAGAGTGCTGAGTCCTCACTAGGGCCGCAGGTCAATTTTTGTCAACAAACTAGAGATGCCAGAGAGAAAGGAGCCTCAGCAGAGGAGCGTCCCCATCAGAATGCCCCATGGGAGAACCTGAAAGGCATCTTCTTGGTGGAAGATTGATACTGGCGGCCCAGAGCACTGTGGGCAGCACCACCCCTGGGCAGGTGGCCCTAGTTTGTATAAGCAGGCTGAGAAAACTATGGAGGACAAGCCAGTAAGCAGTGTTCCTCCACAGCCTTTGCTTCTGGTCCTGCCTCCAGGCTCCTGTTTGACTACTAGCCGGGCTTCCCAAGGATGGGCAATCACTTAGAAGTGCCAGCTAGCTAAACCCTTCCCTCTGCAAGACGACTGTAGTTGGTGTTTCATCTCAGCAACAGAAAGCAGACTAGGAGAGTGGCCAAAGCCAGGGGCAATCTGGGCACCATTGCCTTCCTCTTGTGGCCACACTTTGGCTGACAGTACAGACACTGTTATTGTCTTTAACCTTGCCTGTGCAGTCATCCCAGATGAGGACAATTATCCATGATGGTGACATCCTATCTTCAGCAATTAACAGATTAACAACTTAACAACATAGTTGACCACCTTGCAGAACTAGAGCTGAGACAACAAAGTGCCAAAGGTTGGTGGGATTCCGCCTTCATCAGGGCTACTGAATTATGTAGACTCCTTGCCTTGCATTTAAACCTAAACCCTACATCAGTTCCCAAAGTTTGACTTGTGTTCATTAGAACACTTTATGCATTCCTTTTCCTAACACAATTACACCAAATAAATCATCGCTCTCTGCTTTTCACCATTACTTATCTTTTTACCTGGTGTATAGGGTAAACAGTATATGACCCTAAAGCCTCGGCTCACGAAACTATTGAAAACACACATATAGCCATGAAACGATCCCACCACCACTTCTTCCTTCACTTTGCGCTCATGCTTCAGCAGTCACACACACACACACACACACACACACACACACACACACACACACACCAGCCTACCACATTCTCTCCCTGCCTAGGCTATGCATATCACTAGCCCTTCCTTTCCCATCTCTCTTTCCTTACTGCCCTGGGTCTCCACAACCTCATGTTGTGGGTGTCAAGCAGTTATAATGTCCTGTACCTCACGACCCGAGGCCAGCTGGTCACACTGCAGCTGGAGTGTCTGCTCCACACAGTGCGAAACCTGGGGCAGTCTACAGCTGGAGGCTTGGAAGGGGGACTGTCTCATGGAATTTGCACAGGGTGTGGGTAGAGGCAAGAGCCTGGGAGGAGAGGAAGAGTTCTGTGGCCAAGGCATAGAGATATAGGGGAAGTCGGAGTTCTAGAGAGTGCCGCAATAACTCGCCATCTTAAAATGCCTCTCTCCCTTACTGTGTAGGAGAGACAGAGACAGAGACAAAGAAACAGAGACAACAGAGACAGAGAGAGAAGGTAAAGCGTGATCACTGAGATGTGGCTTCCCTGAACACACATCTGGATTCAGGAACAGCTGGTACAAGGACACTGCTCTCTAATGTGTTTGGAGCTTTCACCTGTGGTGTGTGTGACATTACAGTGGTTAGGGCATCACACCACAAAGATGGACTGACTGAAAAACTGATGTCTCCCCAGCCCATAGTTTTCCTGGTGGGATCCTCAATTCCCTGCCCTCAATCTAGTAACCTGCTCTGGGCCGGACATGCAGAAGCTCCCTGGGTCACCACATCTGCCCTCTTCTCTGCTCTGGGTTTGTGTGCTTCTTCGGGGTGGAGCTTGTCCGTGGAGATCTTCGTAGTAATAAAGAGCTGTTTTATGGCGGGCCTGGTGGCTTATTGACCAATTTAATACCCTATGAATACGACCTGACACCTTCTAAAAAGACTTCACAGAAACAAAATTAAGAACCTTTCTGATGACTTCAGCATAAGCAAACTTAATTTCCTAAAACCACTGGGTAAACAGAAAGTCAAAAACTTCAAGTAAGAGTGGAAGTGAAAGACAGTTTTAAAAACTGACAGGAACTACAAGCATATTAATCTCTAAAGCCAAGTCACTTGAGAATTATAGATTTTTTTTAAAAATAAAGAATTAAAATACACACCATATTTTAACATTGTGGAGATTGTTGCTGTTTTCTTTAATTAGAAAGAAAAGACACTAAAGGACAAAGAGAAAAATTTCAAGCATTTTAGCATCACCCCAGAGATAACCACTGTTGATTTTTTTTAAAAATTCTTTATTGATTTTATTGAGCTATACATTTTTCTCTGCCTCTCCCCTCCCCTTCAACCCTCTCCCATGGTCTCCATGGTCCCAATTTACTCAGGAGATCTTGTTTTTTTTTTTTTTTTATACTACCCATATAGATTATGTATGACTCTCTTAGGGTCCTCATTGTTGTCTAGGTTCTCTGGGATTGTGATTTGTGGTCTGATTTTCTTTGCTTTATGTTTACAAACCACTTATGAGTGAGTACGTATGATAATTGTCTCTCTGGGTCTGGGTTATCTCACTCAGTATGATGTTTTCTAGGTCCATTCATTTGCCTGCAAATTTCTTTTTTTTTAATTTATTTGTTTTTTATTGAAAATTTCCACCTCCTTCCCTCCTCCCACTTCCCTCCCCTCCCCCCCCTCCTCCTCCCTCTCCAGTCCAAGAAGAGCAGTCAGGGTTCCCTACCCTATAGGAAGTCCAAGGTCCTCTCTGTTTTCCCCAGGTCCAGGAAGGTGAACATCCAAACAGACTAGGCTCCCACAAACCCTGTCCATGCAGTAGAATCAAAACCCAGAGCCATTGTCCTTGGCTTCTCTGTCAGCCTCCACCGTCAGCCACATTTAGAGAGTCTGGTTTGATCACATGCTACATCAGTTCCAGTCCAACTGGCCTTGGTGATCTTTCAATAGATCAGTCCTGCCATCTCAGTGGGTGGACGCACCCCTTGCGGTCCTGACTTCCTTGCTCATGTTCTCCCTCTTTCTGCTCTTCATATGGACCTTGGGAGCTCAGTCCAGTGTTCCAATGTGGGTCTCTGTTGGATCTCCGTCTATCGTTGCCTGCAAATTACAAGATGTCATTTTTTTCTGCTGTGAAGATTGTTTCCATGTTCTGGCTATGACAAACAATGCTGCTATGGACATAGTTGAGCACATTGTCCTTGTGGTATGATTGAGCATCCTTTGGATATATACCCAAAAGTGGTATTGTTGGGTCTTGAGGAACGTTGTTTCCTAATTTTGTGAGAAATTGACATACTGATATCTAAAGGGGCTGTACCAGCTTGTATTCCCACCAGCAATGCAGAAGTGTTTCCTTTTCCTCACAACCTCTCCAACATAAGCTGTCATCAGAGTTTTTGATCTTGGCCATTCTTACAGGTGTAAGATGGAATCTCAGAGTTGTTTTGATTTGCATTTCTCTCATGACAAAAAATGCTGAACATTTCCTTAAATGTCTTTCAGCCATTTTAGATTCCTCTGTTGAGAGTTCTCTGTCTAGGTCTGTACTCCATTTTTTTTATTGGATTTTGTTCTTTTGATGACCAATTTCTTGAGTTCTTTGTATATTTTGGAGATCAGACGTCTGTCTGATGTGGGGTTAGTGAAGATCTTTCCCATTCTGTAGGCTGTTGTCTTGTTGACCATGTCCTTTGCTTTACAGAAGCTTTTCGGTTTCAGAAGGTCCCATTTATTAATTGTTTCCCACTGTTGATTTTTTAAAGAATACGTTTTCTTTTCTTTGGCAGTTTTATGCACACATGTGACGTCTCTTCACATCTACATCACCAACTCTCCCTCCACTCTCCCTAAACACATGCCACCATGTCTCCCTTTAACGTAACACCTTCGATCCAATGACTGTTGCCCCGTGGAATGCCGAAGACTCTCATTGGCTTGGTCTTGTTTCTGTGGGTTTTATGCTGGCAAACTGCCGCAGGGAGTTCATGAGCACAGCATCCACACCATGTCCAGCAGGCATTTCACTGCTCTTCTTCGTTCTCAGGCACTTACATTCTCTCTGCCCTCTTCTTCTGTGTTATTTCCCGAGTCTTGGTGGAGTTGATATAGATGCCCGTTTAGGGCTGGTCACTAAATGGACACTTATTTTAAGCACTTTGACAGTTGTGAGACTCTGCATTAACTGTTGTCCACGTCAGAAAGAAGTTTCTGACTAAGACGGAGAGAACCACTAACCTACGGGTTTAAACATAAATACTTAGAAGGCAGTTTGACAATGTGCTCATTTAACAAACAGTAATAGGTTCCCCTAGAGCCTTTGGAACCCCAAATCACAGACTTTTGACCAGGCTAACAATAATACCGGGCATGAATTTCTTCCTGTGGATCAGGTTTCAAATCCAACCAGAACGCTATCAGTTAACCCATAACAATCATGCCCTTATTGCACCAGTGGGCGTATCTTTCCTGACAGGTCTGTATTGCATGCGATTAAGCTTTCGAGTCTGCCATTTTGTAACCTGATTTGTTCTCTTAAAATGTCTGAGATAATATATCACAGTTTCTATATGAACTTTGTTGCTAAGGCTGTTTCGTGACTGCTTCCTCGGGGTGGATATGATTATTGTTGTCTTGAAGCACAGCTGCTATGATCTCTTCTCTAAAGAGAGAGGCTCCTGATCCCCGGAAGCTCCCAAGGCTCTGTTCCCCATTTCCCAAAGACAAACAAGTGGTCAAAAACCTGAGAGGAAGAGACTCTGGTGGCAAAGCTACCACCAAAGTCCTGGAACTACAAGGGTTTGCAAAACCAGTTACATAGCATGGTTTCTTGGTTGTCCTTGGCATCGTTTTCTGGAGTGAATAGAGACAGAATCCCAGGGAAAGTCACGCTACAAACGCATGACATTGTTTCAGGAGGATCCTGTGGCAGTGCAGCACCGTCTGTTTGTCCAGTTGTCTCCTTTAGGGAAATCTGTCTGGCTCGTTTTTCCCCGTGACAAATGTACACGCCACTCTTCTGCGATCCTTGTGCACTTCTCAGATAATCTTTTTAAGTAATTTTGAAACATGTTTTTCTTCCCGAAGGCTAGAGGGACTAACTGGGCGGATAATTTTAGTGCCAATTTTCTTCTCACAGTCTCTGCATTCCCATTCAGGTTCACAAAAGTGTCAATTTCTTGAATCTCTGATGCTCGTGGGTAAGCAGGCTTAATGGACAAGCTTGTGACCAGTGAACACTTTGTTTCCCCTTTCAAACTCTAGAGTTGGTTTTTGTTTTGTTTTTCCATTTCCATCAAACCAGTTTTAACCTGAAAGGACTCTCTTGTTAACTGTTTGATACAGCTGAAATCCATTTTGATGCATTTAACTTGAGATTGAGAGTTGTTATTTTATTTCAATAGCTGCGTCTATGCCATCTCAGTACCGATTCATTAGGCTTTATCAGATCTGGGAAAGTGTGCTTTAATTATCCTTGCGATTGACCCTGTAGAGCTCTGTAAAACGTAAGTTTTAAAAGAACTTGATGAGCATCTTAACATACAATGCAGTCCTACTTAGCATGAGTCAGAAGAAAAGACACCACTGGCTTGCAAACAAGGCCCTGCTCTTAAGAGTCCCACTTAAATCTTAGCAGGCAGAAATGAAGTCACTCTGGAACAAAGCCCAAGAACCCAGTGACCTCAGCACACAAAATCTCCAGTTAGGGAGCAGTGCCTAACAGTTTCTCTTCATAAGAAATGAAATTCAAGCCCTTCTGAACAACAGTGAAAGAGCTCACACTCAAATAACCAGAGCAGAGGTGGTGGCAAGGGAAGGGTAGAGTTTTCTTAATTGGTGTGTTCTAGAAGAATAATATATAAATGTAGAACTATAATAAATAAGACTTCTCAGGGATTTAGTCACCACTTGAGGGGGTATGAGTTTTCCACAGATGACCCAATTACTGATAAAGTAGGTTTGGTTGATTAAAAGCAAATCTTTTCTGCAAATAAACAGCATTCCTCTATAGCAACTAAAAATAGTTGTGCCTATGGTCTTAAGATGTATCGGATTTCCTGGCTGAAAATAAAGCTGAGACGGGAAAACTAGAAAGTCTACGATGTCCTAGTCAGTTTCCAATACATTCAGCATCCCTGATTCCAGGATTATAGGCTGTCTCTAATAAGGCTGATTCAAGAGCAGTGGCATAGAACTTGTATGCGTGGCACTCTGCACAGTCGTGGCTGGTTTTCTCTTAACCCTCTGTCGCTCAGTTAATAAAAGTCAGATCAGGCTGCCTGAGCTCATTAAATAGCTCATTGGAGTTCAGCCTCAGGATGCCACAAAAAGAAAAGGCAGCCTTCAAAAGAGCACAGAGAGGGACCTGGAGGATAAACAGAGTTGGAATTGCGAGCTTGTGGGGGGGGGGGCACAAGTCTAACACCCTCTCTTCCACAGCCAAGCCAGAACAGCATGAGGAGCGCAATCCCTGCAAGAGGATCTCTGTCTCTTTGTTAGGACATCTAAAAATTAGGTGGCCTTCCAACATCCATATGCTCAGTCAAGGTGAACTGGAGCTGGGAAGCCAGGGGAAATGCCTGGGGTTCGTGTCTGGGTACTGTTGAAGCCGTAGGGAGAAAGCACTGGATCAAGACCTTATAAAGTGAGTCTGGGCTTATTGCCAAAACTGAGGAGGCTGGAGGAAGGGGGCTGGACCTGTAAGGAGTGTAAATCTCCAGATGATAGGACCCTGTTCCCTAAGGCAGCCTAGAGGAAATGGAACCAAGGGAGCTTATGCATTCATAGCAGGAAAAAAAACCCAGCATGAGTATTTAGAGCTGTCACACCAGCCTGACTGTCCTTTTCTCATGTCTGTTCAGGGACTCCACCGCATTCCTGAGCACACATAAACGCAAGAGGAACGGCGTGTGAAAGAGAGTGCAGTCCCCGAGGTACACGGTCCAATAAATAAAACCTTGAGTGAAGAAGGTTATGAGTATGCGGTACTGTGAGCTTCGCTGATCTGCAGGGCTCATTTTGTGGACTCTGCTCTGTTTGAGGGCCCGAGGAGAGTACAGGGACACAGAATCTGTGACTCCTTCTGGAGAAAGGGAGGCTTCAGAGAGGCTGCGCTGTTCCCATGAGTCCCTGGTGAATAGGCAAGTCTTACGCCCAGATGGCAAAGAGATGCCAGAAGTGTTAAGAAGCATTTGCTGCCTGCCAGCCTTCTTTCCCTCTACAGGGGACACATGATATTTCCAGAGGGAAACTTTCCAGTCTAACAAGGCTGCCATTCCCAGATCCATGAGTCAGTCAGATCAGTAATGCCTGAAACCAAACTCTCCCAGACCTCGGATTTCTAGTGCGCAATGGATCCCTGAGAAAGAGGTCTACTTTGGGAAAATACTGCTTGGTTTTACATATAACCTGGAACCCGGTCTTATCTCACCTTCAGTCTAACAGCTCCTTGCATTGCTATCAAACCCACCCCCATCAGCTCCTAGTTACCTACTGCAGCCAAGGCCAACAGGTCTTTGATCTTATCTTTATAGTGGGACCTTAGCAATGCTCTGTTCTTTTTCTGTTGGTTTGTTTATTTTAATAGTATTTTTTATTTTTTTTTTTGCTTTATAAATAATACCATTCAAAATTTCCACCTCCTCCCCGCCTCCCATTTCCCTCCCACTCTCTCCCTCCTCCTCCCCTCTCCCCTTCTAGTCCTAAGAGAGGGCAGGGTACCCTGCCCTGTGGGAAGCAATGCTCTATTCTTACACCCACAGTGGAAGCCTGTGTCCTGAGAGCCATGGACCCTGGATGCAGCAGCATCAACCCTGGGTCTAGCAATCTGAGCTGTCTTGTTCACTAGCCCATTTGGGGAGACGAATGGTGTGTCTTAGTTAGGATTTCTATTGTTGTAACAAAACATGACCCAGAGTAACTTGGGGAGAAACGGGTTTATTTCATCTTACAGCTTGTCCGTCATCCAGGGAAGTCAAGGCAGGAACTTGAAGGCAGGAACTGAAGCCAGAGAAATAGAGAATGCTGCTTACCACCTTGCTCCTCATGGCTTGTTCGGTCTGCTTTTTTATGGAATTCAGATCCATCAGTCCACATCTATAGTGACCTGGGTCCTCCAAAACCAATCATTGACCAAGAAAATCCCCCACAGGCTTTCCCACAGGCCAGTCTGGTAGGGGCATTTTCTCACCTGAGGCTCCCTCTTCCCAAATGACTCTGGCTTGTGTCAAGTTTGGTGTAGGAGGTCAGGACCAACAAAGTGGCCCTCTCCCTTGCAACACAAGTTGACATAAAACTAGCCTGTAATAGTACTTCCTCGTCAGGACAACCAGCCCACAAGTAATATATGGAGACTTATTATGAAAGCTTGGGCTTTAGCTGACGCTTGTTTCCAAACAGCACTTATAATTAAATCAACCCATATTTTTAATCTATGTTCTGCCATGTGGCTCGTTACCTCATCTCTGTACCGCAGCCCGGTTTCCCCTGCATCTCACTGGCGAATGTGCCTTTCCTCTTCCCAGAGTCCTCTCTCTGCCCGGAAATTCTGCCTACTCTCTCCTGCCTCGCCATTGGCTATTCAGCTCTTTATTCCACCAATCACAGCAATACATCTTCACACAGGGTACAGATATCTCACAACACTAGGCAGCACGAGGGGCTCCTCATTTCTCTCTGCTCAGCAAATCTACTCTAAGCCTCGCAGCCCTGGCCCTGGGGTAAGTGGGGAAGTTGGAAGCACCACCAGAGATGAGTCAAAAGTTTCCGAGATCTTGGGGTTGAGCCTTCAAGTTAGCTAATAGATGATTTGAGAGTTGGTAACGGGGACCAAGAAATGCTAGTGGTACAAAGGGCTTCAGATAGCTCCCTCTCAGGGCTCTTACTCAGCTGGGTCACAGGGCGAAAGTTCTCTAGGATGTTTTACACTCTGAGCTACCATCTTGGTCATCTATGCGTTTTGGAAAAAGACTCAGAAACAAATGGTTTAAGCCAGAGAAACACAACCAATGGGAGTCGGGTGGGAGGATAGCGGCAAACAAAGAGCAGGAACAACGTGAGGAAATGATGGGTAGAGCAGAATGGAGGGCTGAGACGGCAGGTGAGCTGGCAAGCTCTTTCAAATACAGACTATTCGCACCAAGCTTCATGAAACAAATTTCATTTTCTTTGAACCTAGGGTCTCATGTATGCTAAGTGCACACGTTGGTTATTCAACTACACATCTAGCACTGTCCAAACCTACTAACAAACCACTTTGTATTGATAGAAAGTGACCTCCATTCCTGTCCATGGATGGAGATGGGAAGGGCAGGGACCGAGGTATCCTTGTCCGAAAACACCCAGTAAAGCAGAGTTTCCCAGCCCTTCATTTGTCTTCTAGTCCTTAATTCACGGAAGCAGTTGCATGCTATGCTATTCTGGGACTGTTCTGGCTCATCAGGATGATCGGTGGAAACCAGTTATGCATTGTGAGAAGACAGGCGCTTTGGAGATCACTGGGATCAAATCCTTAGTTTCTCGTTATTTCTAGAGACCGAAGCACACACAGTGCAGGGACATAAAAAGGTTTAACCAGGAGCATGTGGCTGTTCATGGAAAGCCAGAACCCAACACAGATGTTTTGATTTCTAGGCAGCCGACAACCTGAGTCTCCAGGACAGAGATTTCCTTCTTTGGTTTCTTTGTTTTCATTCTGGACCCAAGGTAGCCCAGATTCCAAGTGGGTAAATGGGAGCCAAAGCACTGGCTTCTCTCTTTTGGGGTGTTTTAGGTTCTTTTTTTTCTTTCTGTTAACCATAAGGAATTGAATCTAGTGAAGTCCATCGAAATTTTCTGTGCACTACTCTAAGCACAGCTGAAACCAATTAGATGCTAATCAATTTTACTCTGTCTGATGCAGAGTGGAAAAAATGTCCCAGAAGTCTCTCCACCCAAGATGTTCTTGGCGGCGGGTCTTGTGCTGCGGACCCTCCCACCTCTCTTAGTCACACACACTCAGGAAGGAGACCCCGCCAACACCCTTCAGACCCCAGGAGAGAACAGAACCCAGCCCAGATCTGTCTCTTGAAATAAAAGGGCATCTTAGAGACGAAAGACCACATACTTAAGGCCTAGACACGCCAAAACTGTGAGAGTACGGAGACTTGAGGAAACCCCAGCTCTATTCACTCAGGGTCTAAAGACTGAATCCTCTCATGACTGCCCTCCAGCCCCACCCTCTCCCACGAGAAACAAGGACCAAAGCAGACTTTCAAATCTGACAGCTTAGGGTTTGGATTTAGTTCTGCCAGTTATTAAATATGATGCCAAACAACTTGTTTGACCACGCTAAGCCTCAATTTATTATAAAATGGAATCATAATTTATCACCTTTTAGTATTAAAGGATTCAAGAGACTTATTGTCCCACATGGTGACAATGGATAATTATGATGAATTGCTAATAAAGCTAATTTCCAGAGTCCTCACAACAACTAAAAGTCAAACACATAAAGTGTTGTGCATGTTAATCATCTCGGTTTAATCATCCTATAATACCTACATGTTTAAAAATCTTACATTACATGCCACAAAGTATGTTTTGTCAAGTAAAAATAAGGAGTTAGGTATTTATAGATGATATTTACAGTAATCTGATCCATGAGGACAATAGACAAGTTGTCACTTTGTCTCTGTCGTTACTCTTTAATTATTCAAATACTCTTAGATAGTCAAGCATTTCATTCGCCTTCCTCTTGGCCTAGTTCAAGTGTGTGTGTTGCAATATGTGTGTACGTGTGTATGGGTGTGTGAGTGTATATGCACATGTGTGTGTGTGTGTATGTGTGTGTACTACAATAGTGTTAGGGAGTCACAGATATGACCTATTCCCTATGTGATATAGACATGAATAATTTGCATTAGTACAGATTTCGCTTTATTTATAGAGATTTAAGGTCAATTTTGTTATATGTATAAATGTTTCTGATGTAACTTTTACTTGATAACTGTTTTGTTATATGTAATTTTGCTATGTTAAGGTTAAAGCCTTCCTTTTTTTGTTTAAACAGAAAAAGGGGAAGTGATGTGGGAGTGTCATATATCAATCTGTTGATTTCATTGGCTAAGCAATAAAGAAAACTGCTAGGCCCATTGGATAGGCCCACCCTTAGGTGGGTGGAGTAAACAGAACAGAATGCCAGGAGGAAGAGGAAGTGAGGTCAGACTCGACAGCTCTCCTCTCCGGAGCAGACGCAGGAGAGACGCCATGCTACCTGCTCCAGGGAAGACGCACGCTATGAAGCTCCGACCCAGGATGGACTTAGGCTAGAATCTTCCCGGTAAGCGCACCTAGGGGCGCTACACAGATGATTAGAAATGGGCCAGAGCAGTGTTTAAAAGAATACAGTGTCCGTGTAATTATTTCGGGGCATAAGCTAGCCGGGCAGGGCAGGCGGCTGGGGTGTTTGGGGACGCAGCCCCGCCGCCGCTCATATTACTACACCTATGTGCTGATAGGAACTTAGCACCCTTGATCCCACACAGAGTTTAATGCACAGAGTAACTGTCTGCTTTTAACTCTAAGACTGAATCTAAAATTGAACTAAAACCCAAAACAGCCTCTGGGATATCCACAGTGAACTAATTCACACCACCAGTCTGCATGTATTTCTGAAACAGCCACTGTGAAGTATATACCTCACACTAAACATGACTTCAAAGATATTTAGCACATCTTTCCACAGTCTTGCCATTGTCCTCACAGGGCCACCAGGGCTGAGGCGCTGTGAGTCAACCCTCTTAATCTATAGTCAGGGAACTTGAAAGAGCCAGGTGCCCCGAATGCTGGCCTTCATGGAGCGGTGAAGTAATCAGACCCATGTTTCTTAGCAACAAGGGTCCAGTAAAAATACTCCAGGGTTGTCATTCATGCTAGAGGGTGGGTTCATGAGTCTTTGGTCAAGTAGAGGCTCTGGGAAGTCTGTAAAAGACTTACATGCAAACATGAAGCCTGAGTTGGACCCCAGTACCCATATTAAAAGCTGGGTATGAATGGGGAGATGGATCAGTGCTTAAGAGCACTGACTGCTCTTCCAGAGGTCCCAGGTTCAATTCCCAGCACCCACATGGTAGCTCACAATTGTCTGTAACTCCAATTCCAGGGAATCTGACATCCTATCACAGATGTACACTTAGGCAAAATGCCAGGGCACATAAAACAAAACTAAATAAATCATTTTTAAAAAGCTACGTGTGGTGATGGGATGGACTTGCAGTTCCAGTGCTGGGAAATGGGAGACAGGAAGATTTCTGTGACTTGCTGGCCAGTCAGCCTAGACAAAGTGGTCAGCCCCGAGTTCTAATGGGAGGATGTGTTTCAGTGTTTCAAAACACAAGGTGGATAGCTCTTGAGGAACAACACCCAAGGTTGACCCTAGGCTTCCACATATGAGAGACAGAGAGAGAGAGAGAGAGAGAGAGAGAGAGAGAGAGAGAGAGAGAAGAAGAAGAAGAAGAAGAAGAAGAGGAGGAGGAGGAGGAGGAGGAGGAGGAGGAGGAGGAGGAGGAGGAGGAGGAAGAGGAAGGGAGAGAAGAGAGGAGAGGAAGACTTAGTATGTTTTTTGTTTGTGTGTTTAATCTCAGTTGGAAACATGTTGAGATCCAGAATAAGCTGGGAGGCAGGCCCGCCTGTTGGGGATTATCCTGATGGTATGAATTGAGGTAGGAAGACCAGCCCACTGTGGGTGACACTGTTCCCTAGGCTGGGATCCCAGACTGTATTAAAAAGAGAAAGTGAGCTGAGCACTCTGGTTTGACTATGGATGCAACAAGGCCAGCTGCCCCAAGCCCCTGCCACTTCCCTAACATGATAGATTGTACCCTGGGACTAAGAAACAGATAAACCCTTTCTCCCCTAAGTTCCTTTTATCAGACGATTTCAGAAAAAGAATAAAAAAACACTTAGACTTCAATGTATCACCAATTCTATTAAATAAGACAGTATACCTTCACCATATTAGAGACAGAAATTGGCAAGCTGGATTGAAAACCTAGTAGGCAGGAAGATAGAACAGAATGCTGGGAAGAAGAACAGAGTCAGGCAGACGCCATAAATCTCCGGCCTGAGACGGATGTAGATTAGAACCTTGCCGGTAAGCCACAGTCACGTGGTGATACACAGATTTAATAGAAATGGGTTAATCAAGATGTGAGAGTTAGCCAATAAGAGGCTAGAGCTAATGGCCAGGCAGTGTTTAAATGAATACAATTTCTGTGTGGTTATTTCAGGGGTTAAGCTAGCTGGGCAGCGGGACACGGTCCGCCGCTCCCCCTACAACAGTTCTTTGTGTGGAAAGTACAGTGATTCTTCTTGAGACATCTCGTTATGTATCATACTCTGGCAAGCAAATCCACCGTGAGAAACACCACTCAGTGGCCTGACAAGAGCTAGTGCACGTTTCACTCAGCTCATACTTTCAAAAGTTGTGGAAGGAGAAGCTGCTTGTTCATCCCAGCCGCCCAGAACCTAAATAATCTTACAGAAACTGTATGAATTAAAATACTGCTTGGCCTATTAGCTCAAGCTTCTGACTGGCTAATTCTTTTATTAATTTAACCCATTTCTAGTAATTGGTACAGCGCCATGTGGCAGTGGCTTACCCGAAAAGATTCGGCATGTCTGACTCTGGCGGCTCCATGGCAGCTCCATGGCGGCTCCCTGACTCTGCCCTTCTTCCTCTCAGCATTCAATCCTGTCCTCCCCGCCTACCTAAGTTCTGCCCTATCAACAGGCCAAGGCAGTTTCTTTATTCATCACTGAAGGAAAGTGAGTTGATGTATGAGAACTTAGAAGTAGTCTCTTTTATGCTATCCATGCCAACTGCTTCCTCGGGGTCATCTCTGCTTCAGGCAGACCTATCCTCTCTGTAGAGACCCCAGGATTTTGCAGATCCATGAAGACCCTTAGGGAATGACTGTTACCTGGAAAGAGACATTTTTTTTTCATAGAACAAAGCCCAGGGAAGAATTGCAGGGCTGAAAGTAAAACTTTCTCACTAAGCAACAGAGAAGTTTTCCTTCTACTCATCGTAACTTTTAATATCCGTGTGCTTGGATGGAGGAAGGACGGGAGGTAGGAGGGGCTGTCAGACAATGAGGAAGAACCTGCCACTTGATCCCCAGAACCCAGAGCACCTGCTATGCTTGCATGTTGCTGTCTTTCCAACGCCTTGTGCTACTCTAGATCGCTAGTTCCCATGTAGGGAATTTCTTGTCCCCAGTGAATATCTTTGCTCTTCACAGCTTGACTGGCATCTGCGGGTACAGCTCAAACTATTAAAAAGGCTTTAAGGTCAAGCATAGGGCCAGTAAGCTTAGCACTCAAGAAGCTGAGGCAGGGGGATTATGAGTATGAGGCCAGCCTAGAAAGACTGTCCCCAAACAAAGTAGAGGAGCACTTAATGAGAGACGCCAACTCAAGATTAGGGGTAAGGAAAGCTTCCAGGGAGAAGTGTCTCAAGACCTGCCCTGAAACCCTCATGGAAATCCATGAGATGTGGGCTGCACTCACTCACTCACAGCTTCCTGGAGATTTTCCCTTTTTTTCTATAATATTGATCTCAGTCCAGGAAAAGTGTGAATTTTGTGACTTTCTCTGGATGCCAAGATTTAGATAAATAACCTTAGCCAAATATTCCCCACTTCCTCTTCATGTGTGTTTCCTGCACTATTGCTAAGGTCTGTGTTTAGTTATTTTTCCTGTTTCTGTGATAAAATACCCTGGCAAAATCAACTTAAGGGGAAAAGGCATTTATCCCAGCTTACAGTTCAGGGCAATCGTTCTACCATGGTGAGGAAGATGTGGCTGAAGGCAGAAAAGGTGCTGGAGCAGGAATAGGAAGTGAGCTGGTCACATTTCCTCGACCGTCAGGAAGCAGAGAGATGAACGCTGGAACTCAGCTCCCTTCCTCCCTAATTCAGTCCAGGACTCAGACATGAGGCAGCACTGCCCACATTTAGGGCAGGTGTTGCTCCTTTAGTAACCTAACCAAGACAACCCCTCCAGGGTGCCCAGCCGCTCCCCTAGGTGATCCAAGATCCTTCCAAGTGAATGATGACTGTAAGCTGCCACATGTCCCCACTTTACCTAGGACCTGGTTGAGTCTCTATCTTTGTTCCACTGCATACTAACTTTTGGCAACGAGGTGGTAGCAGGCTTCCTACCCACATAATCTCTTCCAAGAAATAGGCACCTCCATGTGTCAAAGGACTAGCATTCCAGGAGCAAGCGAATTGGTGTTAAACACGGTGCTGGCTGCTTTCTCACCCATTCATCTTCTACAGCGCAGGTTCTCAAGGGTAGCCTCCCAGGACCGTCACATCACAGGAGAGTTCTGACTTATTATGGGTGCAGCCCCAGCAGGAAGATTTTCTCAATCTTCCCAAGTGATTTTGATAAGCATCCAAGTTTAAGAGCTGAGAAGCCTTCTCCAAGCACGCTGGGCCCCGGGTGCAGAAACAGTGGACAGCCACTTAGTTGATGCTTCCCCCGCAGACGCCAAGGCTCTCTGATTGGCTAGGTACTTGCCTTGCCCATCCGCACCCATCAGCCCTTCGCTGGCCTTCACAGAGGCGCCATTCATCACTCCTCACTTGGAACATGATACTGGCTTTCTTCCAAAATCAAGGTCTGCCCACGTCCTTCAGTAGCCTTACCGTCCACTCCATCCTACTCCAACATCAACTTCTGCTTCACCCACAAGAAAACACTATGAATCCGTGCTCACCTTCTCCCATGTATTCGTTTACTACAAAGTCACTGGCTTTAAGCAACATGCAAATCTATTCTCTTAACGTTCTAAAAGTCAAACTTTTGAAATGGATTTCAGTATTGTTACTGGAGGTTGGGGTCTTGACCAGGTGTCTCTGGGTTCTTGGTCTCCTATTCAAGAAAGAAATAAAAGCCCACCAGATTGCAAAATGGCAAGGACATTTTCTCAGAAGCAAGGCTATGGGACAGATCAGAATACACGGCAGCAGAGCAGCAGGCCACAGACTGAAGATATTCACTGGCCCAGATTACCACCTAGGGTCTCTTTATATGTGATCTAAAGGAAGGAGGAGCTGGGAACTAAAAGGCAAGGTCTGGGTTCTCTGATTTTAATGCATAGATTGGGTTATATGATAATTTCTATACTGTGCATGTCCCTTTTCGTAATTCCTCAGAGTTTAAAATTATACTTAGGCATAAGAAGGTAAATAGAGAATTTTTGTTAAAAGATCCCTGGAGGACACCGTTTTTGCCTTATTGCGTATGCACCGGACACAAGGAGGGTATGATTGAATAGACCCTAAGTTTGAGTGTCATTGGGGAAGAGAAAGTTATTTCCTTGTTTAGATAGGGCTGTGCCTGCAGCTCTATGCAAGCTGGGTCCTCTGTTGCCAGTAGTTGCATCCTTCAGAGTGGCCTGTGTGTGCTCAGTATATGCAGTGAAGAGGCTCAGGCGCTATTGTTATTAGAAAACAGTTGTGTATGAGCCAAGTGGCTCCCTAGGCTGCTACACTGTTCCCTATGCTTTTGCCTCGACTGGGCTGGAAGCAAAGTCTAAGCAGGGATGTGTTTCTCCTGAAGTCTCCGAGGACCATCCGCCCTCTTCCTTTCCTGGCCTCTGTGGGCTGCCTGCATTCCTGGACTCATAGTCTCGTCCGCCGTTTTCAAAGTGCTTTGTGCCGGTTTCCAGTTTCTGTTCGTTTCTTTCCAACTCGACTTTAATCTCTACCCTAAGCCTGTCGCTACTGCTTCCCTGTTACGAACACTCAGGCAGATACTGGGTCCACTAATAACAGAGAATCATTTCCTCATGTCACCGTTGTCGTCTTTTCCCGCACTAAGAAACATCCGACTCTCCCCACACACACCCCGCCCATACTGACTCCAGCTGCTCAGGGAGCTGACCCCTACACCAGCTGCAACGCTCAGGAAAGCAGGCCCTGTACCTTGTCTGGGTAGCACAGCGGAGCTAACCCTGTTGATGAGGGAACAAGTGAGCCGGCCCTGGAACTATGAGCAGGGGAGACCCGGCCCTGCCCCTCGACCGCCATTTGGCGCCATGGGTGGTGAAGAGATGCCCTCCCTCCATCAACTGTTTGGGAAAGGTGGAAGAGCTGGCCCTGAGGTCATAAGAGCAGGAGAGCTGCCCCTGCCCCCCACCACCTGTAGGGCCTGCACTTCACCTGGGAACGAAATAGAGCCAACCTTGTTGGCAGAGGTATGGGTGCGTGGGGGGGGGGGGTGTAAGAGTGGGAAAGCTGTCCCCAAGGCTCATCTCTCTTACGGTGGTGTGGGTGGGGAAGAGATGCCCCCTTAACCCTTTCACCTCACCCCCTGCGACCAATGAGGGAGCTGACTGTCCCCTTAACTGCTTCAGCATTTGAGAAAGTGGACCCTGCACCTCACCTGGACAGCAATAGAGCTGACCCTATTGGCTGGGGTGAACCGAGAGAACTGGCCCCTCCTTCATCTGCCATATGTGTGGCACGGGAGGAAGAGAGACACCCATCAACCACCCATTACGCCTGCGGCAGGCAGGAGAACTGACCTGTCCCCCACCAACTGCAAATCTCAGCAATGCAGGCCCTGCACCTCGCCTGGGCAGCTAATAAAGCCAATATTGTTGGAGGAGGTGTGGGTGAGCTTGCCCCGAAGTTGTGAGCATGGGATAGCTGTTGCCATTAGTGGGTGGGGCTGCCCTCCACCACCCCACATCCCCGCCCATCAGTGACTGAGGCAGATGGGAAAGCCGGCCCCTACACCAGGCCTTGGCAACACAGTAGAGCTGGCCCTGAAGGTGTGGGTGTGGGAGAATAGACCCAGAGGACAGGAAAGCGGGAGAACTGGCCCCGCCCCTTGCTCATCACCGCAAAGGGTGAAGTAGCCAACAGCGGAGAGCTGGCGGGCTGACCAACCTGACAACTACCCAAGCCCAGAACCAGGGTTATGAGTTGGCCCACCCCAACATCCACCCCATCTATGACCTGCTGGAGCATGGGAAGGGACCAGTCCTGCAGACCCAAAGCTGCAGGATCTCCATAGCACACGGCAACAGCAGGAAACCAAGAGGAGCTCCAGTGAGGGCCCAGCATTGACAGTGTAGCCGAAACCAGAGGCCTCGAGACAAATCAATGACTCTCTGCAATGAACACTTTCAAATAAAGATAATAGATAAAAGGGAAAAAGAAACATTCAACTGTGTCTGGTTTCTAAAACTGATATAAACCCATCATGTAACCCAGCTCTTTGTCAAAGAAACACCAAATTGTGCAACCATACGACTCATACAAGAATGTTCTTTGCAGATTTTTAAAGGTTTATTTAAAACATTACAGCTTTATTGAAACAAACCTTCACATGACGACACTCAAAAAAGAAACATATTCAGAGGGCTACAATTTAAATAAAGATGGTGGCCCTCAAAAGTCCATGTGTTAAGGACTTGGGTACCAGTATTGAAAGGTGTTGTGTCCTCTAGGAGACAGAGCCCTTGTTGAGTACCGTGGAACCCCTGTCAGCCTCTCTGTTTCCTGACCATGAAGCCAACTGTTGGCTCAATCATGTGCTCCACTGATGTTCAGCCATCTTCAAAGGCCCACAGAAGAGGGCAATCTACGTTTGGATTGGAACCTCCAAAACTGTGAACCAAAATAAACCTCATGTCTTTTTAAGTTAGCTGCCTCAGGTATCACATTATAGTACAGAGAAACAGGATTTAAACACAGGCCTCTCAAGGGATGTAATTATCTACCATTTAAGACAACTAGCTTTGTCAGACTTCCAATACCTGGAGGTCATGAGCTTCTTTGAAAACTGAGTTTTCTGGCCTCCCATTTCCAAAAAATTAGTGTCTTAGGGTTTCTACTGCTGTGATGAAACACCATGACCAAAAGCAACTTGGGGAAGAAAGGGTTTATTTCACTAACACTTCCATATCATTGTGTAACATGAGGGCCTACTTGTTGGGGTCTCTGTCCTGCCCAGTTCCCACAGCCAGTAAGTCCCAAAGAAAATCACACAGGAGTCTATGTAAGTTATAAACTGATTGGCCCATTAGCTCAGGCTTCTTATTAATGCCTATAACTTATATTAACCCATTATTCTTATCTGTGTTAGCCACATGCTTGGTACCTTTTCCAACAGGGTAGATCACACCCTGCTTCTTCAGTGTCTAGACAGGACTGGGGAGGAATTCTCCTGTTCTCATTGGCACGCCTCTATTTCCTGTCTGGTTGTCCTGCCTATACTTCCTGCCTGGCTACTGGCCAATTAGCGTTTATTTAAGACATAATTGACAGAATATAGACAATTGTCCTGCACCATCACTGTTCACCATCAAAAACAGGCAGGGCAGGAACTCAAGCAGGGGAGGAACCTGGAGCAGGAGCCGATGCAGAGGCCCTGAAGGGTGCTGCTTACTGACTTGCTCCTCATGGCTTGCTCAGCCTGCTTTCTTATAGAACCCAAGATCACCAGCCCAAAGGTGGCCCCACCCACAATGGGCTGGGCTCTCCCCCATCAATCATTAATTTTAAAAAATGCCGTACTGGCTTGCCTACAGCCAGACATTACGAAGGCAATTGCTCAACTGAGGTTCTCCTCTCAGATGACTGCAGGTTGTAACAAGCAGATGTTCAAAACTAGCTCGCACAATAAGCGTGTTGAATTAGGCCACCACAGAGATGATGGTAGTGGCAGTAGCTTTGTCCCACCACGACCACTTACGATATCTGACACTGTCTACAGACATAGCTCCCTGCCCCAAACGACAGAGGTGGGGAGCATGACTAGCACCCAGAGGGCAGGGGGCAAAGATCCCATTAAACATTTTACAGTGCTCAAAACAGTCCCCACCATGAGCAACCAACTGGCCCAAAGTTACTCTGAGAAACACTGAATCGGCCTAGTCAGTGTGGCCAGTCAAACAAGCAGCTTTGCATCATCTTGATGCACTTCCGAAGTCCAGCATCCCAGGCTTCAGACCAGAGCAAGTGAATCAGGAGATACCCTCTAACGGCATCCGGTGGTACCTCAACTACGCACTGAAGTTTAAAATCGATCGGCCAGAGCGATGCCTTCTAGCTCAGACTGCACTTCTGAATAGCTCGATGCTTTTAAAAGTGATGGTGGCGCCTGAGTTTTACCTCAGACCTGTTTAGTCAGATGGTGTGCCTGCTGCGAGCCAGGCACAGATCTGTGGGAAAGCTCTCCAGACAGTTCTAAGTGTGACCCACTGGGGAAGCTCAGCCCTGTGACCCCAGAAACATTAAGTCATCCAGTGTAGAACTGCAGAGTCTCAAGCCTTAGGAGACTCTGGGAGCTAGAACCCAGGCTTAACAAGGTCCTCAGGTGATTCCAAGTCATGTTAAGGTTGGAGAAGACCTGAACAGTGGTGGCCCCTGTCTGCGATCCCAGCATTAAGAAGGCAGAAGAGCTCAGAATGCTGTTTGTTTTTTGTTTGTTTGTTTTTTAAAAAAAAATCCTATTTCTTTTCAAATTATAAAATGCACGTTTACAGAGGCCACTCATTTCACCCCTGCATGGTGGAAACCGCTCAATGTCTCGTTCAAACAACGCTCTTCTGTTTTCAAATGGTGAGTATCACATGACTACGCTTAGGGTGCTGCTCACCAGCAAACCCTTAGATTCTAAGCAACTCCCAGCCAGGCATCCAGGAACAAGTCTTTCTTAACAAAGCAGTGTGTGGAAAAGCACTCTCTCCCCCGAAACGCAGGGGTGTGGTCAACAGTGAGTAACTTGGCTGAGAGTTGCCTAGGGAAGTGGGGTCTCTGAAGAGGCACACCCAGAATGTGTCAAAGGGAGGGGGAGAAACGGGTCATGATGATCATAGGCAGGCTGGAAGGAAGTCCAGAAGAGCCCATGTTTGCAGAGAACTGGGAGCGGAGGTGGGCGTTTCCAGAGATCAACGCAGCCCTTGGTGTTCAGGTCTTGGGGTGAATTATGAGCGGACAAACTCCATTTTTTTTTCATCTAAATAAAGAATGAGCTGGGCAAGAGAAAAGAACAGAAAGGACAAATAGAAAAAAACAGATTTCTTTATAGCCTCTAACCTTTGAATTAGGAATTACTCTACCCATTTCATAGGTGCTAAAAAAAACCACAAGACTTGGAAAGACTCAGTCACTTGCTTGAGGACCTGTAAGCAGGCCAGCTAAATTTAAACAGTTTTGTCTTATTGCCAGTCTCCTGACCCCATTGTTTATATGTTCAAGACCCAAGTCCCCCTAGCTCAGAACGTTATCCTATTTTATGGAGGTAATCCCCTTGAACTGAGTTAGCCAGACTGCGCGCTGATGCGATGAAGCTGGTGTCCTTATAGAAAGGGGAAATCTGGAGAGATCCAGCTATAAAGACTGTGTGAGTAAACCAAGGAAGGAGATGGTTACCCAAAATCAAAGACACGGGCCTGTACCATACTCTTCCTCTCAACCCTCGGAGAAGCCAGCCCTGTGGGCACATCAGTCCAGACTTCTGGCGTCCAGAGCAGAGGAAATAAATGTCGCCTGTAGTTTAAGTCACCTAGTGTGTGGCGCTTGGTTATGGTGGCCCTGGGGGGAAGAAACCTAAGTGACACTCTGCAAAGGGTTTAATTTTTAAAAAGAAAAGGAGAAAACCAAAAGCCATGGCAGTTACTTTTTCAGGAAGCGAATAATTTAACAAGCCAGCCAAGCAGGTGTTGGAGGACTTCCCAGGAGAAGGCTGGCACTGAAAATTGCGGGAGGCAGCTACACTCTCCAGAGACAGAGAAGGAAAAAGGAGAGACCAACATTATCTGGATCCAGCCTGTCAGCAGGGAAGGCCTACCGAGTGGGGTCCAGCCTGGGGGACGCTGGGAGCTTCAGCTCAGATGTCTGGGAAAATCATGGGACCCAGAACCACACGTCTTCTCCAAAAGCCTTGCTTGAACACCCTGGCAGAAACAGAAGACAACGGTCTGACGACTCTCCTGCAGACTCGGTCCCCTTCACATCTGTGGTCAAAGTGTCCCTGGAGCCACCCGGGGGCCAACAGACAAGTGCGTCTTGCAGTCACTTCCCTTGTTATAAGCACTTCAGCAGAGATCCCGTCAAGAGGACCCATTTAGCATCCCTTGCTAGGGCCTCATTGTCAGTGGCCCTGCTAGCTGTTTGGTCAAACAGACACTTTTGTGGGCAAACTCCTTCATGAACGCCCCTTCAGAGTGCCTTTCTTTCATTTCAACTAAAATCGCTTTGGAGAAAACCGAGCGTGCCTGGAGGCGTTCGCGCCTGCCGTCTTTCTAACAAGCTTAAGCGAGTTGAAAACCCCCAAAGTATTCCTGTCCACCACGGACGCATTCCTGCCTGTGACCTTGAGCTAAGCGAGGCTCAGAACGTGAATGCGGACGTGCAGACTCGCGAAAGATGTCCCCAAGCTTCCTTTGTTCGGGGAGGATGTCGCTTTGGAAATCGTTCCCATTTTACCTCTTCCTCCTCCTCCTTCTTACTGTGTAACCCTGACTGGCCTGGAGCGAACAAAGACCCACTACCTCTGCCAACAGAGTACTGGGCTTAAGGGCATGTGCCACCTTGGCTGACTCTTCTCTTATTGGGTAGTTATGTTTGGGGGTTTTTATTGTTTTCATTCTATACTCACCATGATGTGAATGCCTTGCATTTAGCAATCCTCCTAGAATTAGAATTTAACAAGTGCCCTTGCCCATCTGGTTCTTTATTTTGTCTGCGAGATTTATTTTTATTTTATACGTATGGGTATTTTGCCTGCATGTGTGCCTGTGTACCATGTGAATGCATGGTGCCTGCAGAGGCCAGAAAAGGGTCCCCTGGAACTGGAGTTATAATTGGTCATGAGCCACCATGTGGGTTCTGAGAACAAGACCCAGATTCTTTGCAAGGACAACAAATTCTCTAAGCTGCTGAGCCACATTCCAGCTCTACTTCTGTTTTTAGTTTTGGGGATTATAATATAGTTACAACTTTTCCCCTTCCCTTTCTTCCTTCCAAACCTTCCCTTATAGCTTTCCCCTCTCTCCTTCAAATTCACGGCATCTTTTCCACTAATTATGTTTGTATGTATATTCCTAACTATAGCCCGTTCAGTTTGTATGATGTAATATGTGTGTTCTCAGAGCTGGCCATCTGGCACTGAACACAGCTAGGGTGCTCTTCCCTCGGGAAGGCCACCTCTCCCATTCCCAGCTTCCCTTGGTGGCCTATAGTTCTTTGTGTAGAGTTGAAGCATGGGCTTTTCCCTGTCCATTTTGGCATGTCCATGGGGTTATCGTTGTTTAGCTCACATTTGGGCGGTCATGTTAAGGAGACTGTACGTGTATCGCTTCTGATATTACTAGGACACACAGTCTCACAGAAAACATCTGTGTTCTCTGGCTCTTACAATCTTTCTGACTCCATTTTTTAAAAAGCTCCCAAGTACCTCTTTTTCATATTATTCTTTTAAAAAATTAGTAACATAATTGTCTCTATATGCCCATTTTCTTTGCGCCTCAGCCCTGACCTGCTGTAACTTCACTAGGTGCCAATTTAATTGCCTTGTTCACTGTCTGGTACACACAGTCTCTTTCATCCTCGTCTCTATTCCATCCCTCCTTCCCAACATGGTCTGTGTAGTCTCCTTCATCCTCTTCTCTGGCCTGCCCCTCCTTCCCAACATGGTCTGTATAGTCTCCTTCATCCTCTTCTCTGGCCTGCCCCTCCATCCTAGCATGGTCTGTGCAGTCTCCTTCATCCTCTTCTCTGGCCTGCCCCTCCATCCCAGCATGGTCTGTGCAGTCTCCTTCATCCTCTTCTCTGGCCTGCCCCTCCATCCCAACATGGTCTGCGCAGTCTCCTTCATTCTCTTCTCTGGCCTGCCCCTCCATCCCAACATGGTCTGTGTAGTCTCCTTCATCCTCTTCTCTGGCCTGCCCCTCCATCCCAACATGGTCTGTGTAGTCTCCTTCATCCTCTTCTCTGGCCCACCCCTCCATCTCAGCAATCGAGACCATTTCTTCTCATGTAAATAGTTTAACAAACAGGAACTCTTCACCATCTTCCCCCCTCTTCCTCTAAACTGACCTAAATGATCCTAACTCTCCTCCCAGCTGCCTGAACCTGGACACCTGCCTCCTGTGTGGGCCTTGACAGCTGGCCCCTCCTACCATCTGTATTTTTAGTCTCACTTCTTCAGGACCTACTTCTTCTCCGCCTGTAAATGAAGCCCCACGTGGCTTGCCTAGACCTAGCTCCTCTTCACACCTTTGTCTTTGTGTACCCTTGCTTCCTCGCTTCCCAGTCTCTCTGCCATCCAGGTATCTGTCACTATCGCTAGATGCCTTCCCTATGGTCAGCAGTGGCCAAATGATCAAGATCATGTGTACTTCTGTTATTCTGGAACATTTTCTGATTTATGAAATTTTTTTTCTTGGCTTAAAAATCACATACACACACACAAACCACTGACATTTTGGAAAATAGTAAAATATCCTTTTTTGGTTTTTTTAAAGGTCACCGTAAAGGGCATGCATGAGAAAACTAAGGTTCTCTGAATGAACTAAAATAGAAGCTGGGAACAGTTTGGAGGACAGGGAATGTGGACACTGTGATTTCGGCCACTGACAGTCTTCGGAGAATACCTCTAGATAACAAGCGTTGTGACTACCTGTTTGTCCCTGTCATCACCAAGACACTGGAGTCTCATCACAGAAGGCTAAAAGGCTATTTTTAAAATAGTTTCCTTACCTTTAACAGACAAAGGAAACTGCCACTTCAGCTTTTCTCTAGGGCATAAGAACACACCGGTGCTCCCCAGAAATAATAGAACTGGATTTGTTACCTGCCTCCTATGCAGGGACCTTACTGTGGAACCCGAGATAACGTAAATTCATGACCTGTGTACAGCTCATCTGTGTTGCACAACTGAGCAATCTGAGGCTCAGACGCCTTACCGCCCTTACAAGCTCAACCCATCTTGTACATGACAGGGCCTGGATTTGAAGACGAAGCCTGTGTTCTTCCTGCTGTGTCAAACCATGTCCCCAGGTGAAAAGTTCTAGCTTCAATCCCGTGTCTTCCCAGAGACCATGACAAACACACTGGACAGCCTTGAAACTGCAAACCCTCCCATCTTCCCATCTCATGATGCAAATGACGAAGAAGTCCGTTCTCAGTGTGTGCGTTTCAAAACAACCTTTGCATGGGTTTTCTGGATCTACCATAATAAAATTCCAAAGGCTTGGTAGCTTAATCAACAGAAACTTGCTGGAAGTCCAAATAAAGAGGTCAGCAGACTGAGTTTCCTCTGAGGCAGCTCTCCTCCCCTGTCCTCTCATGGCCCTTCCTCTGTAGGCACACATCTTGGTGTCTCTGTGTCCAAAGGACCCCCTATAGACACGGCACACGTTACAATGAGTTAGAACATCCGACGATTTCATTTTAGCTTGATAACTTTTTTAGGGAAAACATAGTCACATTCTGAGGTATGTGGGGGTCAGAGCTTCAACATGAATTTCGAAGGGACAACCATTATGATCTGCGGAAGGAAAGACAAAAAAAATGTTGAGGTCGTTCCTGTCTTATTCAGTGCTGTGATGAAACACTATGACCGAAAGCAATGTGGGGAAAAGATGGGTTATTTCTTTGAGCACTTCCATCACTGAGGGGAGTCAGGGTAGGAAAGCAAGCAGGATGGGAACTCAAGCAGGGCAGGAATCTGGAGGTAAGAACTAGAGCACAGGCCAGGGAGGAATGCTGCTTACTGGCTTGCTCCCCAAAGCTTGCTCAGCCTGCTTTCTTATCCAACCCAGGACCAACTGCCCAGGGGTGGCATCACCCACAATGGCTGGGCCCACCCAGGTCAACCCCTAATTAAGAAAATACACCAGTTTTACCCACAATGCATCCTCATGAAGACATGTTTTTCAGGTGAGGTTCCCTCTTCCCGAATGACTCTATCTTATGTCAAACTGACATTTACAAAACTAGAAAGCACAGGCTGAATTTTAGTTATTAAAAGCCAATGCCCTGAGGCATAAAATTCTATTATGATGATGTCAGACTGGGAGATTATAATGTTCATGTATCTTAGTTCATTCGGGTTCTTCTGAAATCCCACTGATCTCTAAGACACTGTGGTCGATTGAAAACATAGGAACTGGAGCAAGAGAGAGATTTATATACAAGTGAAAAGTTCATGCATACTGAGTCCCCAGGCAGCATTCATGCCTTAAATGTTTGCACTTGGTATTTGTTATTCATCTGACCCCTTCATGACCACTATGCTATCAGCAGCTTTTCCGTTTACAACAGCCAGATCCTTCCACTACTCTCCAACCCTGTGCCAGCCCAGAAACTAACTGGACTGTGTGGGTGTGTAAATAAAAACAAATAGACTTGATTTGAAGGACTGAAGGTCACACCTATGAGTGACCTCTGTAGAGTATGGCTTCACGGAAAACCATCTTGGGGACTTAGCAACATTGATTGACACCTCCGAGACCCAGCGGTTTCAATTGTGTAGGCTGCTCCATTTAACTCGAGTCTCAGGTACGTGAGAAGTTACAGGCTAGTAAAACTCAGCAAGAGTAGATATCCTGCCTTTCCATAGAAGAAAACCTTGACTTTCACAGGGACATTCTAGAATCCTTTTAGATTTCCAGATTCATGGATGACATATTGGTGTACCTTGGTCCCTCATCGGAGTGGGATTTGCATCTGTGGATTGAAATAGATGGGAAAATACAGTTACATCTACAGTGCTTGCTGTGCATGTGTAAATATATAATATGTATAATACAAGTATATATTATATGTTATATTTACATAATATATAATAATATATATTGACATCTGTCTTGGTGTGCTTTCTACTGCTGTGATAAAAACACTGTGACCAAAAGCAACTTGGGGAAAAGGGATTTATCTGGCTTTCATGTCCCAGGTCCCATCCACCACTGGAGGAAGCAAGGGCAGGAAATTTAGCACAGACAGTAGAGGAATTCTCCTAATGAGCTTGCTCCTTGTGGCTCATTGACTTTTTATACAACTCAAAATTGCCTGCCCAGGAACAGCACCACCCACAGTGGACTGGGCCCTCCCACATCGATCATTAGTCAAGAAAATGTCTCATGGTTCTGCCCCCAAGCCATCTGGTGGAAGCATTTTCTCAGTTGAGGTTCCCTCTGCCCAGATGACTCTATCTTGTATCAGGTTGACAAAAAAACTAACTAGCACTGATGGGGGGAGAGTCTTCTGTTTTGTGTTAATTTCATTGGTTAAATAAAGAGACTGCCTTGGCCCTTTAATAGGATATAAAATTAAGTAGGCGGAGTAAACAGAACAGAATGCTGGGAGAAAGAAGCTGAATCAGTGAGTCGCCATGATTCTCCTACTGGACACAGACGCAGGTTAAGATCTTCCCTGGTAAGACACCTCGTGGTGTTACAGGGATATTAGAAATGGGTTAGGTCAATATGTAAGAGCTAGCCAATAAGAGGCTGGAACTAATGGGCCAGGCAGTGTTTAAAAGAATACAGTTTCCGTGCAATTATTTCGGGGGTAAAGCTAGCTGGGTGGTGGGACACAACAGCCTCGCCACTCCTATTACTACATAGCACATTACTGTTCTCTAAACAATGTGATACACACTCCTATGTGGATGGTCCATATATTATATTAAATTCATAAATAATCTAGATGACTTAAGGTAATATGAGGATGTGCGTAGGTCATAAGCAAATGTCATGGTATTTTGTGTAAGTGACTTGAATACATGTGATAGAAGTGTCCGCAGACAGCCTGTAAACTGATTCCTTGTGGAAATCTGGAGACAACAGGAAGGACAGCAAGTGTAGCCCAAGGTGCTCTCCCTCCCTATCCCTTATACACCCCCCCCCCCAGTCTCCATTTGACCTAGACCTACAGTGATCATTGCTCTACAATAGGTTTATTACAGCAGAAGTGCAGAAAATAAAGTCAAATCTTTACTTTTGGGTTTCAAACTAACCTTTGCAAGAATAGGATTCTGAGATTTGAAAGCTAATACTGCCAAAGGTTTAGGACTAAAATCATGCCATGGAATGTAGTGTTAAATTCTGAGCCTATGTTTCTGAAAGAGAAGCACAGAACGTTCCTGTTAGCTTTTGTTATTCTATAATTCAACAGGGGAACAGGCTATTTCTGTGCAGATAATCTAATGAGAATGAAGAGCTAAGTTTAAAAGCAACTGTGCCCTAAACACTAACTGAAGGAATTCAGAGAATTATAATCCAGACCTCCAGTCTAGGGCTGTAACAGAAAAAAAAGAATATTACAGTTTATACTTTTATATATGCTTTATTCAGTATTCAATTCTGTCCTCAGAAAAACCATGGATGATATTGTTACTCTAATTAATGACATTTGGTAGAAAAAATGAAGAAGCTAAGAACTTCGGTGAGTTTCTATGATTTCTTTCTCCGTTTCTTTATCATTTGTATATAGGAGAGCTACTGATTTTTTTTTTAGTTGATCTTGTATCCTGCCACATCACTGAAGGTGTTTATCAGCTGGAGGAGTTCCCTGGTAGAGTTTTTGGAGTCACTTATGTATACTATCGTATCATCTGCAAATAGAGAAAGTTTGACTTCTTCCTTTACAATTTAAATCCCCTTGATCTCCTTTTGTTGTCTTATTGCTCTAGCTAGAGCTTCAAGAATTATGTTGAATAGATATGGAGAAAGCAGACAACCTTGTCTTCCTGATTTTAGTGGAATGGCTTTGAGTTTCTCTCCATTTAATTGGATATTGGCTGTTGGTTTGTTGTATATTGCTGTTATTATGTTTAGATATGTTCCTTATATCCCTGATCTCTCCAAGACCTTTATCATGAAGGGGTGTTGGATTTTGTCGAATATTTTTCAACATCTAATGAGATGATCTGATGTAGGAGGGTCTTCTATCTATCTGCTGTTTCATTGGTTAATTAATAAAGAAAACTGCTTGGCCTGATAGGTCAGAACATACGTAGGTGAGGAAGACAGAACAGAATGCTGGGAGAAAGAAAGTAGAGTCAGGGAGATGCCCTGAAGCTCCAGCCCGAGATGGGCATAGGTTAGAATCTTCCCAGTAAGCCACAACCCGTGGTGATACACAGATTACTAGATATGGGTTCAAGCAATATGTGAGAGTTAGCCAAGAAGAGGCTAGATATAATGGGCCAGGCAGTGCTTAAATGAATATAATTTGTGTGTTGTTATTTTGGGTGTAAAGCTAGCCATGTGGGAGCCAGGCAGGATGAAAAGCAGGCCTGCTTGCCTCATTACAACAATGATCATATGGGTTTTTTTTCCAGTTTATTGATATGGTAGATTACATTGATAGATTTTCATATGTTAAAACATTCCTGCATCTCTGGGATAAAGCCGACTTGATCATGGTAGATGATTTTTCTAATGTGTTCTTGGATTTGGTTTGCCAGTATTTTATTGAGTATTTTTGCATCTATGTTTATGATTGAGATTGATCTATAATTCTCTTTCTTGGATGAGTCTTTATGTGGTTTCAGTATCAGGGTAACTGTAGCTTCATAAAATGAGTTTGACGATGTTCCTTCTGTTTTTATTGTGTGGAACACTTTGAGGAGTATAGGTATTAGCTCTTCCTTGAAGTTGTGGTAGAATTCTGCACTGAAACCATCCAGCCCTGGGCTTTTTCTTGGTTGGGAGGCTTTTCATGACTGCTTCTATTTCTTTGCAGGTTATAGGTCTATTTAAATTGTTCACCTGGTCTTGATTTAATTTTGGTATGTGGTACCTATTCAGAAAATTGTACATTTCTTTTAAATTTTCAATTTTGTAGGCTACATGTTTTTGTAGTATGACCTGATGATTCTCTGGATTTCCTCCTTGTCTGTTGTTATGTCCCTCTTTTCATTTCTGATTTTATTAATTTGGATGTTCTCTCTCTGCCTTTTGATTAGTTTGAATAAGGGTTGGTTTATCTTGTTGATTTTCTCAAGAACCAGCTCTTTGATTCATTGATCCTTTGTCTTGTTTTCTTTGCTTCTATTTTATTGATTTCAGCCCTCAGTTTGATTATTTCCTGTCGTCTACTTCTCCTGGGTGAGTCTGCTTCATTTTTCTCTAGAGCTTTCAGGTGTGCTATTAAGTCACTAGTATGAGATTTCTTTACTTTCTTTATGTAGGTACATAGTGCTATGAACTTTCCTCTTAGCACTACTTTCATAGTATCCCATAAGGGTGGATACTTTTCATTGTGCCTTCATTCTTATTAAATTCTAAGAAGTCTTTAATTTCTTTCTTTATTTCTTCCTTGATGGAGGGATGGTTCAATTGAGCACTGTTCAATTTCCATGAGTTTGTATGCTTTCTGCAATTAGTGTTGTTGTTAAATTTTAACTTTAAACCATGATAATTCGATAACATACAGGGGATTGTTCCAATTTTTTGTATCTGTTGAGGTTTGCTTTGTTACTGAGTATGTGGTCAATTTTAGACCATGAGGTTCCATGAGGTGCTGAGAAGAAGGTATATTCTTTTGTGTTTGAGTGGAATGTTCTGTAGATGTCTGTTAAGTCCATTTGAGTCATGACATCTGTTAGTTCTCTTATTTCTCTGTTAAGTTTCTGTCTGGTTGACCTGTCCACTGTGGAGAGAGAGGTTTTGAAGTCTCCTATTATTAGTGTGTGGCGATTCCTCAGAAAATTGTGAATCAACCTTACCTCAGGACCCAGCAATAACACTCTTGGGCACATACCCAAAGGATGCTCAATCATAATACAAGGACATTTGCTCAACTATGTTCATAGCAGCATTATTTGTAATTGTCAGAACCTGGAAACAACCTAGATGCCCCTCAGCCAAAGAATGGATAAAGAAAATGTGGTACATTTACACAATAGAGTACTACTTAGTGGTAAAAAACAAAACAAAACCAATGACAACTTGAATTTTGCAGGCAAATGGATGGAACTATAAAAAAAATCCTGAACGAGGTAACCCAGACCCAGAAAGATGAACATGGTAAGTACTTACTCATAAGTGGATACTAGCTGTAAAGCAAGGGACAACGAGCCTATAGTTTACCACCCTAGAGAAGCTAAGTAGCAAGGTGAACCCTAAGAAAAACATGTATAGATACCCCTGGGAAGGGGAAATAGACAAGATTTCCTGAAAAAATTGGGAGCATGGAGGTAGGGGGAGAAGGGAAAATAGAAGGGGAGGAGAAAGGGAGAAGGGAAGGTGGGAGAAGAACATGAGGAAACGGGATAGTAAAGAAGGAGGGAGGACACAGATGGAGAGCAAGGAAGGGGGTATCTTGATTGAGAAAGCCGTTATGGGGCTGGAAAGAAACCGGGCACTAGAGAAATCCCCAGCATTCCACAAGGATGATCCCAGCCAAGACCCTAAGCAATAGAGGAGAGAGTGCCCATACTGCCCTCACCCTGTAGTCAGACTGATGACTATCTTAAATGTCACCATAAAACCTTTATCTAGCAACTGATAGAAGCAGGGACAGAGAGCCACAGCGGAGCACTAGACTGAGCTCCCAAAGTCCAGTTGAAGAGTAGGAAGAGAGAGAGTATGAACAAAGAGGTCAAGACCATAATAGGGATGCCCATTGAAACAGCTTACCTGAGCTAATGGGAGCTCACCAACTCCAACCAGACAGGGAAGGAACCAGAATAGGACCAAACTCGACCCTCTGAATGTGGATGACAGTCGTATGGCTGGGGCAGACTGTGGGGCCACTAGCAGTGGTACCGGGATTTTTTTTTTTACTGCTTGTACTGGCTTTTGGAACCCATTCTCTTTGGATGGATACCTTGCTCAGCCTAGATATAGTAGGGAGGGTCTTGGACCTTCCTCAAAGCAATGTGCCTTACCCTCTCTGGGGAGGGAATGGGGTGGGGGTGGGGCAGAAAGTGGAGAGAATGGGGGGAGGAGAGGGAGTGGAGGATGTGGGAGGAGGAGAGGAAATGGGAACTGGGATTCGTATGTAAAATGAAAAAAAAATGTTTGTTAGAAAGCTGCAGGTCACTAGTAGTTCAGACGTTTTTGGCTCAACCGGGGCCCTTTGTTTATTGAAAGCCCTAAAGCACCAATTGTGGCGAAGCTTTGCTTCTTGCCCCTATTCCAGGGAAAGACAACTCAAGCTCATTTTTTAAACAAAGGATGGAAATGACTCCAGAACCATAACCAGATACTCATCCCCCCACAACCCTTATCATACACTGCAGGAAGCTCGCTGGGGACTCATCGGACAGAGAAAAGTAATCTCCAAGATGGTGCTAAAGCCCTGAGATGCTCCCAGTTAGACTGAAAAGCTACGTGCCAGATAAAGGAAACAAGATGATGGCTGTTGGGA
Organism: Microtus pennsylvanicus; assembly: GCF_037038515.1. Taxonomy (NCBI): domain Eukaryota; kingdom Metazoa; phylum Chordata; class Mammalia; order Rodentia; family Cricetidae; genus Microtus; species Microtus pennsylvanicus. The sequence goes on from NC_134579.1 coordinate 40,164,331, forward strand.
CAAAACCTTCCTGCCAAATAACGTTCTGGCAGCAGTCAACAGCTTCAGCGCGCATTTCTGGAGGCTCGGAGCCAGCCACCAGGTCTCGATCCTCGCACCAACCGCTGGTCCTCTGGTTCCTTCTACAGCCGCACACTGCCCACCTGACACATTTCTAACCACCTCATCTTACAGTCCTGGGATGTTAGCTCTCGAGATGTACACAGTCCACAAGTTGATAAGTACACTGAGCGCCTGCCTGAGAGCCCTCCCAGGGGGCCCTTCAGTGTGGTCACCTTACTGCTTAAGTCTGGCTGCAGTCTGGGGCGCAGCTCCACAGGGGCCCTTTCCATTCGGCAACCTCCGCAGAGGCGAGTTCCCCACACAGAGGAGTCCTGTCTCCGACTGTCCTCTTCAGTCTGCCTCACTAAGAACGTGTGAAGGTGACGAGGACGGCAGAGCTAGGTGGTGGGCTTTTGGCTCTTTCCTGACTCACTGTGTTGCGGAGGAAATAGCCTGAAACGGAGCGCTTTTCTCAATGCCACGCCTTATGATTCAACCACTCGGGTACTTTTTACAGCTCTTCTCAAATTTACTCGGCTTTTCTGGTTTATATGGGACAGACTGTGTTCCAAAACTTTCTTAAATGCCCTCTAGTAGAACTAATCTCACTTCAGTTTCCGAGTCTGTCAGTGAAGAGAACATTAACGGCCACCGCATTAACAGGTTGTTTCAGTCTTCTTGGAAAAGATACAACCGTATTAGTGAAGGGAACGTGTTCACTGAGAGGCAACTTGAGAGCATAAACAAGGAAGTTTCGGTGTGTGTTTAAGTGGCATTTCAAGGCTAAGGAGCACAGTAGCTTCCACGGCCATCTTCCATAGTCATCTGGGACAGCTGCACTGTCCTCACTCAGTCTGAGCTTGGGACTCCCACCTGTACCCACCTGTATATTCTTACAAAGAGAGCACACCGAGCCAGTTTTCAGCATCCTATTAGAGCCTTCTCCTGATTGGTCAGACTCTGTGACTCTTGGCCTTAGTCTTGTTCAACCTAAATCCATTAGCCTTGACTCACAGAGAGATCATTTGTGGCTAGGATCACAGAGTCAGCACACTCTCCAAGTGTGCCTGTGGTAGTTGCTTTTCTATGGCTGTGATAAAACGCCACAACCAAGTCAACTAGTTGAAGTTTACCTGGCTTATAGGTCCAGAGGGATAAGAGACATGGCAGGGAGCATGGAGGCAAACTGCAGACGTGGAGGCTGGAGCAGAAGCTAAGGGCTCACCCCTTGAATCACAAGCAGGGAGCAGAGAACACATTTGGAATGATGTCCATCTTTTAACTCCCCAAGCCCTCCTCCAACAACATTTCTTTGAACGTGGCCACACCTTCTACATTTTTCCAAATATCACCACCAATTGGAGACCAAGCATTTCAACCCCACCACCACCCGAGAACAGTCTGTGCACACACAATACATACGCTGACACTTGACTTCTTTGAAGTCTTCTGGATTTGCGGCATGCGGCAGAGAGAAGGTGGCTGAATGATCAGCCCCTGGTGAAACCTTCAAGCACAGAATTTCTACCAAGCCTGCCTATTTGACGACATACAGCACTTGTGCCCATTTGTTGCTAGAAGTAGGCACCTCCCATAGAACTTCAAGGGTAAAGACTCCTGGGCATTTGCACCAAGCTTCCTGCTCTTTGTCCCGGCACCTCTTCTTTTGCCACCTTTGTTGTATGTCCCTTCACTGCAATAAGTCATAGTCCTGCGTGCTGAGTCCACTGAATTCTCCCAGTGAACCCCTGAGTCTGAAGGACTCGGCGTAGCCTGGGGACCCCCATGTACGTCCAATCAGATGTAGATTTTCATTCAAATTAGAGTAGCATATTTCCTCACGATGAGAGAGAGAAGAGAGAGAGAGAGAGAGAGAGAGAGAGAGAGAGAGAGAGAGAGAGAGAGAGTCTAAATGTTCCCTGCAAAAATATTCCAGACCTTGCATTCATTCATTACAGCTGTTTAATTGGCACTCTCTGAAAGCGAATGTGAGCAACTCCAAGTTTAACGAGGGGAGAAGAGGCCTGGCAGGGTGGACCCCAGCAGGAAAGGCTGCCCCCTGAAAGGCTCCCTCTGCAGGGTGAGCTCATTCCTCAGCAGCTTGGCTCAGCGTTTCTACCTGCCATAAAAGGCTGGTAAGAACGAGCGTTTTCTGCCCCATCCACACATTCTTAATGAGCTGGGTTTTCTGCATGACCTTGCGCACTAGTCAGCTCCTCTGAGTAACCACATCGATTCTCATCTATTTTCAGGTTTCAGTGCTGAGCCAAAAAGTGATACCCAAGAGTTTGACAGAAGCCCCGCCCTGGCTCATGTGCCCACTCACTCCTGGGGAGCTGTGCAGACCCTGCAAGACTGTCAGTCAGTGCGGCTTTATGATAAATATCTGTGATTATGCTGATAACAGAGTCTTCCACCTAAACCAGACAAGAGAAGGCGTTTTCTTTTCAGTGGGGAAAGAGAGAATAAATTGCTTTCTACGAAGCCTGAGGCTGGCGAATTAGCATCCTGCTTTTTTTTCCAAGAGTGGAAGTGGGGAAGAGGAGCAATCGAAGACATTAGAGGGAGGAAGTCTAAAGTGGGGGAAGAAGGAAGGAAAGTTAACTGCTCGAGAGCGAGGCGAAGGTTCTCTCTGCCGTGGGTGTCTGGCCACGGAAAACCCACCAGGAGACACCATACTGCCAGGGGACCTCTGGAGCCACCAAGCCACCACTCAGCATGCCTCGGACAGCTCTACTCTGAGAGCCGGGCATTTAGGATTGCAGGGTCAACGTTTTGATCAAACAACTTTTACAGTCTGCAAAATATAGAGGCGGTTGTTCACATCTGCTCTAGAAAAGAACTCTTCCCTGTGCTCAGGGCAAGTGCTTTGGTTTCGGTTTCTTTCCTTTTAGGTTTTTCTTTTCACTTTTATGCATGCACATTAATTATACATAATAGTGGGTTTGTTATGAAATCTTAGACATTTACACAATGTATATTTTATCATTTTTGCCTCACATTACCTTTTCTTGCTCCCCAACCACCCCTGCTTATCTTCTTCTTTGTCCCAGCTATTCTTCTTTCCTTTTCATTTATTTGGGGAGGGGGGGATGAGGTGGGGTGGGAGACTTGTTTGCTGGTTTTTGTTTTGGTGACCCGCTGTATTTTATTAGAGCTTCTTAGAAGATTCTGGTTAGGGGATTGTTTACTAGAGCATTGCTCCCTATCCATGGCTAGACCACTGCAGACAACGTCTCTTCCTTTCCTACCGGCTACTAACTCCTAGAGGGAGGGCAGAACTAAGTGTAGCCAACATTATCTAGCTATAGATATCTGCCCAGTCTTCGTGGAGTGGCAAAGCTTGTACTCCCATCCCTGTCCCACATGCACCATGACAGGTCGCCAGCAGATCCAGTCTGGGACAGGTGTTATGCTAATAGTCACAACTTCTATGACGTCCAGTATGCAATGACGCTGTCAACTTCACCTCCCTCCGCTCCAGCCTCTGGCTCTCACATTCTGTCCACCTCACCTTCTGTGGCGTCTTCTGAGTCTTGTCAGGGGGTGATGGGAACATCAGGCTTATGACTGAGCATTCTGCAGCCAGCCCACCATTATCTTCACGTTGACTACTTTGGAGTCTCTATGATTACCACTGCCCACTGTAGAAGGGAGTTTCCCTGACCGAAGCAAACAGCAGCGCTAGTCTATGGGTACAAACACAACTCTTCAGAAAGTGATTGTGTGAACACATTACCTCTTCCCAAAACAAAAGCAGCAGCTTCCCCAATACAGCCTATAACCTCCCCAGCTGCAGGCCTTTAACTTGGCTTGCAGAACTGGATGTGGGTCCCTCTGGTGGAAAAGGTCTCGAGTGCAGTCAGAAAGTGGTTGGCAACCCCCTCCCCGGCCCCGTTCTGATTTGCCCTTGCTGCACCAGCAGGCACTTCTTACCTGTCGTGACCATTCAGGTGAAGTTTGTTGTTGTTTTACCAATAATATTATATGTCTTCATGGTGTCCTTAGGCTGGGAAAGAGCCCAGACTTCGGGCCTACTGCCTCTTCATGGATATTTAGTCGTCCAATGCCCTTCTTTGGAAAGACCTTCCCCTCCATTCCATGCAGACTGTGAAGCTATTGATTATGGAGGGTATCCTGCTGTAGGATGGTATTAAGACCATTGTCAAAGCCAGAACCTCCTCCTTGGCAGGATGCTTTGTCCAAATGGTGAGCACAGGGTATAAACAAGGCTAATCAGAACCCTTCCCTGAATGGATTCTTGTGCCTTAGAAGAAGAAAGGCTTGTCTCATGTTAGGATGCCAAGGCAGAGAGGAGATGTGAACGATCAGCCTTCTTTACAGCCACATGAAAAACTGAAACATCAGCATAAGCTGAGAGACTAGCACGTGTGTTTGTGTGTGTGTGTGTGTGTGAGAGAGAGAGAGAGAGAGAGAGAGAGAGAGAGAGAGAGAGAGAAGAGAGAGAGAGAGAGAGAGAGAGAGAGAGAGAGAGAGAGAGAGAGAGAGAGAGAAAGGAACACACAGAGAGAGAAAGGGACAGAGAGAGAGAGAAAGGAACACACAGAGAGAGAAAGGGACAGAGAGAGAGAGAAAGGAACACACAGAGAGAGAAAGGGACAGAGAGAGAGAGAAAGGAACACACAGAGAGAGAAAGGGACAGAGAGAGAGAAAGAGAAAGGGTGAAAGAGAGATAGAGAGAGAAACGGAGGCAGGGGAGAGAAGGAGGAAGGGAAGGAGAGAGACTAGGCTCACAACATTACATCTGGCATTGGTTTCCTAGAATTACCACAAGGTTAATGTATTAAAACAGGAGACATCCATTCTCACACAAAGCTAGAGGTTGGAAGCCCCAAATCACCACGATGCCATTAAGGTTCAATCCCCTCAAGGAAGAACTTGTTCTCCATCTGTGCCACTTCGGTGCCTGGCATTCCCTGGCATTCCCTGGCGTTCCCTGGCATTCCCTGGCGTTCCCTGGCATTCCCTGGGGTTCCCTGGCACTCCCTGGAGTTCCCTGGCGTTTCCTGGTTTGGGGTTGCCACACTCCATTCTCCATTTTCATCTGTGTCACCCTGTCCTCTGCATTTCGCTTCTCCTCTTCTGTCTGGGCCTGGTGCACTCTGCTCTGCTCCTCTTTAAGGGTGATGCCTTTAGGGGTGCCCACTTGGATAATCCTCCTCGGCTGAAGGACCTTACTGACCTCTTTGACACTGAAGAACACATCCGCTGTCCCGCCGTGTGAGATGGCACTGACCACTGCAGGGACATTTTCTTAACCTGCCACACCTGTCCTTCAGATCTCTGAGCTGTACTTACTTCCGGCAGCTCCCCCAGGCCCCAGGAGCCACCAGGGCTCTTGCCTTTCACCACGCCAGAACGTTTCCCTTTGGTTCAGATGAGCATGATTTGGGCTCAGTGAGTCAAGTCAAAGGTGTCTCAAATCACACAGGTCTGTGTCTGCAGCAGGCCAGGTAGTGGAGGAGGTGCAAAGGGCTGTGGATGGAACCTTGGCTCTTCCGCTAAGCTGCGAGAAAACTTACTTCCCTTTTCCAGAAGTGTTAGTTCAGAATCCTGACAACTGTCCCACTTGAAGGACTAGTAAAGGCGTTGATAGTATCTTATTGGCCAATTACTTAAGCATATTGCTAGCTAGCTCTTACATCTAGAATTAACCCATCTCCATTATTTTATATTTTACCACGAAGTTCGTGGCCTACTGGCAAGGTCTTAGCATGTCTGTCTCTGGCGGTGGCTCCACGGCTTCTCCCCTGACTCCACCTTCCTTCTCCCAGGATTCAGTTTAGTTTTCCCCACCTAGCTCCATCCTGCCCTATCAGGCCAAGCCAGTTTCTTTATTAACCAATGGTATTTACAGCATCCAGAGGGAAATCCCACATCAATGACGTAAATATTTTTGGAGATGGAGGTTTTCCACAGGCATCATGACCCACAGATTGAGAAGCGCTGCTCTGGGGGAGGGGAAATGCGCAGCCGCGAGTGGTACAGGAATGAAGTGGAAAGCTGTTACTAGAAGTGTAGTGACAGCACACAGCAGAGAAAGGAATGGGCACATCCTGCCTGTCATGACTTTTAAAAATCCTACCAGGTCCTGCTCTCTATCCAACTGCATCTGCCTGTCAAGCTCACCGTGGATATGTGGCTATCATAGTTCTATAACTGCAATATGAAAATTTATATACCTGACATATAAAACTTTCCAAAAATAACTTAGAAGTCATTGTATGTGACTTGAGATACCCTTGACCTTTAGAAAATGATACTGCACTAGACACATCAATGAATGTTTAAATGTTGAATAAATACTTTATTTCCCCCAAGATGATGACCAAAGAATCTTGTCATGGGTTTTCTCAATGATTAGTCAAATGTCACCATGAGTTTGATTAACTAACCATGAAAATATTGTATTTAAGGAGTCCTTTTGGCCTACAAGTGAGATTTTTTTTTCTGTAGCCAGTGATCGTCAGACTTCTAGTTATGTACCACCACCAGTAACTGAGATATTTATATATCACAGCATATCCCAGCAAGAAAAGACTCAAGGAATTAAAGATAAATCAATGCACACTTTCAAAAGCACGTTTTAACTTTTGTGTGTGTCTTAGTTAGGGTTTCTACTGCTGTGAAGAGACAATAGACCACGGAAACTCTTAGAAAGGAAAACATTTAATTGGGGCTGGCTTACAGTTCAGAGGTCTAATCCATTGTTGGAGGCACACAGGCAGACATGGTGCTGGACAGGTAGCTGATAGTTCTACATCTGGATCTGGAGGCAGCAGGAAGAGAACGAGACACACTGGGCATGACCTAAGCATCTGAGACCTCAAACCCCAGCCCCAGTGATGCACTTCCTCCAACAAAGCCACACCTACTCCAACAAGGCCACACCTCCTATAGAGTCGCTCCCTCTGGGCTCATGGGGGCCATTTTAATTCAAACCACCACAGTGTGTATGTGCGCATATGTGGTACCAGGGACCAAACGTAGTGTCTCATAATGTTACATATGCATTGCACTATTGAGGCCTTTCTCCCTTTCCTTTTCAACAGTCAAACCATTATTTTAGTTCATTGGAACAACAACAATAATAAAAACAATTTAAGTAAGTGATGTCATCATCCCATTTAGAAATATTTGCTGAACGTTCATAGCAGTGTTGCAAGGCTAAGGCCACTTTTATTACACATTTGGCTTTTATGGCTGTCAAAGTTGGAGAAGTGAATTCATTGCCATTGCAGGAAGTGCATGTACCCCAAACCTGCATGTAAGTTTTATTATATTTGGTTAGGGAATTAAGATAGAGTAAGATTGTAGAAAGATTCTAATCTGGTACCACTGATTAGAAGAGGGACAGACAGCAGACAAAAGGCCACATGAGGCCCACTGAGGAGAGGGATGATGGGCAAGCCGGGGATTGAGACCTCAGAGCAACTAGTTCATCTGGATTCCTGGATTTCTAGCTTTCAGAATGGTGAGAAATAAGTTTGGGTGGTTGAAGCCACCTCCTTCCGCAGTTTCTGTCATGGTTACTCACCCTCCAGGATGAATCCACTCCCAGACTCACAGATCTAATGAAGATGATGAAGATGGGTCCTCTCCTCTCATGCCCCAGACTCACAGATCTGAATGAAGATGGGTCTCCCCTCTTCATGCCCCAGACTCACAGATCTGAAGGAAGATGGGTCCCCCCTCTTCATGCCCCAGACTCACAGATCTAATGAAGATGATGAAGATGGGTCCCCCCCTCTTCATGCCCCAGACTCACAGATCTGAAGGAAGATGGGTCCCCCCTCTTCATGCCCCAGACTCACAGATCTGAAGGAAGATGGGTCCTCCCTCTTCATGCCCCAGACTCAAGTATTCAGTTCTCAGCCCTGGTAATCAGTCTTGCAAAGGTTTGTGTGGAAATTCGATGAGTAAATTTCCCTATAAACCAGTCATATTTCAATTTAAACAGAAGTTGCTGCATTTTTATATTTGTGCTAAGAGAATAAACAGGCCACTGGAACTCTCAACAGATTATACCAGAGTTTTTTTTTTTTTAAAAAAAATACACATCTGTGAAAGTCTTAATTTAGACAAAAATCACTTAATCATAAAATACATCCAAGAATCCAATTTCAAAATATTTCTCCATAACATATTTCTTTGAAAGTGATTGCTCCTTAGCAGTCCGCATTAGCGTGTCCTCGCTCCTGAGGGGATGGATTGTGTGTGGATTTGCTTCAGTCTGGTAGGGAGTGCTTTGCGGTCAATAAGCAGACAATAACAAATTGAGGGCAGCTACCTTTTTGTCAAATAAAGATGCAGATTTTCAAGTTTAACAACATCTAGAACCTCTGTCCCGAGATCATCTGGGAGCATCGATACAGATAAAATGTTTCCAGCCACTTCTCGTCATGTCGAAGTATGACAAACACCTAGCTGTATGGGGATACATAAAATCTGTCGCATTAACCGTATCGCGATTTCTGTCACGCGCTGTGCAGCTCCGGCCTCAGGGTCCTGGGTGCAGTCCCTTCTCTATGGACAGGGCAGTCAGGGTTTCGTGGTTGAGCCCTGCTACAGCCCTTCCTGGGAAGCCGTCTCCCCTGTGCAGCTATATTCCCACAGCTCCTGTAGGAACTACTGTTTTCATTAAAGATGCAATGTATTATTAAGACTACATCTACCCTGATATTGCTTTCCTGAGCTGCTCATCAAACAGCAATTCTTTGTAGATTTCACACTAAACCCGGATGTAACCAGTGCAATAATCTCAGGAGGGTTTTTGAGACAATTGCGTTTTCATTCACTTTACATTGAGTCTCCCACAAGGCATAATTTGCTGTAATATTTGTTGTCATTGTTTTCCTTTATTTTGGCCTTTCTACAGCAATTTATATACAGTCACCCCTTGTTATCCTGGAAAGGTGTTTCCAGGGAACCTCAGAAGTGTCCAGAATCCATGGATCATCTGTTATGTAAAATGGTGCAGTGTTTACATGTATCCCATTTTATATTTTCCTGTATACTTTAAATCCTATGTATATTGCTTAGAATACCCAGCAAAATATAAACACTGCAACAGACATTAGGTAGCATTGTTTAGGGAACAATGACAAAGTTGAGAAGTTGTGACAAGTTCAATACCAATGCAAACATTTTCCTGAATATTTCTTTTAGTGGTTAGTTGAATCTGTTTGTGTAAAGACATGGGAGAGCGATTATCCCTGATGTGAGTGAGGACCAGAGAAATACATTTTATTTTCTCTTCATATTGTTCTTTATTTAATTATTTCTACCATACTTCTGTGCATATGTGTGAGCGTGTGTGCATTTGTATGTGAGTGCATGTGAAAACCGGAGAACCACCTTAGATGACATTCTTGAGACAATGTCCACTTTGTTTTTGGAAACAGGATCTCTCATTGGCCTGAAATTCATGAAGTAAGCTAGGCTGCTGGTGAGCCCCCAGAGAGCCACCTGTGTCTGCCTTGTCAGCCCAGGGATTATACAGGCTTGCGCCACTGTGCCCAGCCATTTTCACATGGGCTCAGGGGTTCAAACTCAGGCCCACCAATTTGCGTAGCAAGCTAGCAGACTGAGTTGCCTTCTGAGCCCTTACCTCTACTATTGTTGAGTAAAACAGGAAGATACCTTCCCCTAAAGGTATGTATTTTGTAAGACACTTAATGGAGTGGAATTTTCAAAAGTATCCTTTTGACGATCACAAAAGGCTGCCTTTGGTCCAGATACCCAGGTTCTAAAAGCCCCTAAGGTTTCTCAACATTTAGCTGGTACTCCAAGACACTTAAAGTCAGGGCTTCACTAACAACAATGAATGTGCATTGCCAGTGAGTTAACTAAACTCTAACCTCTGCATTTTAAAGAGATTTATCATTTACTTTTGAAGTTTCAGTTGCTGTTATTTTCACCAGGTTAGTAGGGTAGAACTGAGCACTTTCAAAAGCAGGAACTGTGTCAACTCTACTCTTTCCTAAGCTTTTCTAGGAAAAGCTTTACTTTCAACTTAGAGGTCCTGGTTTTTGCTGTTGTTGTTGGTTGTTTGGCTGTTTGGTTGTCTTTTGGTTTTTGTTGTTATTGTTGTTGTTGTTTTTTTTTAGCTGAAATGGTGTTTAATATAATTTAAACCAAACAACACCCCTTGTAACTCAGTACATCACAGTCTATTACAGAGAACTGGCTCTTATTAGCCCCACTGACTCTCCTCGTGGAGTTTGGTAAGTAGGATTTAATTGACTGTTGGGCACACTGACTGGATATGGGGCCAGATTTAATCTATGTATTTCCAAAGCCATGTTGTGTTTTTATACAGGTAAAAGTAAAATGAGAAGTTAGAATTTTATTTCCCATATTTTCTGGAGACTCCACGACCCACTCCGAAGAGCAGAATTCACAGTGTGAGCTGTAGACTCACCCTGAGCATCCATCCCTGCATCTCTAACCAACATCAGCCTTGGCCTTCAGATGGATCTGAGGGTGGGTCCTCCCCTGTCTGAGTCAGCCAATTCCCCCAGTCCCAGTGGCCAGTGAAGGGGACATCAGGAAAGCCAGTTTGGAGCTCTGTGGTTCACACATGCAATCCCAGCACTGGGAGGGTGAAACAGGAGGATTGCTAGTTTAAGGCCAAAGAGCAAGTGTAGCTGGGTTTTTGTTTGTTCGGGTTTTTGTTGCTGTTGTTGTGTTTTGTTTTGTGTGTCTGTTTTTTCTCTCTTTGAGGGGCCTGTCACAAAGCTCCCAAATAAATCACACAGAGTCTTATTCTTTCTTATAATGCCCAGCCTTAGCTTGGCTTGTTTCTTGGCCAACTTTATTTTTAACTATCCTCTCTCTCTTTTTGCCTTTGGGTTTTATCTTTCTCTATTTCTGTACACCTTTCTTTAAGTCTTACTTCCCTAGATTGCTGTGTAGCTGTGTGATTGGCCTCCTCTTTCTCTCCTTCTCCTGCTCCCTGATCTTTTCCCCAAATTTCTCCTATTTATTCTCTCTGCCTGCCAGCCCCACCTAGCCTTTCTCCTGCCTCGCTATTTACTGTCCACCTTTTTAAAACACCAATCCGGTGTGTTAGGGCAGGCAAAGTAACACTGCTTCACAAAGTTAAACAAGTGTAACATAAAAGAATGCAACACATCTTTGCATCATTAAACAAATGTTCTACAGCATAAACAAATGTAACAACACATATACAACTAATATTCTGCAAGTGAGACTCTGTCCTGAAAGAGAAAAAGAGTGGCAGAGAGGGAGGGAAGAAGGGAGAAAAAAAGAGCAAAAAAAAAAAAACTCTTCCTGAACTGTTGTGAAGTGTGTATTAAGACTTCTGTGACATCTCCAGAAAAAGGCCAACTCTGTTCCCTCCATGAGACCGCTGTAAGTCAGTTTATCACCCTGCAGACGGCAACTCTCAAGAGCCACCCTGTAAAACCCAGGAAAGAGATGGCTGTTGAAGGAAGAAACAAAGGATGTAAGACATTGGTCCTTGTGAAGACTTGCCTAAACCCAGCCATTATCCTGGGACTTCTCAGGTACACAGATCACTAAGCTCCAGTTAACTGAGCAGCTATTTGTTTAAATTGGCTTCGACAGAGACACACTTAAATATCACTGACAATGAAGCACATCCCTTACCAACATGACTGTTAACTCCCTCTTATAGTTTGTTTTGCTGTTATTTTTATTTCTTTTTGACTCAGTCTATTGATTTATTTATACTCTAAATCAAGAACAATTATGGCCTAAGTATTAAACAGAGAGTAATAGTGTATAATAAAACACCAAATTGCAAAACTATCTAACCTTGGGGAAATATCTGAATTTTTCTAATCTTCAGTTTTCTTATTGGAAGGTAGAAGCCACTTTTAAAAAGCCTGCATGTTTATTATAACAGTTACCCTAAAATATGGCATGTCGGATGTTATCGTGTACCTGGCACGTAGTCCCGGGTACAGTTTAGATGCAAGGCAGATCGATGAAGCAATAATGACTATCATATATAGAAGCCAACTATCTATCTCCCGGGCACGTCTTATAACCTACCACTTTAAATTTCACAAACCCCAGAAGGGCATCTGTCAGTCATCAGATGCCGGAACCTAGGTTGGGAGAGAGCAAAGGTTAGCGACTGGATAGATAGCCAGGTTGGCTTGACTTCAAACTTCAATATTTTCCACTACCCCAAGCTGTTGTTGAGAAAGCTGCGGCTGATGTAGTGAAACTCACTTTGGGTTCTGAAAACAAGAAAGCAGATTTCAGTAGAGGAAGGGCTTAGCCAGCTTTGAAGGGCACAGAACATTGCTAACTATTAGAGGACAGGAGCAAGATTGACACATCAGAGCTCTCTTCTCCAACCCTAGCACAACGGCAGGTAGGGTAGATGATGGAGCCGTCTACTTCCTGTTCATCTCGTTCCAGTAAGCTGGGAGGCATGCACTATCTGACCGGTACGCTTCAAAGAATGTGTCACGCTCCCCTTGTTCTATTTCCCTTTCTGTTGCTGGGATACAACACCCCGACCAAAAGCAACTTAGAGAAGAAATTATTTCACCATAGAGGTCACAGTCCATCACTGGAGGAAACTCATGGCAGAAGGAACCCCAAACAGGAACCTGAAGCAGAAACCCTGGAGGAATGCTTCTTGCTAGCTTGTTTGCAAGGCTCGAACATCCCTAGCTTTCTTCTACAAGACGGGACCACATGCCCAAAGAATGGTGCTGCCCAGGTGAGCTAAGTCCTCCAGCATCAATTATGAATCAAGACAGCGCCTCCACAGACACAAGCCCATCTCATGCAGGCAGTTCTCTCCTAGATAACTTCAGGCTGCGTCAAGTCAACAGTGAAGGTGAACTAAGTCATCCATCTTAGGGATAGAGAATAGCAAGTGGTTTTTTTGTTGAGTTTTTTGGTTGTTGTTGTTTGCTTTCTCATGTAGTTGATTTTACACAGGGAGGTTCCCCAACTCTACCTGTACCTATGAAGTTTGTTCAGTTCTGGGGTTCTGCACTAGCAGACCCATGACCCTGTCAGCTCTCCAACCATGGCTGACATTCCAGTTTGACCAGTAATGGTGGTTACATTTTGCTTTCCATCTATGTAAGGATCCATCCACTTGCAGCTATCTCCGTGTGGAATTTAGGCATAATGTTGAAACCTTCTACCCCTTCAGCATTCAGCAGGCCTTGGTAGAAGTCACATCCTGACATGGTCAGAGGGTACCATGACACCTGGTGTAGTGTGAGCAGAGGGAGTCTGCTGAAGAGGGTGAAGGCAAGCCAGATAAGGTAGGGGGGCCACGGAGTAACGGAGTGCTTACCAGGAAGGCAGAGAGTCTGGGTTTGATGTGGGAGAAGAATGTGAATGAAGACGTGAAACCTTAGTGTCTGAACCCCAGAGTGAAAGAGAATAGCGATTTTGTTCTTCCAGTGCAGACAAGAATGAGTACGCCTGGAGTCAATCCACTGCCAGGGGCAGCTTCTTGAATTTCTAACGAGGAAGGATGGCTGCAGTAGAGAAGTAGACATGTGCACAGGACCGAGGGCTGCATAGTAAAGCTCGGGGGGGGGGGGACGATTGGGTTATGGTGATAGCCCTGCTACGGGAAAGGCACAAGGGGTTGGGAGACAAGCTCTGAAAGGAGTAATGAGTGGAACCCCTGAGCTGGTGGGGAGTGGGGCGCAGCATCTGGATGTTGGGTTTGAAGGGTTGACATAGATATATTCCTGGTCACCAAAGACAGGGAAGTCTTAACATAGGGGGTCAGCACCCTTAAAGAGGTGGCACACCTTTGAAGATAGCCACTGGATGCATAAATACGGAAATGACCAGAAATGGCAAGGGTGCCTTACAACAGGGACATTGGTGAGGAGTGGATGGGGGAGAGGGGACCACGTTCCTGGCCTAGAGGGAATAATAGAAAAACGTTACACTCAGGCTCTTAGCAGAGCAGGGCAGTTATGCCCTCTCTCCAGTACACTCACAGCTGAATGCAAAGTAGCCTTCTGCTCAGCAGCCCTTCCTGGGCTCCGGGGCCCACTTCTACTTGCTCCCTTGCATCCTCTGCTCCCTCTATCTCTTTCTGAGATGAGGAGTGGCTCTGGGATGCTCAGGTTCGAGTCCCAAGCCCGGAATGGGCGCCCACTGTGCTGCCCACCTGGTCGGTTCTGCAGCCCACAACTAGTTCCTGCTGTCATCCGGACTGCCGCAGGCCAGCGCTCCTCCCGCGGGTGGGGTTTCCGCGGTCCCCCCCCCCCGCCCGCCTTTGTTGTAGGTTCCCCCAAGACACAGACACCCCGTGCCTTGAGGTGCCTGAGGATTTTTAGTGAGGGTCCGGGAGAAGACAGGGATGCCAATGGTGCTTGGAAGCTCCTGGGCTCCGGGCGGGAGCCGGGAGGAGGGAGCGCAGCGGGAGCCGCGGGGATTGCGCTGCAGAAGGGGAGGAGAATGGGGAGGAGCTGGGGGGCCGGCGGGCGGGGAAGGAGGGGTCTTAAGGGGCGGCGAGCCCAGGTCGGACTTCCTTGGAGCCTGGCGGTCAGCGACGAACACACCTTCGACTCCAGCTCTCTGCCCTGCTCCGCGCCTTCCGGAGCCCCGGACCCGAGCACCGTGAGTGCGGAGAGGAGGTTGGGTGGCTGCGGGCGGCTGGGGTGCTGGGAGGAGGGGACGAGTCTGCGGGACCCGAGGAAGTTTCCGGGGTCCGCGCGGGGCCCAGAACCGTCAGTCTCATCCTATTCTCTCTTCCGCAGATGTGGAAACGCTGGCTGGCGCTAGCACTGGTGGCCGTCGCCCTGGTCCACGGAGAGGTAGGTGACCGGTCTCTGGCGGTCGGACGTGCGCCCCAGGGATGCTCTCTGGGGGTGGGACTGGGGGTCCCCACCCTTTCGATAGAGTGGGACTCTGGAGTGCTCCCAGCAGAAATTCTACATAACAAACTTAAATCTCAATTCTGAAGTAGTTTGGTCCATTAAGCTGGAGCCCCACCACGCCTAATATGGAGGGAGGCTGGGTAGTGGAAAGAGGGGACAGACTGGGCGGATAGAAGCAGAGGCGGCGGCCAGAGCAGCAGCAGAGTTCAAAAAGGCGCCGTGAGTTCTTCTGTTCACTTCAGAGGAAACTGCGGATAGTTACACACTTTTCCTTTCCAAGTTTTTCCTGGTGGGGGAGGATTTAAAAGATTTAAAATAGCAGAATGAAATTTCCTTTTCCTTTATGGAGTGAATTGTGATCCCCCAAAATGTCTTCTCTTTGTAAAATGTCCTGGATTTTTTGTTATCTGCGCTCCATAAGAGCCCTTCACAGTCCAAATTTTCCCTCAAACTCTGTTGAGCAAGTGTGAGAATCTGGGTTCTGCCCTTTGCGGGGCCTCTGGTTCCTAGTTAAAACATGCAGCAGTTCTCTCTCTCTCTCTCTCTCTCTCTCTCTCTCTCTCTCTCTCTCTCTCTCTCTCTCTCTCTTCTCTCCTCTCTCCTTTCCTTCCATTCGTCTCTTTATCCCCTTTCTTTCTTTCTTTCTTTCTTTCTTTCTTTCTTTCTTTCTTTCTTTCTTTCTTTCTTGTAATGTTTTCTTTTCAACTCCAGTGACCTTCCTGAGACACTACAAACAAACCCTACACTCACAAGCCCCTCCATTAACTCAAAGGTTTATGGGCAGAAAATAAACAATTCTAAATTCCCTGGGCTCCAGAATCCAGAAGAGTGAGGTCAGAAACTAAACATTTGATAATTATGGCAGGAAATGTGGAAGGAATTAAAAAGCATGAGAAAGAAGTGGAATGTGCCTTACAAAAGAAATAGCTCCCTGGTGGGTGGTTTATGGTCCCTCTTTGAGTGTTTCTTTCATATTACAGTTTAGCCCCGCCCTTTACATCACAGCTTGATTCTGTCCCAGAATTCATAAATGCATGCAGTCTCCTTTCTTCAAAAAAAAAAAAGACACATTCTGTACTGATGTTTTTTTTAATTCACTGCATTATTGATTGAGGTAGAAACAAGCTATTTTTACTTCCATTGAAATAAAAGCAGCAAGTATTTATTGGGTAGCTACTACTTTGTAAGAAAATTCTTCTTCAATCATAAAGAAACCGAGTCAGAGAAGTTTGTGTAACTTATCAAATGCCTTCAGTTACAATAGTGGGGGCAAGATGGGAACCAAAGCCTTCTAACTCCAGACCCCAGACTCCTAATCACTGCCTGACCCCACTTATAAGCATGAAGGCTTAGAATTCCACCAGGTATTGTGACATCAGACATTGGGTGCTTTATCACTTGTATCATTTCTTTTAAAGCCTTTCAAAGCCTGTGAGGTGGGCTTTGCTAGTTCCATCTGGCAGACCAGGGACAAAGTTAAGGAAACGAGTTAAACCGTCCATGTTCATATAACCGATTAGCTCTGAAAGTGGATCAGTATGAGCCCATACTACCCCACAAACCCTCCTTCAGCCCCAGCCTGCTCCTCATTCATTTTTCTTCAGAGTCTGAGTGGAGGAAATAGCCCTGGCTTTTTTAGTCCTGGTTAAAGAATACTCCTCCATCCTTGCTATGGCCCGTGAGTTGTTTGCCTCTAATCCTAGCACTTGAGAGACTGAGGCAGGCTCATATCTGTGAGGCCAGCCTGGTCTACATAGTAAATTCCAGTACAGCCAGAACTATGTAGTGAGACCTTGTTTCTAATGATGATGATGATGATGATGATGATGATGATGATATAGAAAAGGCAGCTGCTGCTCTGTGGTAGATGAAGTGAATCCCTGGTTAGTTTTACAGCCAGCTTACGAATTGCCAGCCCCTTTGTGAACCCGCAGGAACTCTTTGCAGAGGTAAGGACTGTGGGGACTGGAACTCTTCCACACAAGGCTGTGTGCCTCAAGGTCTGGGTCTGTCCTAGTTAACCTGCCCTTCACTCTGGCCTCCTCAACCCACTGCACTACAGGGAACCACTCACCCAAGGTAGCTAGGCCCTCAGCTGCAATTTCCTGCTGGAGCTCTACGGAAGAACAGCCAGTATTCAGTTCCCAGTCAAAACCTTGGCACTGCAGGGTGGGGGAGTTGGGGTGCTGAGGCATGAAAACCGAGGAGTTGATGCAGAAAAGAGGCAGTGAAGTCGGAACACAGGCACAATGAAGAGGGATTGTGGACGTGAGCCACAGCCATGCTATATTTCATGACTTCACTTTATTAGGGATTATTATCTTTCAATCAACCCAGCCTCTATTGCCCGACCTTTCAGGTAACTCTGGCAAGTTTTAATGCACGTGTTTAGTACGGCATCTCTAATCATGGTGGAAAAGTAAATTAACCCTCTATGGGAGACGTGACTTGGCATACATTTTAAACACTGTATTTGCAGTTAATGATGCTTGCAGTACAATTTTTTTTTCCTTGTTAACCATAAGAACATTCAGCAAACACTCAAATATGGTATTTCTAGTCTTTTGGCATGAGTCCATTTTAGTAAAATTTAGATCTGCGGCCATTGTGCAAATACTGTTGAACTCCCAAAACCTGAAACATAGAAAATAAAGTGAACTTTCTTGGTGCTATTCGCTGTCATAGTCAAACCCAAGGATTTAATCCACTTCTTTAAAACTGTGACGGTTCTACAACTTCTGTTGGCTTTCGAAAACCCAAAGCCTTTGGAGTCAACTTTCAGAAGCAGAGCTGTTCCTTCTCAGGGAAGGGTGGCCTGTACGTTCTTAATACTGGTGTAAATTCTACTTTGTTAACAGTTGAGAAACTATTACCAAATCTCACTAAAGAGGAGTATTACATTGTTTCCAATGTTTTCCAGTGGTATCATACCTGGGACCTCAGAGTAACAATGTTGGGGCCGTTTGCTCCCTCCTCCCATCACCTTGTCTCTACTTTACCTCCAGGGTGTTTTTTGCAACCAGCCTCCACCAGAATGCTGTCCCATCTATGTGAGCACACGCAAGTGTTCTTCAGAGTTCTGCATGTCTCTAGATCTACACATATTGGACAGGACTAGGCTGGGGGAGGGGGCAGCAGAGAGGGGGCTTGCACTAACCATCAACCTGCCTGCTCTTTCTTTCGAGGCTTCTCCCACTGGGAATGACCACAGCTCTTTTGGAAGCTTTGGTAATGCAATATAGGGGTGATTTAGAGAATTCCAGGCATTAGTTTGTGTGCCCATGGAGTCTTGAGGAGTGTAATTTAGTTCCTTTGATATGACAGGCTAGAGGGCACACATAGCCCAATGGCCTGCTTTGGGAGGACAGTCTTTTTTTTAAAATTGATTTTATTGAGCTCTACATTTTTCTCTGCCCCTCTCCTTTCCTCTCCCCTTCCCTTCAGCCCTCTCCCATGGTCCCCATGCTCCCAATTTACTCCAGAGATCTTATCTTTTTATACTTCCCTTGTAGATTAGCTCCATGTATGACTCTCTTAGGGTCCTCATTGTTGTCTAGGTTCTCTGGGATTGTGGTTTGTAGGTTGGTTTTCTTTGCTTTATGTTTAAAAACCACTTATGTGTGAGTACATGTGATAACTGCCTTTCTGGGTCTGGATTACCTCTCTCAATATGATGTTTTCTAGATCCATCCATTTGCCTGCACGTTTCAAGATGTTATTATTTCTTTTCTGCTGTGTAGTACTCCATTGTGTAAATGTACCACATTTTCCTTATCCATTCTTTGGTCAAAGAGCATTTAGGTTGTTTCTAGGTTCTGGCTATGACAAACATGTTGCTATGAACATAGTTGAGCACTATGTTCCACAATTGTGGAATGATTGAGCATCCTTTGGGTATATACCCAAAAGTGGTATTGCTGGGTCTTGAGGAAGGTTGTTTCCTAATTTTCTGAGAAATTGCCACATTGATATCCAAAGGGGCTGTACCAGTTTGCGCTCACACCAGCAATGCAGAAGTGTTCCCTTTACCCCACAACCTCTCCAGCATAAGTTGTCATCAGTGTTTTTGATCTTGGCCATTCTTATAGGTATAAGATGGAATCTCAGAGTTGTTTTGATTTGCATTTCTCTGATGGCTAAGTATGTTGAGCATTTCCTTAAGTGTCTTTTAGCCATTTTAGATTCCTCTGTTGAGAGTTCTCTGTTTAGGTCTTTACTGCATTTTTTATTGGGCTATGTGTTCTTTTGATGACCAGTTTATTGAGTTCCTGTATATTTTGGAGATCAGTCCTCTGTCCGATGTGGGGTTGGTGAAGATCTTTTTCCATTCTGTAGGCTACCGTTTTGTCTTGTTAACCTTGTCCTTTGCTTTACAGAAGCTTTTCAGTTTCAGGAGGTCCCATTTATTAATTGTTTCTCTCAGTGTCTGTGCTGCTGGGGTTATATTTAGGAAGTGGTCTGCTATGCAAATGTGTTCAAGTGTACTTCCCACTTTCTCTTCATGAGGTTGAGTGTGGCTGGCTTTATGTTGAGGTCTTTGATCCATTTGGACTTGAGTTTTATTCATGGTGATAGAAATGGGTCTATTTTCATTCTAATACATGTTGATATCCACTTATGCCAACACCATTTGTTAAATATGCTTTCTTTTTTCCATTTGACATTTTTTTGTTTCTTTGTCAAAGATTAGGTGTTTGTAGATGTGTCAATTAATATCCGGGCCTTCAATTAAGTTCCATTAATCCTCCTGTCTGTTTTTATGCCAATACCAGGGTGTTTTCAGTACTGTAGCTCTGTAGTAGAGTTTGAAGTCAGGGATTGTGATGCCTCCGGAAGTTCTTTTATTGTACAGGATTGTTTTGGTTAGACTGGGTTTTTTGCTTTTACATATGAAGTTGAATATTTTTTGAGGTTTGTGGAGAATTTTGCTGGGATTTTGATGAGCATTGCGTTGAATCTGTAGATTGCTTTGGGTAAGATTGCCATTTTTACTATGTTAATTCCACCTACCCAAGAGCATGGGAGATCTTTCCACTTTCTGGTGTCTTCTTCAATTTCTTTCTTCAAAAATTTAAAGCTCTTGTCATACAAGTCTTCCACTTCTTTGGTTAGAGTTACTCCGAGATTTTTATGCTATCTGTGGCTTTTGTGAAGGGTGCTGTTTTTCTGATTTCTTTTTCAGTCCAGTTATCATCTATATACAGGAGGGCTACTGATTTTTTTGAGTTAATCTTGTATCCTGCTACATTACTGAAAGATTTATGAGTTGTAGAAGTTCCTTGGTAGAATTTTTGGGATCACTTATGTAAACTATCACATCATCAGCAAATAGTGAGAGTTTGACTTCTTTTCTGATTTGTATCTCCTTGATCCAGGAGGACAGTTTTAATAAGTGTCCAAATGCACCTTCATGCGTTCCCCTCTCTGCATGCTCCTTCATGTGTTCCCCTCTATGTATGCTCTGACATATTTTTTTGCTGTGGTTCCCAGCATTCAAGGTCTAAAAACTCATTATTGTAAATTATGTATATATATACACACACACAAAGGACAGGTTTACAGAGGAGATCACTCATTCCAGTAGGGGATCCATACTTGAGCTGTGAGCTGGGAATGTGTCTCTTGAGACAGTGGTGAGGAGAAACAGTAACAGCTCTACAGACAGATGGACTCTCCTTAGCTGTAGGTGTGCCACGCTAGCGGACTGTCAGGGCTTTGTCCCTTGGAAGCCTAATGTCCTTTACACCTCCCCACCTGCATTTAGTTAACCCCTAGGGCTGTCTCTGCCAGGATGGGAAGGGCTGGGAACACCTCTGCCTTCTGTAGAACCGTCCTTGAGTCTTCAGTGTAACCTATACCCTCCAGCTGCAGAGCACCAAAACCATCTCCTGTTTATCCTGTTGCTAATAAACTCCTTGCTGTGATTCTGAAGGCATTGTTGGGAACTGAGTGGTTAAAACCGAGCAGGGGCACCACTGAATAGCCAAAGCCGATGGGCAAGCACCTGGCAGATGGAGGCGCCGCTGCTGCTAGTGTCTCCAGAAGGTGGACCCGTTACAGCTTCTGTCAAAGAGAGTAGGGTGGCAGGAATCTCATGTGAACGAGCTGAAAGAGCTGTCCTAGGAAGAGCCTTGGGACTCTGGTTCAGGTGGATATAAGGACCCCAGAGGTATATCCCAAAGAAGTGGTCTGCTAGACAGCAGCACAGGTCTTGGCAAGAAGAAAAAGCAAAAGATGAGCTATAAATACCCAGGGCCACACTGGGGGATTGGAAACGTGATGGTTTCTTTCTTTTTTTCCCCCCTCTCCAAGCAGCTGGACGTCCAGGGGACTGTTTTGAACAGACACTTATTTTATTGGCTCCATAACACCAGATATCATGCTCTAAGAAAAAAATATGTGTTCATTTTGTAAGTGAAGTGCTGAGTGACCTTGGAAGTTAAATGCTGATGTCTTCCTAGATTGCCCAGTTCTAACCCCGTGGCTCTGGCAAGGGTGGTTTCTCCCTGAGTGAGCCATGAGTGGCACCGGGCTTCCTTGCACTGTCTGGGTCAGGACAAGCTGCCCTGCACCCGTGCACAGAGCAGAATCCAGGATGATGTACAAGGCTTGGTCTCTGCCTTCTGATCCCTTAAGGTCCACTGGTGGTCCCGGAGCCTTCAGTGCTAACAGATAAAATGTAGATTAGAGTAACATAATGAGCAAGGGAATTTGAGGACAGCCTGGCCAACATAGAGAGTTCTAGACCAGCCAGACCTGCATGGTAAGCACCTGCATCAAAAAGAGAGAAAGAGGAGCTGAAGGGGAGGGGGAGAGATCTGAGAGGTCCTTCCATAATTTTTTGTAAATTCCCATTTTAAAAAATATATGTTTATTTTATGTGTATGAGTGCATAATACACACAAAGTCTGCCTGCCTGCATGTCTGTGCCCCCTTGTGTACCTGGTGCCCTTGGAGATCAGAAAAGGGCATCAGACCCCCTGGTTCTGGAGTTAGAGATGGCTGTGCTCCACCACGTAGGTGCTGGGAATCAAACCTGGGTCCTCTTCAAGAACAAGTGCTCTTAATCGCTGAGCCATCTCCCCTGCCCCTGAAAATTCCTTTACATTATTGATGTGTAACTTGATACACTTCTATCCCAGACCTTCCAGGGTAGCCACTCCCCAGTGAAGACAGAGGGCGCTGGTGAAGAAAGGCTGTAAGCTCAGGGTAGAAAGCCATGTAGTAGAAACGGTGTGTGCAAGGCTTTGGCCTAGCGCACACTTCATGGTTCCTTGTCCATCAGTGGTTTCCTTTTAATCAGTCTCTTGATATGTAGCAACGTTTGGCAAATTTTTCGTCCACGTTTTAGCAATAATGAATTTTTACGAATCAGTGCAAAGGTTAATTAATTCTCTCAGGAGTCTTGCAACTCAGATGTTATATAACTATTTGCATGAATATGTAGTTGATTATTCTATTCAAGGCTAGTCTTCACAAGATGCCAATGGTGTTATTTAGAACAGCTGTAAACGTAGAACTGCCATGACAGCTGGTAGGAGAAGGGAAGGCACAGGCATGGGTGCCCCTCTGAGCTGTGCTCAAAACCTTACCTGTAAGTGGTGGGGTTGAAGGGAATTTTATTCTCATGTTATGTGCATGCGTTCCGTGTGTACGGGTCGGTATTGACATGTGTGTGGACACTTAATGGGGCGTCATGCATGTGTGTGTGTCTATGGAGACCCAAGATCAATGCCGGATGTCTTCCTCCATTGTGCTCTACCTTATGAACTGAGCCAGGGTCTTTCTGTTAAACCCAGAGCCTAGAGCTAGGACTAGATAGGACTTGCTCCGGGGATTCTGTATCTGCCTTCAGAGTGCCGGGCTTATAGGCGGGCCGCCATGTCTATCCAGCATTTGTGTGGGTTCTGGGCATCTGAATTCTGTTGCTCACGTTTGCATGGCCAGTGCTTTTCTGCTGAGCCATCTCCCTAGCACAGCATTAGGAGGATAAATTCTCCCCGGAAAAAAGAAATGATCACAGGAAGCCTCATGACGTCAAGACCCTAGACTGGAAGACGAACAAGGCTTGCTTTAAGAGAATATGTTGGATGACACTTTCTTTATAGCTCCCAGGGAATTGATCAACTCAATACGTAAGGATTTGATTGAACACTATAGGCAGTGAAAATAAGTACCCCCAACACTGGAATGGCTTGCTGAGATGGCATGGACAAAGCCCCTCTCCACAGCAGGCATTACTAATCAATCATAGAATCCTTTCCTGCTGAATTCAGAGGAGGTTTGGAAATCTTATTCAACAGTATTCCATATAACCACTAGCAATCAGTCAAGAGTCTCTGTGTGAGGTGAAGGCTGTTTGTCATTCCTGCTGGAATACTCAGTCCAGTCTAGCAAGCCCTGACAGATTTGAACCAAAGCTAGGATAATAGGAAGGGTGAGTTCAGACCGGTGTGGCTGACGGAGAGAACAAGAGGTGGTGGACCCGAGGTGGGAAATGTCAAGAGAAGCCGCTTACCGGTTTCTGCCCAAGCATCTACATTGTTTGAGTTACTGTAAACACCTTAAAGTAAGCCAAGCCCATCGTGTTGGCCATCAGCGAAGATTGGCAATGAGAGTTTTCTTGGCTGCCCTGGTGAAATCCACGCTTGCTCTGTTTCAGACTGGAAGAGAGGCTACTGTCACGGATAGCGGCTTCCGCATTAGCAGAGTCTGGCAATAACTTGCTAATAGAATGTTCTCTGGGTGGTTATAATGCAAAAATATAGCCTATAAATTTGCATTTTCTGCTGTGGTTGAAAGATTTCCGTGTAATCTCTTCACGGACTCTTTATGTCCTCATTTGGAAGTAATTATTATTCCGCTATTTTCAGGAATAAGCCGGAATTTATGCTGCCTGATACGTCCTGTGTCCTGGATAATCAAGGCACTATTTGTGAGCACTCGGGCCATTGCCAAGTGAATCACGTAATATATGGCAAAAGCTATGTTGTGTCTCAGGCACATGCGTGTGTGCGCAGTGTGTGTGTGTGTGTGTGTGTCTGTCTGTCTGTCTGTCTGTCTGTCTGTGTATAGTGGGACATTTGAATCCATGTTAGGGAAAGTGACTCTATTCTCCTTTGTTATTTTTGAAATTAAAATCTTCTGGCTAAGTAAAAAAATTGCCTTTCCCCGGTCTTTCCTGTATCCTTCAGTGATACTTAATAAATATGACTGATTCATCTGCAGAAGCCCGGGCTGTGATATCCGTCACTTCACACGTGTCTTTCCATTAGCAGCAGCGTGAGACTCATAGGAATACACAGGTCTTTTCCTGGAGGCACTGTCTCCATCACAAACGGTGTGTAGCCTGAATGGGCCCGGCCGTCAGGGATCCCTGGAATGAGTAGCCAGCCCTTCCTCTCCTCTTGCCTCTGCTTTAGACAGTCCTGAAATGCAGTGATATGTATGGCCCCTTCCTGTCCATAATTCCAGAGGCTGCCCCAGGCAGTCGGCATCATTTCTGCCTCCCAAGCTTGTTTTCTGTATCAGCATGTCAGCTGAGGCTGCATTTTGTAGAGAGCTTTATCTGAGGTGCTGTCTCTTCTTGCCTAGTGTTTTCCCATTTTCTTATCATTCAGAGGATCCTCAAGTTTCCTCCTTCATTGTCTCTTAGTATCAAACTAGGTATCTCCAAGTCTGTTTTGCCTGTTTTCTTTACCTGTTTTTAGTTATGCTAAAGCATTGACTCCTAGGCCTAGTCCAACCTAGCCAAAATCTCTGCCATTGAGTTTGTTCCCCGAGTCCATGTGGCAGAATCTTGCTGTGCACCCCAGACTGGCCTCGCCTTTGTAATGCTCCTGCCTCTGCCTCCCAGATGCTGAGATGACAACCGTGCCACCATGTCTGGCCTTCAAGCCTGTTCTTTAAACAGACTCTATGGCAGAGCGCTTTTGTAGAGTATAAAATAGTTGGTGGCATGGGAAGTGTTCCCCGACAGTGAGGACCACAGCGCTGGTTCTCTGAGGGAACCCGAAGTCCTGCTACAAAAGCGTGGCTCCATCTGAGTCCAGCTTGACTTTCCCTTCATGCCCTCACAGCACCCAATCCCAGGCCAGGGCTCCTCGCCGCCATCTTCTCATGCTCTCTTGTCCTTTCTGTCTAGTCTTTTCCTTCTCCTGCTTCCCTTCATCCCAAAAGGCCTGGTCTGTGTTAGGAGCTGACAAAATCCCTACAGACCTCCTGCTTGTCTTCACATAGTTTAAACCGGCAAACCCATAAACGCTGCTTTTATCACTCGTCCGATACAGTTTGTTTTCTCAAGGTCTACAAGAAAGAGGGGAGTCAAAGGTTTCACACCTGTGCCCCCTGTGGGTACTAAGCTAGTGCTGGAGAAGCAGGCCCTGGTCACAGGAGCCTTCAGTCTAGTGGGAGAAGTAGCAGAGACGGTCACACACGGCCTCAGAAAGGTCCAGTGTGAGAAACAGGAAGACGGGGCTGAGAAGAACCTCCCTGCGCTGAGCTTGAAAAAGGGCAGAAAGTGAATTCTCACACACTGATAAGTAGCTACTCTAATCCTCATTTTACCCGTGAAGAAACTACTCAGTTACCCCACAGCAGCTAGAGGCAGTATGTAAACCCAGGGCTTGAAATCCCTGCGACAGTGTCTTGTTTCTAGAAGTCAGAATCTGAAACTCCAGGACTTTGCTGGTAGCGTGGACTCTGTACAAACCCAGTCATCCCCCTCTTCGGGGTACGCCAGTGGCTGGATGGCTTTGGTACCTGAGTTGATGCTGCTGCCTCGCCTGCTCCAACCCCGTGAATGCGGTCATGAGCTGCGCTTGGATCCAGCCCCAGCTGCTTCTCGGACACATGCTGGACTGCAGTTATTGCTTGGGAATATTGGCAGCTAATGGCCAGTGACTCAAGATGTCCTTGAGATGCATTCATAACTTCCATACCATGCGAGGCCAACTGAAACCGCTCTGACCTCCAATCTAGTTGCTAAATATGATTGTCTGTTGCGCAGACACATACCTGGGTGAGGGGCCGATGGGGCCAGTTTGATTCTGCACTGTAGTCACCGAGCCATGTCTCCTGGCACAGGCCCCCTCTACCACCCAACAGAAAAGGCCCCTTTGCCCACCGACTGGTCAGTAAAACCTCCTGAAGCCAGCATTACCTCAGAGTCAGGATCTTACTGGGCGGCGGTGGCCATTTCTACATCTGTACCAGTTTTAATCAACTGTTTTCATCAGAGGCTTGAGGCCTCTATCAAAAGCTAGTTCTTCATAAGGACAAGCTAAAACAGCGCAGTGGAAAGAACTTTAAAATACGGCCCTTCGCCCCTACAGTGTGCCTCTTTTGGCTGTTGCTCACTTCAGTTTCCGTGGGGGAACTAGGAGTTCTCAGGAATGAAGAGAAGCATCCCCAGCTCCCCTCGGATGGATGGATTACCAGAACTGCCCTCAGCCTATAGCTGGATTCCAGCCCCTGAAGGAAATGTCTCAGATAGAGTCAGCCCCCAGCCTGGAGCCCGTCAGGTTGTGTCATATGTTTGCGTTAGCTGAACAAAGAGCTACAGGCTTTCTGGCCTGGCTCCCCCTCCTCCCTCATTCGCCCCTCCACTGGGAGAGGCCAGCTAAAGTCTAGACAGCGTCTGCTTGGCACGGAGCCTTCCCAGCAGCCCCGACTACCTCAGCGGTGCTTGTACTGGTTCTTCTTGCTCATTTCCTGCCTTTCTCAAAGTCAGCCCTGAGTTGTCTTGGGGGACTGGCATGTACCCACACATGTAGGAAGCCAGTGAGTGGATGATGAGCCTGCTCAGGATTCAGCTGCCTTGTGAGGTTCTGAAGTGAGAAGTACTGACTGACAATGTGGCCGAGAAGTGCCCTTGGTTGAAGCTAGCTCGAGGGAGCCTCTGGCTTTGCCCAGAGGAGGCTGGAATGAATAACTCAATGGCACCCCAAGGGGGGACCGAGACAAACGTTTACCTCCGTCCCCCAAAAGAAGTGAGAGTGAACTACAGTTTACAGTCCACCCACTTTGGGTTGTCAAAATTACTCTAGTTAGAGGAAGTAGGGTATTTGATTAGTTCTTACCTTAATTTTCCATCTTGGGGACCATTGAAAGAGGTTGGCTAAGGAGTAAGAACACAGAATGAAGGGAAGCAGGATGCCCCTGGGTCCTGCTCTTACATACTGAGTGCAGCATAGAGGTCCAGGGTGTGGTGTCTGAAGAGTCTTCGTGGCCCAGAACCCCCAATCCTGGTTACTCCACAGATAAAAGTCATTTGGTTTTCTACTTCAAGTGTCAACTGCGTATGAACACCAAGAAAGAAATGAGAGATGCCAAATCCCCTTGGGATGGAGAGAAAGATCTTTTTTTTTAAAAAAAAAAAAAAGTACAGAACAATACAAAATCGAAAGAGTGCAATTTGAGATTTTAGTTTGGTTTAGTTTGGCTGGTTTTTTGAGACAGGGTTTCTCTGTGTAGCCTTGTAGACCAGGCTGGCCTTGAACTCACAGAGATCTGCCTGCCTCTGCCTCCTGAGTGCTGGGATTAAAGATGTGCACCATCACAGCTCAGTGTGAGATTTCTTGACACAAACAAGTTTCTTCTGATTTTTTCAAACCTTCACATTTTCTTTCAAAACATGGTGCAGTGTTGCAAATGACTTACAAAATAGCTGTGTAGAAAAGTTGCTTGGAATTCTTCTTGTCTCGCACAATGTTGCCTGGCCCATGACCAAAATCCAGGAGTTCCTGGATAGGTGCTGAATGTCCTGCCTTGGTCCCCTGGCCTTGATCTGTGAGTCCGTGTTGAGTGTTTGTGGCTGTCTCAGGCACTGGTCTTTTTGTCTCTGAGATACGCACTCCAATCAAGTGACTTGTTGGAATGGCCTTAGTGAGGAAGCCAAGGTCAACATGGATGCTTCAGTCCCACGGATGTTGGTGCCCTGTCCTGGCTCCTTTTTCTATGCCCTAGTAGATGGCCAGGTGCTCAATTACCCTGACGTCTGCTTCTGAATAGGGGCTACTCATGCACTGTATGTGTCCTCCCTGATAGGGGTTCTTGTGCAGGTTAGAACATGTATGGACACACATTTGCACATGCACACCCATGCATGCTGACTTGAATTTCACTCCTGGGGGAGCACAGGCATCTGCCCGTATCCCATAGTAAGACTTAGCCTCAACAACAAATTCCTGTGGGAACTAATGGAGAGGGGCGAGTGTGTATTGGAAGTCCCTCTGCTTAGCTCCCCCGTTTCACTGTGTGACTTCTGGTTATACTGCCATGTCCTCGCTCTAAGCCTAGGTACAGTGCTTACTTTTGGGACTACTAGTGAACCCACGTGTCATTCCTTCAGTCAGTCAATCATTCCCCTTCAACCAAAAATGGCCAAACTAATGCCTGCGATTAGTTAAGCCAACTAAGTTCAGAGAGAGATCCATGTTTGGGGCATAACATTTATAAGACAGCATGAAAATGGATAAGGGACTCAAAGACATCCCAGAGGAATTCCTGGTCCCTGTCACAGGGATGCTTGTATCATTTAAAACTTGGGGTGGTACTGATAGAGGAGGAATTTCTGCTGGACCAGTTACTAGACAGTAAAGCAGATGTGCGGGTGCTCATGGCGACCGTCACAGATGCTCGCACACCCAGGTCCCCTTTACTGATGCAACCTCGGTCGTGAGGGCCCAGGGAAGCTTCATAGCTTCTGCTGGCCTATCTCAGTTCCCAAAAGATTCTGTCGGAGAGAGAATATGTATGCACCAGTTCCTGTTGGGAACTGGCTTCTCAGAATGCTGCAGTCAACTAGGGCGGGGCCAGGCTACCCAGAAACTCCAGGCTCCTCTGGTCCCGAGAATCTCAGGAATGTGAATATGCCCCAGTGCTCTGTTCCCCCCTCCTCTCCTTCACTTTCCACTTCCTTTCCTGTCTTAGCCCGTGTTGCCTTGACTTTGCTGACAGGCATACAGGGAATCGGAATTCCTGGGTAGGCATTTATTTTAAAGGCATGTGTCTGCATCTTGCTCAGCAAGATTTCTGCAGTGCAGCACAGGCTGGCTGAGGACCAGGAGGACCCCGGCCAAGGAAGACCCGCGGGCGTTGGCTTCCTCAGTTCCCTTCCGGAAGATGGCAAAAGAAGGAGAGGGAGGCTCGAGTCCAGGTGCTTGCTAAGGTTGGATGTGTCACGTGCAGCCTTCCCTATGGAACCGTCGTGGCAGGAATGACGGTACCCACACTTCTGCCCTACCCTTTGGCTATCAGAATGCTGAAACAACTGGCCACGAGAGAGTGGACTTGCTCCGGGAAGCTCATGGTGGGAAAAGCTGAAGCCTGGTGGTAGCCAGAGGGGAGGGGACCTTGTCTCCTAGAAGACCTCACACAGTTCTTACAACTTGTCAGACCACTTGGCAGTAGTGTCCGGAGCCAATGATGGGGGTGAAGGACCCCACCTTCATCTGGACTCCACACCTTATATTATCTGTTTAAACCTTAATATCACTAGGACCTTAACAATGTACTTGGGGGGGGGGGGAGGGTGATACTCTTTCTAATGTGGCCTCGTTGGAGAAATCTCCTTTTTCTACTTTCCACTATTGCTTGTTTGTGGATTGGCTTATTGAGAATGGGAGGCCCAGCCTGGCTTATCTTAGGGGTTGCCAGGGCTGAGGTTATGTCCCTAATAACTCCAGTTAATAACTTCAGTCTATTCCTTTTCTAATTTTATTTATTTATTTAGTTGTGTGTGTGTGTGTGTCTGTATGTTTGTCTGTGTCTGTGTGTGTAAGGGCCCATGGAGGTCAGAGGCATTGGTTCCCTGAGCTACCTGATGTGGGTACCAGGATTTGAACTGAAAAAACCTGCATGCACTCTTAAGTGTTAACTGAGTCTTCTCTCCAGCTTGTTTGCTTGCTTTCTTCCTTTCTTTCTTCCTTTCTTTCAACAAATTTTCTTTGTGTAACAGCTCTGGCTGTCCTGGAACTCACTCTGTAGACTAGGCTGGCCTCAGACTCACAGAGATACACCAGCCTCTGCCTCCCGAGTGCTGAGATTAAGGGCATGTGCCATCACTGCCCAGCCAGCTCCTTATTTTTTGATAAAATTTTCTAATTTTTTTAAAGGGGCCATATTACTTTCAGGGCAGTTACAAAGTTAACAGCTTTCTCCTAGAAATATAACTGGGAAAAAGTCTGTTTATTTTCTACAAAAGGACCTGTATAGTCTGATCTGGATGAGATGTGGCACTGACTGTTATGCATTCAAAATCCTCTTTTAGGCATTTTTACCACCACCCCCCCCCCCAGAAAGCCATAGTGGTGGTATAAAGTCCCATTAGAATAACTAACTTTCAAGGATTTTGAACTGGTTCAGTCACTTTACAGCTTAGGAAATTGTATTTCCCCTCGAAATCCCCTTACACGTTTAATCAAACAGAAGGCTCCTCGTGTCTTAAGTTGTTCCCCTGAACGGTGGTATATTAGGGGCTTGCTGTCCACACAGGCTGTTCCCTTGGTTGGCTGGATTATTTTTACAGTTGCTGCTGTCACTGTGCTCACTGTAAATGGCATTGTCTTGGGGACCTTAATTACTCGTGTCCCAGGGACCTGAGATGTAGAGACCCCCTCATTCTCAGGTGGCTGGTTTTAATTACAGGAAATGTCTTCTTCTTGTTTGTGCTGGGAGTGGGGCAGGGCTGCCTTTCCGCAGGGCTGGCTGTGTGTGTGTGTGTGTGTGTGTGTGTGTGTGTGTGTGTGTGTGTGTGTGAGATGCATGCGCAAGTGCATGTTCATTCGTGTGGAGTGAGAATGTGTTTGGCTCCTGGGAACCTGGATACTATCATAAGCCCTAGACTGCCAACCTGTGACCTCAGATGTGACAGGAGCCATATTCAGAAAGCCATAAAGTTCCCTTTATGGGAAAAAGGAAGGTTCAGAGCTTCTATGGCTGGGGTATTCAAAGCACTAACTGTTCCATGGTGATCTTGTCCTAGAAACGGGGGCTGGGAAGCTCAGATAGGAAGCATGAAGCAGAATGGGCACCACTGTGGGGAGGAAGGGGACCAACAGGAAGAGGATGGGAGGGGGGAAGAGGATGGGAGGGGGGAACGAGGAGCAACAGAAATGTTGAACAAAGTCTGTATGAAGTTGTCGTAGTGAACGCCAATGCTTTACACAGTCGTAAAAATGGGAAAGTGGAAAATGACGAGGAGGAGGATGGAGAAAAGGAGAGCAGCTGCCTAAACGCTGTTGCTGCGGCTAAACAAATGAGGAGGGGTGCTGGGGTGAAGAATTGCTGATCCGCCGTCAGTGTTTCCCAACATAAGCTGTGAGAGAACACTGCGGATGGGATGCATGGTTGGAACGATACCTGGGCGGGTGAGTTGTTTTTGCAAAGTTAAGATAGGGTCTGGGAGGAAACTTAAGGAGAAATGATGCTTCTGGAAATTTAAAAAGCATCAGTATATGGTGTGTGGCCAGGGAGGCGAGGGAGCCAAAGTGTCTTGTGGAAGAAAAACGCTCAGTTGAGACCGCTTATTCTGGTCACCGCTTCAGTTCTGGCAGGCCGTAGAACCGCAGGAAACGGCACGAAGCCTAACCTGGACTGTATATTGTGCGACGTTAGAGTCTGTGCTACACTAAATGGTTTTTAAGTGCAGGGCTTTTCAGAAATTCGCCAGTATCAGAATATGTGAAGAGGAAGACAAAGTAAGCAGTGCTTTCCAATGGTTTCATTCATTTCTCCACAGAACACCGTTTCAAAACCTAGTATAAATTACACACACAGATACATATATACATACATACATGCATACATGCATACATGTAGTATGGAGGCCGCTTGTTGGTTCCCAACTGCACAGATTCCTGAAATAACGACACGAAAACTGTATTAATTAAATTCCTGCTTGGCCTTTTAGCTCTAACTTCTTATTGACTAGTTCTTACATATTAATTTAACCCATTTCTTTGTGTATTGCCATGTGGCTGTGGCTTACTGGGTAAAGTTCCATCTGGCATCTGTCTCTGACCGGGCTACATGGCTCCTCCTGACTCTGCCTTCTTTCTCCCAGCATTCAGTTTAGTTTTCCCCACCTAGTTCTACTCTGCCCTATCAATAAGCTAAGATAGTTTCTTTATTAACCAAAGGTATTTACAGCATACAGAGGGGAATCCCACATCACCCCCTTTTCTGTTTAAATAAAAAGGAAGGTTTTAACTTTAGCATAGTAAAATTACATATAACAAAATAGGTATCAAGTAAGAATTACAGTTACAATACTTATATATATTTTATCTTTTATCAAAACTAAGGAAAACTATAACTAACTATAAATTCTCCAACTCCATCGAAGACTCTAGAGGATATGATACTAACTAAGTAAACAAGATGTGTATTGTAAGCAACTTCCAAAACTCTAGAATTGACAGAGACATCATGCTGCCTGGACGTTCACCCAAATTTCTTTTGTACTGTTGAGGCATCCATCTTCAGCCTACAGGCCCACAGTATCCAGATGACTTTTCCATGAAGCAGGAAATTTCAAAGACAGTTCCACCTATATTGGCAGTTTGTCGGTCACTTACTTCTGTGTCCTGCAGAATATCTAGCAGACTCCATGAAACAGGAGCCCCAAAGGACCATCTCAACAGTCATTTCTCTGTGGGTCCTGCATGTTCAGTTCATCCAACATACCATCAAGCAGTCCGGCAAGAGCAGTTTCCTGCCCAAATGGCTAACAAACTCTGTAAGGAGCCTCTTTAATGCCCATCACCCTCTTGAAGTAATTGGTGCTGTCAGGAGCAGATGTGTCTCACTGTCATGAAAAATCCTAACTGCTGAAAACATTTAAATGACATATTCTGAAGGTCTCTGAAAGATTTGAAGAATATCTATCTAAATAAAATATATATATTATATATATCTAGAAAACCTAACTAACATGACTACAAGCTTGGCTATTGTAAGTGATTATCTATTAACCTATATTTCTTTTTTTAAAATATTTATTTATTTATTATGTATACAATATTCTGTCCGTGTGTATGTCTGCAGGCCAGAAGAGGGCACCAGACCTCATTACAGATGGTTGTGAGCCACCATGTGGTTGCTGGGAATTGAACTCATGACCTTTGGAAGAGCAGGCAATGCTCTTAACCACTGAGCCATCTCTCCAGCCCCCTAACCTATATTTCTTAATTATGCATTACATTTTTTAAATGAGCTGCACAAACACAATACCTTAATCAAGAGCAGAAATTTAAATACACAGTATAACAAAATTGACCTTAGATTTATATCAATAAACCAAAATCTAGACCAGTGCTAATCTCTATAGCATATCCCCCTTTAAATATAAACAAACATTTCTAAACAATATTTGGGAATATGGGCATGGTTCTCTTCAAACTGCTTTCTGCTGTTTACTAGGAGAAGTAATTTTATGAGGGGTGTTCAAGGCAACCTTTCAGGGGGGTTTGGTCCATCAAACCACATTAGCTTGGAATGAATCCACAGGTTCTCATCCTGTGTGGATATAAAAGAAGAACATCTTTTCCAAGGCAACATATCCTTAGACCCAAATTTTGAAGACAAGATACCTTTAAAGTATATATGTTGGTTAAGCTTAGCAACCCACACATTGAAAGGTCTCTTGTCATGTAGCTCTTTAACAGTCAAAAAAATTCAAAGGAAACACAATAATATATATAACCCAGACTCTCTGTGTATATTCCATCTTTATGTGGCTTATTATTTTTCCCAAGCCTATGTACATTTTTTAAAAACAGTGTGTCTCGTTTAGAGGTCTTTTATGTCTGAATCTGTCCTATTGTGTATCTGAAATCATTTTCTTTCCAAGAGTACTTTTTAAAATGCTAAGCAACTTGGTCTCAGTGGCCCTGGGTGCTGTCTTTGCTTCTCTCAGGCTTTAAATGTGGAGGTAGTTTACCGCAGGTTCTAGGACCACCGGGTAGGAACCATGCTCACCACCTCAACTCTGGGTAGCACTGTGCAGCATATAAACCCTTTTTTCTGAGTGACAGCTGGACTCCACCATGCTCTCCTGCCTGTGCACTCCTAGCAGACCTGATCCAGCCCCCTACCCAGGTTTGGGGGGCTGAGCAGCAGGCATGGTCTCAGCTACTTTTCCTACTAACCCCAAGCATACAAGCATCTGGGTGCACAAACCCCATTCATATGCTCTGTAGGCAAACCATCCAAAAGTCAGAGCCATTCGTGCTGGTGAACCAGGAAGCCGCCATCTAACACTGAATCAGAAAGACCTCTCTTAAAGGAGCTGCAGCACAGAGCCAGCAAGAAAAATTCAATAGGGGGGGGGTGGCTAAACTTTTTTTGTTTTTGTCTAGAGTTCCTTTTCAACCTTTCTCAGGTTTTGTGTGGATATAGCCAACCATGTTGGAGCGCTAACACATACACACACACATGCACACACACACATATATATGGTATCACTCTGTAGCTCAGGCTGACCTCAAATTCATGGGCCATCCTCCAACCTCAGCTTTCAAATGCTAGGGTTATGTGTGAGCCCTGCTTCCATGAATATTTCAAGGTGAATGTTCCAGGAGTAATCCAAATGAACTTCTGCAAGCAGAGCCTATCTGTATCTATCCCCGGGTCTTGTGGAACTTGCTTCCCAATGAACCCCTTACATAAGGATGATATAGGGCCTATCTGGAATCCAAGGCAAGTACAGGGGGGAAAGTCTTCTGGGGATGACTCAGGTTGGGGCTATCAACATGGCTCTGTCTGTAAGTGAAAATATTCAAGAATTCTCTCTGAATTAAGACAGGGTCTCAAGTTGCAGCTCTAGCTGGCCTGAACTCACTATGTAGTCCAGGCTGATCTAAAACCTACCCCAGTGCCAGGGTTAAAGGTGTGTGCTGCCACATCTGGCCTCCCTGGTATCTTATTTTCATTATCCAGTCTCTTAACAAATTCTGCTACAGGCTCTCCTGTCAGAATGCATCACCTGTGTTGAGCATCCTCTGTCTCCAACGCCACCCTCATCGCATGCCTGTATCACTACGGGAGCATCCTAGATGCTCTGTGTTTTCTCTGTATTGCCTGGCCATCTGCTTCTCTACACAGTATCTCTAGTAGCCTTGGTAAAACCCCATCTACAGCCACTTTCTGTGCACTGCCCTCCGATGTCCCTTATTGTATTTATTTGTCTTCTCAGTGACCTTCAGGCCCTCGATGCTCTGGCCTTTGCCAGCCCCTTGCCCCCCTCTCTTCCTGTGGTACCATGTACCATAGTCACAGTGGCCTTCTTCTTGCTCTGGGAGCAGAACACATCCCATCCTGCTTTGCCCTTCCCTTCCCTGTGGATGACCTGCTCATGCTTCAGTTTTCAGCTCAGATGTTACCGACCATACGAGGTAAGCTCTCTTCTTCCCCAGCTTTTGGTAATCCATACCATGCGGCCCTCCAGCATCATGGTGCGAGATGGACTTGCTTTTGTTTGTTTATTCTCCGTCCTCCTAGAATACATGCTCCTTAAAACAGAACCCTTGATGGCTTCACTTACCAGTGAGTCCCCAGCTCCCCTAGAACTGTGTTTATGGACTAATGGGTTATTGAATGGGTGTCTAGAAAGTGCTGGTTGCATTGCCCACCGACTGGACAATTAATGAGGCTGTGGTCCTGTGCAGTGTGCTGCCCTGTCTTTTATTCTAAATCCAAGGGCCATCATCTCTGTGCCAAGGAAAGGGGTTGACCATCCCAGCTCATCGACCCTTTGTTTAACCTTGAACATCCTAGCAATGCTGACTTTGCTTAATCAGACTCCGGGATTCTAATCGTTTCGGGTCCTAAAGAAGCTGAAATTTTAGCAGAGGCTAGCTGAATAGTAAATATTTTTGTTCTTTAACTTCCACGCTCAGCAATTCTGGTGTAACTGGGCACCATTCCCAGAGGAAGCGAATGCTCCCTGGAGTACAGCATAAAGCGTGACATCCCGTTGTTGGTGGATTGACTTCCTCTAGCCTACGAGTCACTGTCCCTGTCCTGACTTTGCCATTTACTGTGACCCTCACTTGGGAAAGTCCTTCCTGTCCTGGCACTCGCATGTCACAGCAGCCATGAGCGAGATGTCTCCAAACAAAGAAGCACAAATCCTCCAGTGCTGCCAGATGGACACACATGGGTCTTGTGGAAGAATTCCTTTATTCCAGAAACGACTCCCCCAACACAGTGAACAGCATTGAAGGAAGACCTGGCAAGCAGGGAGCTGCCCCTCCTAACCCCCAGCTCTCCTGGTACCCGGCTTTCCAGACTCTTACATTTGACCCACAGACCAGCTTTTTCCTGACTTATCAAAGCCTGTCATTCCACCTTTGAGTGGAGTCGGAGGTCTCTTAGGGTAACCAAAAGCAGTCAAATATGTGGCATTTCTCCAGTGTCGATCAGTTAGAGGCAAAGAGTGGTGGTTTCTGGAACTATCCTGTTACATAGTACTTGGGATATTTTTCCTCCATAAATGCAGATCTGACCATAGCAGCTAAACCAGTACAGCCACTGTCAGCCTTTTGCACAGAAAAGGAGGTCTTTGTGCACTGTTGGTACAACATGAGGGTCTCGTGGGATTTTGTTCCCTGCAAAAAAATAGAGGGTTTTACTGCAATGGAACCAAGTTCCTCACCCTCACTATCTCTCTGTAGGCTTCCTGTTAGCCGGGGCCTGGGCTGATTGGGCAGCACACGTCGATTTCCAGCTTTTTCTTCCCAGCTGCGCCAAGGGAAGAATGCAAGGCAGAAATGTTCCAACAGTAAAACGTGTGTTTTCAGTGATTTCATCTCAGAACACTGGTAGTGTGTGTGCACACACGTGTGCATGTGTGTGTGCGTGTGTGTGTGTGTATGTGGAGAGAGAGAGAGAGAGAAAGGAAGGAAGGAAGAGAAAAAAGTCATGTAAATGACAAAGAGGAAAGTTTTTGACAACACATAGCTACCTTATTGTCTAATATGTCCATGAAAGCTCAAAATATGTTGTTTATTTAGCTGTTTGTTTATGTGATCCACAAGCCAAGCTGCTTAAAGTCTAAACGTAGAAAATAGCGAACTTTTTATTTTTGGACATTTTCATTTCCTTATGTGGGAAAGATTGGTGTGTGTGCCATGGCATGTGTGTGTGTGTGTGTCAGAAAGCAATATGCTGGTGAGGTCCCGCCTTCGGCAATGTGAACTCAGGGATAAACGCAGATCATCGGGTTTGTGTGCAAGCTCCTTCACCTGCTGTGTTGTCCCTCTGAACCTAACATTTTTCTCACAGAGGAAACCATCCTGCTGATGGAACTGGGCTCTGGGCATTGAAAGCAGAGCCAAAGTGAGGCTTATGTGCCCATGGCACTGGCCCACTGCGAAGTCTACTCCTTCCTTCCATATCTCCCTCCTAGACACAGCTCAGTCTGCTGCCTTGCCCGTATCTTCACATCATGTGAGGACTTCCATTATATATATCCTTCTAGAACATTCAAATCTCCTCCTCTGATTCAGCAAGGTCAGAACTGAGCACTGTCGAGAGCTGCACTCTTTAGTGTGAGTGGCTTCTCTAGGCACCAAGTAGCTATAACTACTCCAGTGTGGCTAGTTCAGATGGATATCCGGGCTGTAGAGAAAGCTCAGCCGTTAAAGGCTAGGCTCACAACCAAAAATATAAGAGAAATATCCAATTATCTCATTACGAGTTAGTCATCAGATGAGCCCAGAACCCACCCACCCCAAAACAACACAGGCTCTTGCCATTCACTGCCTTTCCCACCAGAACTGGTTAACGACACTACACACTTTCACTGCAAGATGCAGAGAAATCAAACTGGAGCTAAGGTGGATGCTTCCTTCAGGCTCTCCAGCTTGCAGAGTTCCCAAAAAGCCACTCTGCAGGCTGCCAAAGGCATCAATGACTTGAACCCACTGTGAATCCTGCAGACGTCAATGACAGGCTGTCAGGTAGGAATTCCAGTCAAAAATCCATGGTTGAGGAGGTCTGAGGTCCTAGATGGTAAGTCACCATTGTGTGGCTAGATTGACATCTTCCTGAACGGTTGTAGAAATATTCATCTGGGGGCTGGAGAGATGGCTCAGAGGTTAAGAGCACTGGTTATTCTTCCAGAGGTCCTGAGTTCAATTCCCAGCAACCACATGGTGGCTCACAACTGTCTGTAATGAAATCTGGTGCCCTCTTCTGGCCTGCAGGCATACATGTAGACAGAACACTGTAAACAAAATAAATATTTATTTATTTATTTATTTATTTATTTATTTATTTATTTATTTTAGTTTTTCGAGACAGGGTTTCTCTGTGGCTTTGGAGCCTGTCCTGGAACTAGCTCTGTAGACCAGGCTGGTCTCAAACTCACAGAGATCCGCCTGCCTCTGCCTCCCGAGTGCTGGGATTAAAGGCATGCGCCACCATCGCATTAATTAAAAAAATATATTTGTCTGTAAACATAGACGCATGTTGCTCACCTGTATCCGAGGGTCATCCTTTGGCAGTGAATGCTACTGACTGCAGAGATCCATGGCTACTCCAGGTTCTTGGAGCAGCCAAGTTCCCAGTTCTAACCAGGACACTGATATCCCCCTCTGTAACTTTTAGGGAACTTTGTAGAAGAGGAGACAGGAAGATGGCAAGAGCCAGAAGTTGGGGCGGGGCGGGGGGGTTAGAACCTGCAAAATGCTGTCTTCTGGGCACCATTCAGCCATTGCAGTCATGACATCACAGCAACTGAGGTTGCCGCCACTGGGCCTGCATAAGCCGAGGTCTATCAGTCATCAGGGATCAGGGATGACAGAGGTGTTCATCGCAACTGGGAGACTCTGGGGGAAGGGCACTCATTGTCTTCAGTCATGTAACCATGATCCTCTCGGGCTCCAGCAGAAAATTCCAAACTCATAGTCACACAGCTCACCCTGATTAAACATGGATCACAAAGCGAAACAGAAAGACCTCCACAGAGGGACTTAAGGAATCGGGAGTGTGGCAGAGAGAAGAGGATGGAAGGAAGGAAAAGATAACCAGAATGCATTGGGCTCCTGTATGAAATTGTCAGAAAAGAAAGTTAATAAAATTATTTTTTTACAAAATATACAATTAACTACCGGGCACTGGTGGTACATGCCTTTAATCCCAGCACTCAGGAGGTAGAGGCAGACAGTTCTCTATGAGTTCGAGGCCAACCTGGTCTACAGAAAGAATTCTAGGATAGCCTAAGGCTACATAGAGAAACTCCATTTTGGAAAAAAAAAAACAATTAAGTCAAGACAGTATGAAAAAAATATGTAAGCTTTTCTAATAATACATTGAAAGGGTAACATTTGGGAAATATGGTTTAAAATAATTTTTGCTTCTATTTGTTTTTGCAAAACACTTCTTTTGGCTTTATAGAAAAATGGCTAGTATTAAATTAATAGACAACTTAGCAGTCTGAAGCTCGTATTCCGTGTTTGTTAGTTAAGAGTTCTCCAGACAACTCTCACTTACGTTGGTTGCTTTTCTGGCCAATAAACAAAC
Source organism: Microtus pennsylvanicus (assembly GCF_037038515.1). NCBI lineage: Eukaryota > Metazoa > Chordata > Mammalia > Rodentia > Cricetidae > Microtus > Microtus pennsylvanicus. Next base: position 40,203,786 of record NC_134579.1, read on the forward strand.
CTGACAGATCAGAATATTCCAGCAACTCAGGGAGAATAGGCTTCCTCTGTCACACAGTTTCAGAGAGAGTTCAGTCTATGACAGCAAAGATGGTGACAGGAATGACCCTGTGCTGGGAACTTGTTCCTGTGGCTTCTCATCACATGGCCACCAACCAAGAAGCAGAGAAGAGATGGAGTCAGGGACGGCCTAATCGTCAAAGGCCTGCCCCTAGTGACCTGCTTCCTAGCCAGGTCCTCCCTCACCAAGGCCCCATCACCTTCAAAGCAGTGATACAAGCCAAGGGTAAAATACTTGAAACATGACCCTGGGGTGGGAGGTCATTTCGGATTTGAGCTACAGCCTCACTTAGCGATAGATTGTACTGGCCTTTCATTGTCTTGAGTCAACATTATTAGACCACGGCGTTTCTGTTCCTCGAAAGCTCACATACATGTTCCCTCTTCACCTATCTGTGAGCTGTTCAAACATGTACTGTACTTTGTTCTTCTTCGAGCCTCCAGCACATGGATACAGCGTGGTTTGGGGGAGAAAGGATAAAGGTGTGTGTGTAGCTCTTAATTTGTTCTAGAAAGACTGACATTTCTCTAATCAGACTTGATAAAATCCTGTGGAAGGCCAGAGGAGAGAGGGAACAATGGGTAAAGATTGATTCTTGAACATCTTAAGGCGCCCTTCTTACTTCAGGAGTCTTAGGGAAATCCCAAACTTGGCAGAGAGCTGTACCCCACTTTTCCAGTCCGAGAGTCTGAGCCTGAGTAGCTCAGTAGCTTCCGGTCTAAAGCCAGACTGGAGATGGGGGCCACCGCCGGCGTGGCTGTGCAGTAACCATCAGGACTCCTGCTAGACACAGATGGCTGGGACTTCCTGGGTGGGCCTTCCCCTCTAAATAGCCTGCAATTTTCTAACTGTGCTTGTGGCTGAACCAGATGCTCATAGTATTCAGCCTGGCTCTCTTATGCCTAAAATATAGTCATTTCTGCTGGTCTCCCGGGGCACCCTGACCTTTCCCTGCACTTCCTGACCACAGGAACCCAGAGCCACTGCTTTTGGTTAAGGAATGTGTAACAATGTACCCCAAGAAATGTCCCCTCTTCTGGGGAGATTTATTAAGCCTCCCTGCTGGGAATGATTAACTCCTGGCCCCTTTACCACTAGGAAGCAGCTCAGAGGCACCATCTTTTGGTGACAATGTGTGAAGTGGGTTACCTTTTTAGAGAAGCAGGTGAGAGCATTTATAACGACCAAGGTTAGAAACATGGGTGCCCCTCTCCCAAGTTACCCAGCATCATGGCTGTGGATGCAGGGCCGCAAGAAACAGCTTATATCCTGAGTAGTAATTTCTTAGGTTTCTCACTGCTCCTAAGTACAGAGGGAGTTCCATTTGCGTGTTTTAGTATGTGTATGTCCTGGTGAAATCCAGTCCTCAAATCTGTACCTGTTTCTGGGGACCCGCAGACATCAAGGTAGAGTTCCTACTCTATAAAATAATCTCCCCCTTCCTCCCTCTGTAGACCTCATGATCAATGTGATTAGGGTCGTGGTTTGTGCTGCTGTCTGCCCCCTTTCAGTTGTCCCAGCGGATAGGATAGATGGCTGAAAGCCGCATCCATAGACCCTATTCTGCTTGTCCTTCCCAGAGCCGATAACTAATAAAACAGAAAAGGAGCGTGTGGCCTTCCCTCTAGCGACACGCAGCTCCCTTCCTTGGGATGATGCCAAGGGAACCATTGGCTCACATTACTGAAGGGTGGAATAGGGACCCAAGAGCCACCTGGAAGCAGGCAAGCCCGAGGAGTAGCACCTGCCTCAGGCAGTTCCCGGGAAGACTATTCCTGGGACTCCAGGTTTCTTCTGGCCAGCAGTTTCCATGGTAACACAGTGTCTGCACACTTCTAATTACATCTGTCTGCGTCTCCTAGAGCCCTCCTGAGCCACACACATATGGAGACTTCATTTAGTTGGGAGTTTCTAAGTTTTAACCCGTTCGACACTTTTAGACTAGGAAAAAAAATTGTCAGGATGTTGGACAATTGCAACCACACATCCTCCAAAACAGTCTCGGAGCTCTGTCCCACTTTTAAACCGAAGCCTCATCGTACTGCCCCCTATACAAGTCTCCCAGTTCCACTGACAGAAGGTCTCTGTCTTGGTTGGGCCTCACAATCCTTTTGACAGTACCCAGTCCCGGGGAAAACACACTCCATAAGTCCAGCTAAGTCTGGGCCTTCCCTCCCAATTCAATTTCCAGTAAATTGCAGCCCATTACCAGGCTTGCAATGAACCTGAGTTGGGTGCCAAAGGACCCAGATGTTCTGCCAATAGCCAGGAGACTCAAATGTTCTGCCACAAAAGGGACAGAGCAATTTGTTGAGCAGCCCAGTTGCTTTTACGTCCTAGGATAATGAAGGCTCAGGGTTCCTAGGAAGAGGTTGCCAAACAGCGGCCCCAGGGAACCAGCCCAGTCCACTCTTTCTCTCGCCATGTCTCGCTTGCTTCTCTGACTAGGCCACCAAGGTGTCAGGCTGCCTTTATCCAGCCTGAATATATGCCCTGCAGTCCCACCGGACTCCGTCCACCTTCCTTCTCTCTTTCTTATTGGTTCAGCATGTCTCAGCTGGAGCACACAGAATCATAGACACGGAAAGTCATTTCTGCCACCCCCTGCCTTCAAGCTGCCTCATCAGCACACACGTGCCCATAGACATACACCTGCGGGTGTCTATGGTGGGTCATAGACAATCCCAGATTGGGAAAATCCCAGGCTGGGTATTAATGGTCTCATGGAGATTTGTGGCATCTTCAGTCTCTTTCTGCAGAAGACTCCACCCTTGGGTCAGTTCCAGGAGAGGATCCGTAATGTCACTGTGTCTTGCTGCCGCAGCCCAGAGTGATGTGACCCAAGCCCTTTAACTCTTTCTTAAGGTTGATTGAGTGACGTGGCTGATATGCTAGGGCCTACAAAAAGCTTGACTCCTGTCACCTAGAAGGTTGTAGCTCAGCTGGAAGGAATATATATATATATACAGTCAATTACTGTTTTTTTTTTAAAAAAATAATCAAAATGGGTTCATGCAAGGGAGAATTACAAGTCAGACGAGGAAGGAGGAGTTTCTAACAATCAAAAAGAAAGGTTCACTGAGGATGAAGTAACATGGCCTGAGCTAAACCTTGAAGGACAGGAAGAATTTAGGGAAGCCTGTTCATAAATCAGACTTCCCAGATGGTGATAGTCTAAGCTGGTCTTGTGGGACATTCTCTGCCCATCTGAAGGCTAAAGAAGCATCCAGCAATCTCTCCTAACACCATTATTCTCAAAGGGTAATATGAGCTCTCATTTGGACTTGGAAACCCTCAGGAGCCCAGATTTGTGCTTTTAACCTGTCCTGGCCACTTGCACTACTCACAGGTTCCCCCCACCCGCACTCTTCACAGTCGAGCAGTCTGAAAAGAAGAGCATCCCCAATGATGAGATCAAGGATCCCAAGGCCACGTTAAACAGGGAAAGTCACACAGAGAGGGGGAAAGACCATGCCTTGTGGATGTGTCTAAGTAAGGGCTGGTGTTTTCGAGTCAGGCAGCCAACCCGCGTGGGAACCAGTGTGCAGGACAGTGACTTCCCTTGAGAATAGGGTAGCAGAGTGGTTTGAATAAGCTCTGTTATATTTGAATGCTTAGTCGCTGTTTGAAAGGATTAGAAGGACCAAGAAGTGTCATCTTGTTGGAGGAAGTGTGTCTCGAGATGGGTTTTCAGAGTCTTTCTAGCTGCTTGCTCTCAGCTGCTTCTCCTGCATACCTTCCACCATGCTCCCTGCCATGATAATAGACTAAACCCCTGAAACTCCATTAATAGTGAGCCCCCCCCCATTTAAATGCTTTCTTTCATAAGAATCTTCTTAGTCGTGGTGTCTCTTCGCAGCAGTAGAACACTAAGACAGGGAGCTGTATGCAAATTGTGGTAATGGAATTAAGCCACAGATAGGCGTGAGGAGTAGAGTTCACTATTCCCCAATCACGGTAGTTACTGTGGTTATTTTGCCACAGCCCGTTCCTTTCCTGGCAAGTGTGTGTTGCCAACAGCCACCTCCCAGGTATTGCTGGAATTGGCTAATGGAGCAAGATGCCTCTTGGTTGTATCCCCGTCCCCACTCCCTCCCACCAAGTCAGAACAACAACTCTGCCTTCCACTCCGAATTCTGAAGAACGGATACTAATTGGTTCCTGGCTGGGGAAGCCTCGGGAGATGGAGGGTCAGTTTGCTCAGGATGGAGAGAGGGCTGGGAGCAAGCAGGGATGTCGCAGGTCCAGATGTGGCTTTTGCTGCAGGGGATGCTTCTAAAACTGGCTGTCTGGGATGGCTCAGCCAGCTGAGCTGGAGCCTTCTCCACCCAGAATTGAGAGTGTTGGGGATTTAGGTGTGGGGGATTTTTTTTTAAAAGAAACTCTTGATGAGGCATTTTTCTTGAACTGCATGTGGAAATAATTAGAGCATGAATGCCGAGTAGATGTGAGGCCTGGCAGCACCAGACATACTTCTGTGACAGGTTCTTGGCAGGAGAGGGGGCTCTGAATCACCAGGGAATTTCCGTTAGCCATTTTCTCGTTCTCCCCACTCTTTTTTCATACAAGGCAAACATAAGTAGAATTAGAACTTTATTAGTAGCGTTCTAGTGGAGTAAAATGTTCCAACAGGCTCCTCCCCAGGGAACTACGCCCACTTGGTACCCACTGTTCCCCTCTAGGTCAGTGGCTCTCAGCCTCCTAGTGCTTCGACCCTTTTTAATACAGTTGGTTCCTCGTGTTGTGGTGACCCCCAACCACAAAATTATGAGTCATAATGTAAATATCTGATATGCAGGATTGGTCAATCCTGTGAAAGGATTAGTTGACCTCCCCGCAAAGGGGTTGCAACCCACAGGTTGAGAACGACTGCTCTAGAGTGATCCGGGAGAAAGTAGAAAAGCATTTCTTATGAAGTCCTTGGACTCTAGGAACCTACTCTAATGCCTCCAGCCAAAAGCCTTGAAATGCCGTCAAACTGGTGGGTACACAAGTTGGGTGTGGCAGACATGCCTGTAATCCCAGGACCCTGGAGACTGAGGCAGAAGGATTGCTGCTGGTTCAGTACCAACCCTGACATATACATAGCATGCTTGAGGTAAATCAGGGCTACTTAGTGAGATCCTGTCTCAAAAAGACAATCTTTCTCCTAGTGTAGGCATTCCAGTGAGCTTACTTGGGAGATAAACATTACTGGTAGGGTCACATGGTGTGGTAGATGTTTGAGCTAGTTGTAATCCGCCGGCCTGGCCTGTCACCTGGGTATCCTGCCCCTTTAAGAGACAAGCACCACCCACTCTCAATCTCTCCCTTCCTACCACCAAGGCAAGGGGATCTCCTGCCTCCTCTCCAGCCCCCCACTTCCCTCTTCTAAAGAGGTAACTACAGCCTCTCTACCTTCTCCCCTCCCCTCCCTCCTCTCTTTTTTCCTCTTTTTCTGTACCCCCTTCTTTCTCTCCCCTTCTCCATAACCCCTTACTTTTATATACCAATACCCATTAAATAAACTCTATACCCAAGCTCTCTCAGCATGGACGTATCTCTCTGCCTCCCACACCGAGGCCTCGGGTCACCTGTCACTGCCCCTTGTGGGACAGGCCTTGGGTCACAAGGGACCTGAGCATCATGTCCAACCCTTGTGTACCATAGACTGGTAAACTGAGGCTTGAAGATGTTAAGCTTCTTCCCAGGTCACACCATACCGGAGGCAGGCGCATTTGCAGGGTCCTCCTTCGGGTGTGTTTCTTGGTGACTGGCTCAGAGCTGCAGTTCTCTCACTGCCTCATGCTAACATTTACCAGGCCACTTCCCACACCATTGTGACCATCTCTGGAGCTCTTTGGTGTGCTCAGCTAGCTGGGCTTCTCCCCGTTTCCCGAATCTTCCTCCGCCACTTTCTTATGGCTGTTTTCCTTTCAGAGACCTTGGGCTGTGGGCAGGCAGAGAAATGAGAGGATCTGCTACCCTATCCGGACTGAGCTTGTCAGACCCTGTACCTGGCCCACCACTGCGTCTGCCTGGAGCAAAGGTGTCCTTTCTGACCACCCTGTGGGCTGGTGGGCACAGGCTCGCTCTGCCATTGCTGGACCCTGCTTTGGAGTCCTCCTCCCCTTCCCCTGCTCTCAGCCTCTACCCCACCCTTTTCCTCCTGAGTCCGAGCTCCTCTTCCCCCACCTCTCGTTCCTGCACAGATGGCATCCAGATGTGCATCTGTCCCTATTTCTGGCTGTCAGTGGGATGTCCTACTCTCTGCGTAGACGTATGTCCGTACCTGGCTCGTCCCTGCCCACCTTGTGCTCACCCTACCCTCTTGCCATGGTTGTATCTCTGACAGACTTTCCTCTACCTGCTGGTCCCCCAAAACCAAAGGCTCACCCCTTCCTTCCCCTACACCCAGTATACTGCCAGACCTCAATATTCTTTAGAAAGTTCTAGACGTCTTTCAACTATATCTCTACCCTCCTCCCATGAAGCAGTCTCTGTGTACTCCCAATCCTTTCTTCTTTGTTTCTCCACATGTCCACAGGGTTTTTGGGTAGACCCTGCCATCCTGCAGGAAGAGGTGTAAGCCCCATCTTATACCGCTATATTCTATATCCCTCGTGGGCAGGGAGAGGTGTAAGCCCCATCTTATACCGCTATATTCTATATCCCTCGTGGGCAGGGAGAGGTGTAAGCCCCATCTTATACCGCTATATTCTATATCCCTCGTGGGCAGGGAGAGGTGTAAGCCCCATCTTATACCACTATATTCTATATCCCTCGTGGGCAGGGAGAGGTGTAAGCCCCATCTTATACCGCTATATTCTATATCCCTCGTGCCATGCCGGTCACAGACTGTTATCTTGGTTAGTTTGTTTTTCCTTTGTTTACTTGTTTTGAGGCAGAGTGTCCCTATGTTTTCTAAACTAGCACGGAACTCCTAGACTTGGGTGACTTCCTCACTCAGAACTGGGGGTACAGGTGTGCTCACCATCATACCCAGCTGGGTCATCGAGATGCAGCCCTGGCTGTCCTGGAACTCCCTCTGTAGACTGGCTGGCCTTGAACTACAGAGATCCGCCTGCCTCTGCCTCCTGAGTGCTGGGACTGCAGGTATCACACGCTGCCCCTGTCACCATTCTCTAACTAATATGGGCCCTCATCAGTTCTAATTTTAAATACGTTTAAATGATTTACTTCCCTTATTTGAAGAAACCTGGAGATGTCTGTTTATGCCCCATACTGGCTGTTAAAGTGGACAAATATTCGGCTGAGTCTGAAGAATGAAAATGAATCTCTTGTGCAAATCCACTAGGATAATTTGGAATAGATAAGTGTTCTGTGCTTGGAAGTTTCACACAGGCATTCTAAACTTTGACTGGTATACAAAAATTGTTATGTATTTGCAGTAAGCAACTTGATTATTTTTGCATCCCTATCTTTGGTTGTGAGCCTTAGCCTTCAGTGGTTGAACCATCTCTCCAGCCCAGTGTTTTTATATTCATACACAATCAAGCTCCTGTTACCTCTAGGATGTAGTTACTATTTTGTGCTTGCCCCGAGAAGATTTAAGGTCTCTTTTCTTGGCAAATTAAAAACATCCATTACAGTTTTAAATTTAAAAAAAAAGCAAGCATCATCTGCAGAGACTTCTCATCTTGTATAATTGAAACTTTGTATTCCCAAATGCCATTTAACGTGAAAGCTGTTCCCTGAGAGGGGGTCTGTGGGCAGCCCAAGTATGCAAGCCACTTAGTGCTTGCCTGAGCTAAGCCATATGTGCAAAGGCTATTCTGCAGGGCTCTGACAGGCTGACAAGAGGCCCAGAACTGTTGTTAGAAAGCTCTTGTTAAAGAAGGAACCCATGAAACAAAGGGAGAGTTGGATTGCCCCCGATACTAATTAAGCATCTGTTTCGTCGCTTTTGTTTGCCAAGTCCCTCCCAGAACCCTGGGCTCCATTTTGCATTCCCAGTTGCCTGCTCTTATTGAAGTCCCCACCAAACAGTCAAGCTTTGGGCCTCTCAGAACCCATAAGGTGTTGGCTGGGAACACACACAGGCAAAGGACACTTGAGCGTGGAGTTGTCACAAATGCTTTGCCGACTGCCAAGCCAATCAGAATTACTGTTGTAGAGAGCCTCTCCCCCTTCCTCTCCCCCTGCCCGCAGTGATGCACTAGCCCATTCCTTCTCAAAGCAGGGGAGCAGAGACTCGTGTGATGGATGCTCCAGTCAGATTCTAGCAGCTGGAAAAGCTCTCTTTTTCTCCATCACTGTCTACAGCTTTACTATGGGCTTGTACTCCAGCAGGGCTGCCTGCACAACCAGCATCCTTACCTCTGTGTCCCCGGTCCCATCTCCCCAGTTCTGTAAATCCATTTGTCCCCAGCACCATGGCGCTCTGCATCAGAGAGCCCTTCTCCTTGTCAACCAAGCCGCTGTACTACAGGACAGTGGCAAACGGGGCCAGATATCTACCTTGGCATAAGCAGGATGGAGTGAAGGCGGGGGAGGGAGGGATGGGAAGGGGAGAACTAAGATGATGCTGACCCAGTTCCAATTAGTGAAGCGATGTATTAAGCTGACATTTATGGCTTTGCTTATGAGCTTCCGTCCTTGCCAGCGCACATGGTTCCTGCAGAAACTGTTTTACTTTGCAAGGCTTTTTAGAAACATTCCCATGTGTATTTTGTGATGTTTGGCCCTGAGACAGGATCACCTCTACCGGTTTTACAAATAACCTCCTTTATCATTTTGCTGGCAAAAAAACCAAAAACGATTGCAGGTCTGTAAGACCTTGGGCTGAAGATGATCTGTTTCTTGACTTTAATTTGTAGCCAGAGAGAGTGGTTCATTGGGAAGAGGCTGGAGTTGAGAGCTGGAGGCCAGGGTCTGGTGTCATCTGAGGACAGTCAGGCACGGATTTCAAATCTGGAAGAGCCTAGAGTTGGGCTTCTTTTAGAAAGAAAAAAAAAGCCTATCAAATTTCCAAGCAGTGGTTAAGAGGACTTGTTGCCCTTGCAGAGGACCAAAGTTCAGTTCCCAGCACCCATGTTTGCTGGTTCATGACCACCTATAACCCAAGCTCCAGGGGATCCAATACCCACAGCATATCCCTCACACAGGATGCATACCCACAAATGCAAAATTTTTAAAAAGTTAAGTTTAAATTGATTTTAAAATTGCTGTGCAAGCAAGCAACAGCATTAACATGCCTGAGCGGACAGGGCAAGTTTTCAACTGGGAAAAGGTGGAACTGCTGGGCATTCGTTTGCCAAGAGGCGTGTGTGGGGTGGAAATTAGCCAGGAGACCAACTCTTCCAAGTCTAGCTCGCCATGCACATCCAGAAAGCAGCGTGGAGACAGGTCAGAAGAGAGAGGCCCATGCTGGAACTCCATCAGGTTTTCCGTTTGGAGACTGTGCTAGTTCATGTCAACCAGACACAAGCTGAGGTCACCCGAGAGGAAGGAACCTCATTGAGAAACCATAGATCAAGCTGTAGGCAAGCCTGTAGGGCATTTTCTTAATTAGTGATTGATGGGAGGGGAGGCTGCTTGTGTAGGAGGTGACACCCCTGGGCTGGAGGTCCTGGGTTCTATAAGAAAGCAGGCTGAGCATGCCCTAAGGAGCTAGCCAGTAAGCAGCACCCCTCTGTTGCCTCTGCATCAGCTCTGGCCTCCATGCTCCTGTTCTGACCCTTGAGAATAAACAGTGATGTGGAAGTTTAAGCCAAATTAACCCTTTCCTCTCCAAGTTGCATTTGGTCATGGTGTTTCATCACAGTAATAGTAACCCTAACTAAGACAGAGGCAGATATTTTGTTGCTGTTGCTTAGGGGGTTTTTTTTGTTTGTTTGTTTTTGTTTTTTGTAGTTTGGGATTTATTTGTTGTTGTTTTAGTATCTTGTTATGTAGCCCACTTGGGACCTCAGTGTCTTCCCGCCTCAGCCTCAGGTGCTGGGATGAGAGGCATATGCCTCCCCATTCAGATGGCTTGTTGGCTTTTAAAGCTATGTTTGGGTGTTCATGCTTCAAGAGCACACCTCCAGTCACGCACAGTGTCTGTTCACACTTTTATGGACATGCTGGAGACCTTGCACAGCGACCCTGCAAGAGCCAGTGTGGCTAACTATCCCTAAAGTCACTACGGTTGATGACGGTGCAACAGTTCTATAGCCATCCCTGTACCAGGCCTCAAAACTGGCCCCTTTGCCCTCAGCGCCCTCCCTCGGCCCTACCAGAGAAGGGACCATGGAGACCCAGGGACCCGGTCAACTTGTGTTCCTTCTCTGACTTGCCCGTCACCAGTGCTGCTGCATGGAGCTTTTCTGAATCTCAAACATCCCTGCATCTGTTACATGCAACTGAAAGACACACAGACAGATGGTGAGGAAGAAGTCTACAGTGCTTTGCTCAGCTGTAGGTACTGAGTTAGCCTTAGACTTTCCAAGTGGAATCAGCCACTCTGCAGAAGCTCTGACCCCAAAGAAGTTTCCAGAAGCCTTGGGATTGGCTCTGACACTCCGGGGCTTAAAGGACAGCTCTGAATAGCACAGAGACAACACTTCTAGGGAGAGAATGCCCTTCATCGTTGACCTTGATTTCTGCAGTCAAGCACACCTGTGAGTGAGGAGAGGAAGGGCACTGAGTGCCCCAGGAGGGACGGCCGCCCCAGACTGGCAGCTCCTTCTGCCCATGTCCCTGTCTGTCTTCCTCTTCTCCCTCATTCCTGCAATTCTCACTAGGGGGACGGAGCTGGGTAGAGCTGCAGCCAGGAAGGCTCTTCTGCATTGCGGCTCTGAGCTGTGTGAGACAAAGAGAGAGATTGCCACCTATTGACAGACACGTCACCTGCAAAGAGAAGGCTTGTGTAACTGGGGCCCCTCCCCCCATCGCTGTGCCCTGTCAAAGGCCCTCCAGGGACCTTTGTGTTTTCCATCCTGCCGGCCTTGCCCTCAGCAGCGCCTTCCACAGTAGGTGAGGACAGGGAAGAACGGGGCAGTGACAGTCCAAGGTGACGGTGAGAGCTGTGCAGCTGGAAAACTGAAAATAAACCACCCACTGTAGTGACAGCCACTGCCTGTCGCGAAGCACACAGCCTGTCCCTTTTAATTCTCAACGCAGTTCCAACCATCCGTGGTGCGTGTTTGCACCCAAGGAGACGGGTTTCAAGAGACTGCCCTGCTCATGACCATGACCGCGGCAGATACGGAAGAGCGTTGGCTATGAGAGTCGGGTATCGGATCTCAATGCCGAATGCACTCAGCCCCGTCTCCTCACACCTCCTATTGTAGCACCCATGTTCCTACTCTAAGTTCCCTAACCAAGTCATGTGGATGTAAAAATAAACCAAACGTGGAAGAATTGTTTCCCTTTGGTTGGAGGAAGATCCACCTCGGTTGCTTTTTGTTCCTGGGCCTCTAAGGTCAGCTTCCTCACCTGTAAAATGGGATGACGTGACATCAGGATTAGGGACTTACAGAGCTTAATGACATCAGGGTTAGGGACTTACAGAGTTTAAGTAGCTTGGGCACGTTGCAGGATGCCAGGTGTTTATGAATGGGTGATTAGGCACCCGTGCGCTGAATACAGGGTCCTCTCTCTTTGGTTTTAGGACTTTAGGCAAATTATTTGAACTTTTGGAGCCTCAATTTCCTCATTTGTAAAATGGGACTAATAATAGCCATGCAATAAGGTGAAATCATGTGTATGGAAACATTTTGCAAGTTTTGATTGCCCTCTTCAAATATTAGTTGTTACGCTGTAAGAAAAAGGTATTCTCCAAACGTAGCTTTGAGAACTGCTTCTGCAAGCGACTTGGGTTGAATTCAGGCTCCACAGATCAGCTTTTATTTGTATTATTCACCAAAAAAGCAGTGAGGTGAGATAACTCAGTGGGTAAAGGCACTTGTGGCCAAGCCTGACAACTGAGTTTGATCCCTGGAACTGGCCAGATGGAGAGAGAGACCCCACGCCCGTAAGTTGTCTTATGACTTCCACACATACCTTGGCAGGTGCACCCTCCGGGACACAACAGATACACAATAACCATACACACGAGACAAAGTGCTCTGAACGCTGCTGGTCTTCTAAGCTGTTCCCATTGATCACACTTTTTTATACTCTATTTACTCCTGTTTCACAGATGAGGAAATAAGTGGCTAGAAGAACCAGGGGGACTAATTTGGGACATGCGGGGAACACTTGGAGTGCAGACACATGCCCAAGCTCTGCCGTGTGCGTTTGTGCATAGTGCTCATTTCGTGGACCCACGGGTTAGAGTCAGGGAAGGGAAGAGGCACCCGAGTTATTTTACAACAAGCAGCAATCGCTTTTCTTCTCCCTTCTAGCTTTGCTTTATGCTCCGAGGTCCAGCGCCCACAAAACATCTGGATTTTTATCTACCCCACTCCCCACCCCACCCAGTTTAGGAAACAGACATCTAAATCCATTCTTCCAACCTTTGAGAATTACTTCCTCTTTTCTTCACTGTTTGCCAGCTTTTTTGAATTCTCCTTAGCAACATAAAAAGGAGGGGAGAGTTTAGCAACAGCATGTAAACCAATGAGATGTGAAAATGCAAATGAGCTATAGACCAATGAGAACCCTGCATGGCAGGCAAGCTGGCTTATGGGAGAAAAGAAAAGCCTGGAGTTTGCAAAGTAGCCTCCAGGTGGCAGCAGAGCAGTTATTTTGGACCTGTCTCACGGCTCTCAAACCTCTACTCTTTTGGGGTTTTGTTTTTGGTTTTTGACCTGTTCTTGGTTCCCCGGTTAAGATATATTCTGCTACAGACGTGAGGGTTTGAGTCCTTTAGATAACACGGTAGGCGTGGGCTAGAAGCGTGGACTTTGTTTTAACCCCAATCATTCGTAGGCTTCTTCCATCTTTGTTTTGTAGCCAGCTCCAGCCCAGCAGGCTTAGGCGGGAAAGCCTGTAGCAAATCCCGTTTTCTGTTCAGACACCACTGTGGGGTGCGTGGTGAAAGAGGGAGGGCTGGCCCTCTACCACCAGGGAAAGAAACTAAAAGAATGTGCCACCAACAAATCGTGCCTATCAAAGCTCCCATTTTCATGGGGGCATACAGACCTTCCTTTCCTTGGAGTTCTGTTACATCTGTCTGAACAGCAAGAGGCTGTGGGCTCTTCTGCTCTCTTTCGGTTGCTTTGGTCCTCTTTATATTGTAGCCTGAGCATGCACAGTGGCTGAATATCAAACAATAGCATGTCCACGTTTTAGCCATCCTTCTCCTGCCCCTTGAAATGGTATTGCTGTAAACACCTCTTGGTGTTCGGATGTCTGAATGCATCTTCAGTGTTGCCATTTCTTCCTGGCTAAGTCTTCTCATCCTTAAAGATGGAATCTTCAGAAAGTCTCTCCCGATTCTCTCATACACAGTTGCTCCCTGGAGCTCCCACTGTGACACTTCCATATTTGTGTCCTAAGTGCTTCCTCTCTGGGAGCCACAGAGCTCAGGAGACCAAAGCCCTTTGTGTCTCAGCCTTGGCACAGTGCATTTTTTTAAAGGAGGAAGAAAGCAAGAAAGTCATTCTTGCTTTGCTCTTAGAAGAACAATCTGGGGTTCCCAAACCTGAGCTGGAACAATGCCTGTGATGTTGGTGCGGGTTAGTGGAGGACAACGTCAGGGAGACAAGCCTGAAAGGTCGTGGCCAACATTGTTTCATCCTGTAGTGGGCTTGTCTCAGTAATATGGCTCCCTTTATGATCTGTGTTTTAGGAAGAACCAAGGAGCAAATCCAAGATCTGCGCCAATGTGTTCTGTGGAGCTGGCCGGGAGTGTGCAGTCACAGAGAAGGGGGAGCCCACGTGCCTCTGCATTGAGGTAGGTCCTGATGGCAGCTGTGGGGGGCAGTGACTGGAAGGTTCCAGGAATCCCATCATTTCTATAAACACGCAACTTGTCTGTTCTAAAGGCACAAGGAAGACTTCCCCTAGGGTTAAGAGTGAAACTTCTGGTTTTTAAATTAAATTTTAAAAGAGATAGTGTTTCATATATTTTTAAAAAAAAGTTTAGGGAGGCTAGGGAGCTAGCTTAGCAGGAAACATGCTTGCCGTATTATGTTCAGAGCCTCGGGACCTACACAGATCTCTGGGGTGGCAGCAGCAGTCTGTGACCCCAGCACTGGAGGCAAGGGGCAAATCCATAGAGAGCACTGACCGGTCGGTCATTCTAGCCAAATCATGAGCTCCAGGCATAGTGAGAACTCTGTCTCAGAAAATCATACAGAGAACCAAGGACGATACTCAATGTGGACCTCTGGCCAATATACGTGTGCGTGCGTGCGTGCGTGCGTGTGTGTGTGTGTGTGTGTGTGTGTGTGTGTGCATGTGTGCATGCTTGCACATATGATACATATATCTGGAATTGGAACCACTTTAGATGTCTCCAGCAGATGAACAGATGCTGAAAATGTGGTCCATATCCACAATGAAACATTATTCAGCTGTAAAGAAAAAATTGTGTTTGTAGAAAATAGGTGGACCTGGAAGGTGATATTTAAGAGAGGTGATGCAAACTCAGAGAGAAAGACAGAACACGTGTTCTCTTGTGTGGCTCCTAGACCGCTGTGCAGTGTAAAGAGGTAAAGGGTGGGTGTAGCCTCAAAGGTGAAAATGGGCTTGAGAGACCGCGGTTACAGGTGGGGAAGCATGGAATGTGGACCCAAGGTCACGTGAGTCACGAAAGAGGATGTACTTAAACATTTGTGTCTAGTTTCAAATCTGTCAGAGTTTCTGTCTTTTGAGGTTTTGGGTTGTTTCTCATGCTGGAGGTTGAAGCTCGACTTTCTAGGTGTGAAGTAACAAGAACTTCTAAGCGTTCCCTAGGAATCTAGTGTTAGTCCTTTGAGGCAACGATGGCAAAGCTGAGCTGTCTTTAATTCCACTGACCACTGGTGTAGCAGGAAGCAGCCACACCCCGTCTGACACACACCGTTAATCCCAGCACTTGAGAGGCAGAGGCAGGCAGATCTCTGTGAGTTCGAGGCCAGCCTGCTCTATAAGAACTAGTTCCAGGACAGGCTCCAAAGCTACAGAAAAACCCTGTCTTGAAAAAAAAAAATTAAAAATTAAAAAAAAATCTACCCAGTCACCCCACTGTAGTGTTATTTAATATGTAAAGTGTATTGAAATTATATATGGTATTAAATTTAAAATTTTTTTCTTCAAATTAGAAATTACAATTGCTTTATGTCTCAAATAGGGTAGATGTTTAGACATTTGTGCTACCAAAATCTCGGTTCTCCTTAGTCTGAGGCAGCTGGCATTAGCAGCGTTTCTAAACACCAACCTTCCCCTGTTTCATACAAAGTACTATTTCCACACATCCGTGTGTGCAGTTTGTACTCTGCAGGCTGTGGTATGCCATGGCCGCCTCTCGAATCAACACGGATTTGACCTTTCATCAGACATCGAATAATATTTAACGTGATGTAACTTTATTCACTCGTTTCCTTGACGACGAGTGTGTTAGTGGTTCTCTGGGGTCTTTGCTGCCACAGCAACAGCATCCTTTTGCCAATACCCTTTATTTCTTAGAACTGGGGGCTGCTGGGTCAAAGAATATGCAAATTTTTAAATTATCAGACAGAATGTGGACTTTGAAGTTACGTTTTTAAATGGCATTTGGAAGTCAAAATGAGCCTCTGAGAAATAGGCAAGACTTTAATTTTCATTCTTGATGTGGATGTAAATAACACAGGCCATGGGCTTTTCCGTCCTCCCTTCTGTCAAGCCACTCCATACCCTGGAAATGGGCTCTTCTGTAGATAATACCCTGTTAATCCCTGGACCCTGATTCACTACATCTGAAGGGAAAGTGTACCAACTTCCTAAAACCTGGTCCTGCTAGGATCCCTTCACCCTGGCCGTCTGCACCAGAAGGACACTGACCACCATGTGGTGGCATAAATCAGACTCTAAGCAGAGTCTCTGCTTGTCCACAGATAGTCATGGGATTTTGAGCAAACGAATTCTCAGGAGTTGCTGTAAAGATGAGCCCATGTTGGTTTTGTCCAGCACCCGAAACAGCAAGCACTCCATAGTGAATGTGGGCTGATGAATAAACGAAGCTCACCTTTCTTGCCTTGGGGATGCTCATGTATAAAATGGAGGGGTGGGACTTCTTTCCTGCTCAGGAAGGGCATGCAACCGTTTTAACATCTGTCCTCTTGTCTCTGTGCCTTTAGCAGCCCTAGCCGGCCTGCAAGCCAGATGAACTTTATTCCATATTTCTGTCCATAATGATTTCCTGTTGTCTTTCACCCCTACTGCCAGCCGTACAACAGTGGTTGTGAAACTAGGCCAAAAGCTCAATGACTCCCAAACGCTGAGGAGAATATGAAATCCTTGTAATTTGGCTCTGGAAAAATCAGGTTGTGTGTGTATGTTTGTATGTACGTGTGTGTGCGTGCGTGTGTGCATGCATGTGTGTGTGTTTGTGTATATGTGTGTGTGCGTGTGTGCATGCATATGTGTGTGTTTGTGTGTACGTGTGTGTGCGTGCGTGTGTGCATGCATGTGTGTGTTTGTGTGTACGTGCGTGCGTGCGTGTGTGCATGCATATGTGTGTGTTTGTGTGTACGTGTGTGTGCGTGCGTGCGTGTGTGCATGCATGTGTGTGTTTGTGTGTACGTGTGTGCGTGCGTGTGTGCATGCATGTGTGTGTGTTTGTGTGTACGTGTGTGTGCGTGCGTGTACGAGTACATTTGCGCATTAAGTTTCCATGTTCCCAACTCTCAGCTCTGCTCTTCTGTGTCATGGAAACTAGGATTAGTTCATTTCTGTTTCCGTAACAAAATGCCTGAGCTGAGCACTTTAAATCATATAGAAGTATACTTCTCACAGTGTTGGAAGCTGTGGCATGCAAGATCAAAACAAATTCATTTAATGTCTGGTGAGGCCTGGTCTCCGCTTGCAAAGGAACCGTTGAACACAGCGTTCTCACATGGCAAATGGGAAAAGGGCCAAAGGGTCCAATGCTGTGTAAAATCTCTTTTGCAACCTTAATTCATAACTCGTTCATGAGGAAGGAGCTCTGGTGACTTCATCTCCTGAAAGCACAGCCTCTTTGTGCTGTTGCATTGGGGATACATATGTGCAATCAAGTATTTCGGCCACAGGAGGGTGTTTGTGTACTCGCAAGTTGGCAGTGAACCAGGATGCACAGAGAGACGTGGAGAACTCGGGGTAACAGGATGCCTGTTGTAGCAAGTGGAGTAGAGTCAGTGGTGGTGACCAGAGCTGGGGTTCCCTGGGCCCTGGTGGCGTACATGCTCCATCTCTGTTGATGGCTGTGTGAGTGCATGTTCTCGCCTGCGAGGCTGCACAGACATCCTCCATCCCATCTGTTTCAGCAATGCAAACCTCACAAGAGGCCTGTGTGCGGCAGTAATGGCAAGACCTACCTCAACCACTGTGAACTTCACAGAGACGCCTGCCTCACTGGATCCAAGATCCAGGTGGATTATGACGGACACTGCAAAGGTAAGGCCTGCTGTCCTTGCTGAAGGGCAGGGCTTGTGACAGGGGGACAGAGACGGAAACCAGAGCAGTGTGGCCTGGCTGACCACACAACCGTTTGGAGAT
Source organism: Microtus pennsylvanicus (assembly GCF_037038515.1). NCBI lineage: Eukaryota > Metazoa > Chordata > Mammalia > Rodentia > Cricetidae > Microtus > Microtus pennsylvanicus. The sequence continues at coordinate 40,221,435 of NC_134579.1, forward strand.
GCTCCTGCCTGACCTTCAGGAGCCTGCTAGGTTTGACCTGGCTGACTGGGGCCTTCCCCTCTGCTTCCTGCTTCAGACCAGGGTCTGCTCTCAGCATCGCCTGCAGCCAGAGAGTAAACTATTGACTGTATCAATAGTCAACAATGGTAAAAATGGTCCTTAAAAGACTTCCACCCCTTTTAGAAAAAGTAGATCAGTTTCTCCTTTTCCTGCTTTTAAAATGTGGGCTTTTCTAGCCTCATAATATGCTTCCCTTGTTTCCCTTCTTATCATATTGACCAGCTGGAAAGATGGATTCCCAAGCGTGGTTGCTTGTCACCAGGCCTTTCCAAGTGTAGAGCCTGCCCAGCCGTTCCGTCTTTGGCTTTCCCTGGAAAAACATGAAGATTTATCCCAGACACCAGTCTCCTCTCTCCCCTGTACAAAATTAATCTCTATATGAAGTTTTGAAATCTCAGCCCAGTAGGAAGAAATATAAATTTAAAAAGGTAATTCAGTGTCTGCAAGCAGGAAGGATCCCAATCCTTAGATCCTACAAGAAAGACAAGGATGTAAGAATTATGACAGGGTGGGGGCTGGAGAGATGGCTTAGTGGTTAAGCACACTGGCTGTTCTTCCAGAGGACCTGGGTTCAGTTCCCAGCACCCACATGGTAGCTAGCAACCAACTGTAACTCCAGTTCCAGGAGATCCAATGCCCTCTTCTGACCTGCAGGTACCAGGGATGCACAACAGTGCACAGACAGATGCAGGCAAAACACCATGCACATAAAATAAATATAAATAAATCTTAATTTAAAAAAAAAAGAATTTAAGGCAAAGTGATGTCAATGTTACAAGACTTCACAGTTTAATCCTAAAATCCTCAGCATATCCTTTTATCTTTCACTTAGTATTACAAATCTCCTTTTGTCTTGCAGAAAAGAAGTCTGTGAGTCCCTCTGCCAGCCCGAGTAAGTACCTGACCTCGCTTTAGTGTGTGTTCATCTTGGGGAGGAGCCTTATCACAAGAGGAAGTGTCTTGTCTTCCGCAGTCCCCGCTGGGCTGCCAGGGTCATCTATGGGGTCAGGACTTTTGATCCAGAGCCTGTCTGAGCGCAACACAGCTCAGTAAAACCATGAGGCTGCATTTTTAAACCTTCATTTGTTTTAGTGTCTGCCAATCAAAGAGGCTGTTTGGGTCTAAATGTTGGCTGTTCTGAATTTTTGCTAAGTGGTGAGTCCTGTAGGGACAGCAAGTGAGCCCTTCTTTTGGGGCCTTGTAAGACACGCTCATGTCGTGGGCCCAGAGAAATCAGAAGACACGGCTACTTTTGTAAGAGGAGAGTAGGAAATGCCAGCACAGCAACTGCCGTTGCTTTCTATCAAGATGCATCAAAATCTCAACGTGGCTTCCACGCCCGGGCCTCACAGTGATCCTGCAGGTCTCACTGTGGTTGCCTTAGAGCGACGATTTAAAGGCTCATGGGATCGAGTCAGCTCCTAAATCGCGCAGCTAGGAAGGACAAACTGGGAAATGCCCATATGCTCACCCCTGGCCCTGTGCCCTCGCCAGGTCCTAGCATATGCTGTCCTCCAGGAATTTCCTTTGGCCGGAGCCGTCTCCTCCCTGCTTCTCTACCATGACTCAAACAGAGGCCCAGAGCAGGGCTGAGGCGTGGCCCGTCCTTGTTTTCTCTTGTTTATAACAACGGGTGTTGGGAGAATGTTTTGAAAGGCACAGTAGGTGAGAAAGGGAGGATAAGAACAATCCAGCAGCATGAATAACGCACATTTTCATTTATTGATCTGTTAGGATGTTCAGCTCATCTCAGAACCAAGAGAACTACTTTAGATTTTTTCCCCCATGTCCCATAACGTTCATAAAAAAGTCCTTTATTTTTTTCTTCCTTATTTTTTCTTAAATAACAATTCCTCTGTTTCACCATAGTTTCAAGTTTCTAGTCCAGTGCTTCTCCACCTTCCTAATGCTGTGACCCTTTAATACAGTCCCTCATGTTGTGCTGACCCCCAACCATATAATTCATTTTGTTGCTACTTTGTTGCTGTGATTTTGCTACTGTTATGTACCAAGATACATTGTAATGTCAATATCTGTTATGCAGGATATCTGATGTGCAACCCCTAGGGGGTTGAGGTCCGTAGGTTGGGAACCACTGTTCTAACCTTTATTGGTGTTTTACGTACTGAGCGTGACTACTGGGGTAGACACATTTCTGTACTCTGGGTGCGATAAGGGAAGACTGAATCGGATGACGCATTCAGAACTGAGTGGCACTCTGGGCAATGGGTGCTGATGACCCCAGGGTTCTCTGCCTCACCCCCACCTCACGCCCCCACCCCCCACTGCCCCCACAGTTGTCTGCTATCAAGCTAACCGCGATGAACTCCGGCGTCGCATCATCCAATGGCTGGAGGCTGAGATCATTCCAGATGGCTGGTTCTCGAAAGGCAGCAACTACAGTGAGATCCTGGACAAGTACTTTAAGGTACCCAGCACTGGGGTCAACCAGCCATGTTCAGTCCTGGAGAAAGCGGGATTTCCTCCTCCCCATTTGTGGCTTTCAGGAGACCCTAAGTGCGCCCTTATCACCAGGTCTTATTATGGAGTTGTGAAAGTTGTCTAGCGACCTCCTTGACCGGTGAGTGGCAAGCAGTTGACCTTTGGGATCCATGCATGTGCTGTTCCTCTTGAGCATTTAAAACCACCAAAGGCTCGAGGAGCTGCCATGGGAAACATGGCCAGGCTTTCTCCTGCCCTGTGTAACTCTTTGGAAGCTGGTACAGAGAGCTTTCTGGTACACCAGACCCACTTTGGCCATTCACAGTGCTTCAGCTGAGAAGAGTCAAGGAACACGTGGGCCTGGAGATTGTTCCAGGATCCAAGTACTGCTGTTTTCTACCATATTAGTAGAAGAGAGAGACAGAGTTCCATGTGGAGACCCAGAAAGAACTGCTTTTGAAGGGGAATGAGTGAGGGGATAAATCATCAGCAGTGGGTATGGGGATCACACATGAGGATCATTCCGGAGCCTTGAGAGTCATTGGGAGAAGTAGTTAAGGGGCATTCTCCTCGCTAACTGACAAGAACATAGACCCGCACCCATGGTATTCCAGACACACAAACCACACACACACCCGTCCCAGACACTTCTTACACTCAGCCCACATTCAGGTACCACATTCCCATGGGAGCACCAAGCCCTGTGCTTTCAAGATGCTCATATAAGGTCAGTGCCTTGGATGCTCACTCCAGGGCGTGCTCACAAAGTCTGCTGTCCCAACAGCTAGCCAGCCATGCAAGGAACTTCCCGGGAGCTCTCGGGCCACACAAATACATTTAACACCATCCTAATCTGGATTCTTTAGCTGGCATTGTGGATACCCACAGATGAAGAGATGCTGGGCTGAAATGAGTTTTTGATTATTTAAGGCATCTCCTGTATTATTCTTATTAGATAGAAGTTTTTTCCCACTACGGCAGAGATTTAAACTCTGGGATTCTAGTTTTCATCTTACACTGGAGAGAAAACATGGCTCTTCCCACTCGGAAGTGTCTCAGCCATTCCCATGTGACAGCACTGAAGATGTGGGTGAGTCCTCTTCTAGAGAAAACGCCATCACTTTGCTGAGCAGGGGAACAGACAGGAGCAGGAAGAAACATAAAATGACTCGGGCCTGGCTGGCCACCAAGGCTGATGACCTGCACTCAGTACCCAGGACCCACAGGGCAGAAGAAAACTAACTCTTGGAAATTGTCCTTTGCCCTCCACACACATGTTATGGCATGACACCCCCACATACACACACCTACATACACAACAAATAAATATAATTTTAAATTTTTTAAAGAAAATGGTTTTTTTCCAAGCATTTACTGTATCCCGTCCTTACAGCATGGAGCTGTTGGCCACAGGACACTAATTCCAAAGGGCCACTTGGGATCTTGTAACCATTTGTAGATGACAGATGGCCTCAGGCACTTATGATACCTCTATTAAATTTGATTGCCAAGTACCCAGGCCACTGTACCACTCAACACATCTCCTTGTCAATAGGCAGTAACAACCTTACAGGCTCCTAGCAAAAAGAAGGAAGGAAGGAAGGAAGGAAGGAAGGAAGGAAGGAAGGAAGGAAGGAAGGAAGGAAGGAAGGAAGGAAGGCCACTTGGAAAAAGAGCTTTTTCTGGAGCTATCTCCCATCTCAGAAAGCTTCCTCCCAGCTTACAAGCACAAAGCTCCTCTTCCAAGACATCTAAGGGAGATGCTGTCCTACCAGGCCCATAGCTGCTGTAGGAGAGAGCCAATGTCTCAGACCTCTCTGTGCCAGAGACTTGTTCTCCAGCCCAGCTGGCTTTCCTCACATGCTGAATGACGAATCCAATCAATTCAAGTAAGGCCCACCCTGCCTTTCCTGTTCCAATGATCCAGTCACCATTTCTTTGATGAACTCCATACAGAATAGAAGGGGAGCCTGGTAGGGAGACCCTTTCATACCAGTCTGTTCATACCTTGTGACACTAGACGGGAGACTCTTAGAAAACGGGACCTCTGGAGCCAGCCTTCTTCCCTCCTTGACCCCAGTGCCGTATTCCCCATTGCTCCAGCTGCTTTATATGAGCGAATGCCTGGTTCAACCCCATCTCTTCTGAACACAGTTGACTTACAAATAAAATTCCCTAGTACGTGTCTCCAGATATTCCTCTTCCTTCCTTCTAGAGCCACACAATCAAAACTGAAAAAAATATTTCTGACCCAGAAACAGAGCTACAGACAAGCATGCAGATGTAGCAAGCCTTGGTGGAGGGTTAGTTGAATCAGCTATGCTGGTTCTGGCCAGAGATTGAGATGCCACTGGACATAATGCTATTTCTGGGCAGGTACCAGACTTAAGGGATGAGACTGAAAGGAGGTGGGATGCCCCCTTTTTCAGGCCTGCATCCTGGTTCCCTGATAGTTAAAGTGTACACCCGAAGCACTGACTTTTGAGAGCCAGCTGGACTGTCCAGAGTGCCCAGGCAGTGGCTGTGTACCTACTACAGGACCCTTCCTTTCCCTCTGTTGCTTCTGTCGTGAGACAGGGGACGTGGTTTGCTCTAGTTGTACTCAGCAACATTCTAGAGTTGTCGGAATGCTCCCTCTCTGATCAAGCTTTCTGAATTGTGCACATTTAATTAGTCAAAAACCTCACAAGTGGAATTATGGGAGATTTCCTGAGGGCAAGGGTATGGTGAGTGCATAAAGAATGTCTCAGACCTGTTCCTGGGACTCTCAGGACAACAGTGACAAACAGGTCCCAAGCAAAGATGTGTCCCCTTGTGTTAGTTACCCTCACTGTATATGCCATGACACGTGGCCGTCCTGAGAGAACAGTTGGCTTCATTTCTCCCCCTGCCCAGGAGTCTAGACAGACATTTCTTCCAGACTCTTCTTCACAGTGTAAGGAGCCAACTTGAAAGTAGCAGGATCCCATACTGAAAGAAACCCCCTGATGGCTTCTGTTCGGGCACTTTTACTTGCTCACCTTGAGTACCACTTCCTAGTTTGGGTGCCCACTGATCTGAGCCACTAATTCCTACTGTAGTTCCTTGTGGCTAGTTGAGGACAGGGTTAGAGTGTAATAAGAATAGGCTGAGCTGAGCAGTTAGGCCAGGGGACACACCATAAAACTGGGGCTTTCTAAACTCTCCTGAGAGATCTCTTCATCTCCCTCTAGAACTTTGATAACGGTGACTCTCGCCTGGACTCCAGCGAATTCCTGAAATTCGTGGAGCAGAATGAAACAGCCATCAACATCACCACTTATGCTGATCAGGAGAACAACAAGCTGCTCAGGTAGGGATTGAGGGCCTGGCCATAACCCAGGGAAGGGTGCAGGGGGACGGGGGCTTGAACCTCTTCCACCAGCACTTCCACTACCCGTGCCGGTGTGAAAGAAACAGAAAAGTAGGATTTCTCTCCTGATCTAGTCTGGAGACGTTATAGAACTGAGATATCCAACAACATTGGTATCCGGTCAATCAGTTATTGTTTGGGGTCAGAACTTGCAAGAAGAAAAGACTGTCATTTTGGAACACATTGTCAAGGGCATACCATTTCCACGTTTCTTCCAAGTGTGGCAACTGATTCTGCCATTGATCTTCTGATGGAACCGTATTAATGTAGTCTCTAATTGTAAACTAAAATCATTTCATCCCTAGTGTTTAAAATGACCAGTGCTGTTCCATTTAGCATGTCCCAATTGTTATGAGTGTATGTCCTTCTTTTCGTATTAGCTTAGAATAAATATTAATAAACAAAGAAGTTTCTGGCATGGTACTAGTACATTGGGAAGGTTGCCTCTCTTTTGTCCAAAACAAGCTCAAAGTGCAGCTTCTTTGAATCTTTCTAACCATAGTCCTGGACCTTAAGGAATAGATAGCCACTCATATTTTGGTTACCTGGATTTTGATCATTTGATAATTTCGATGTTTGACCCTCAAAACATTCCAGTTGGGGAAGGACTTTTCTCCCTACCTTTAGAGGTGGGAACATAAACTCAGAAAAGATTGAGTTTATGTTCAGGGACATTTGAGTAGGAAGTGGCTGAGCCCCAGGGCCCAAGTCTTAGTCAGCCGAGGGGGTGATGGAGCCAAGGTTCTATAAAACTTCTAAAACAACTCCTTTTAGAATGGTGATGGTGGTGATGCTGGCTTGAATTTCATTTTCTTTCAAGTCCTGTGTTCCTTTTCACGCCATCTGTCATCTGTCTTCTGCTTTGGTTTTACGACTGGTTGAAGTGACAGTCATACCATGGGAAAAGCCTCTGTGATGTGAGATCCAGTCAAATAAGCTAAAGGTCGGGTAACTGGGTGATGGCGTGACAGACAGGTCAAGGAGGAGAGAAGTGTTTTCAGTGAGCAGCCATCTCGCCTGGGGCTCCAGGTTCTGTGAGCCTCGTGCTTGCTTCCTTTCCTAGGGAAGAAGCCGCAGCCTTGTGGATGACATTTCCCTTGTGTTGTGTTTCAGAGGACTCTGCGTCGACGCTCTCATTGAGCTGTCTGATGAGGATGCTGACTGGAAACTCAACTTCCAGGAGTTCCTCAAGTGCCTCAACCCGTCCTTCAACCCTCCTGAGAAGAGTATGCCTGAGCCAGAAACTGAGTGTTGGTGGGGCTGGGAGGGTTACAGGGAAAGAAAGGTGCAGCCAGAACTAACTGGTACCCAAGATAACTAGCCCCCATGCATGGTACTGGGCTGTGCATCCTGTTGTCTCCATGATGGGGGTAATGTCATGAGTTTATGGAGCCTTTGCCATGAGAGACAAGGCAATCCTTGTCTGGGAAGGGGGCCAAGTAGGTGCTCAGCCTGTACCAAAGACACCACCCCGTTCCACCCTCATGTCCCAACTGCTGCCTTTATTTCTGGCCCAACAGAATGTGCCCTTGAGGATGAAACCTACGCAGACGGAGCTGAGACCGAGGTAGACTGTAACCGCTGTGTCTGCTCCTGTGGACACTGGGTCTGCACCGCAATGACCTGTGATGGTGAGCCGTACTTAGGGCAAAAGGGGGGACCGGAGATGTGACCTGCGTGAGAGAAGGTGGCATGGGTATGGTGGGGAAAAGGGGCTGGACGTAAGAAGCAGCCCCACAGCCCCGCTGAGGAGCACTGTTGGTGGATCATGTGTTCCAGGGTCATCAAATGATAGAGAATGGTGACCAATAAATGTCGATATGAGACTGAAATAATCATCACGAAAGAAAACTGTGTGCCAGCACTATCTATCCCGCCACAGTCTTTGCAAATTAACCAACTTAATCCTTCGGATACGGTATATAAAAGAGTCAGGTGGTCAGAAGTCAAAATGACTTAATTTGCCATACCATACAGGAAAAAAAGTAAATGAAAATGTAAAAAAAAATAAATTTAAAAAATGAAAAATTAAGATCATGGAGACAGGGGTAAAATGGGTTGGGGACATATAGGTGTCAGAGTTTGGGAGGCAGAACAGAGGTCAAAGGGTATCTTGGAACCACCCGTGTCCCATCAGAGACCTAAGCTGCAGGGATGCCTACGATCAAGAGGAAACTTACATCAAAGTCAGACCAAAGCAAAGAGCCAGATGAAAGAGAATCAGAGAAGGATATTAAAGCCGGGTCCAGAACTCAGCCACACCGAGTGTGAAAAGAAATGTCAGTTAAAACCAGACTTAAAAGTTACACCTGCACGAATGACCCTGAGGTTATAGTTTAAGAAGTTAACTGAGGCAAGAAAAAGTTGGTACTTAAAATTATGCGCAGAGGGATTGAGTGTGAGAGACACTGGAGACAGCAACCAAAGACCCATGAAACGCTCTAGCCAGGGAGCCCAGACGGGTATAGGTGGAAGCCAGTGTTATCCTAGGTCCAAGTCTGCTTCAGTGTGAGAGAATAGATCCTAACCTAACTATAGGAACAGATGAGAAAGCGGAAGAGACTGTTTAGAGTCAAGAATTTACTGATAGCCAGACACACACACATACACAGTAGCTACGGAAACCATCAGTGGACATCTTTAAACAGGCACCCAGCCTGCCTCAACCAGGAAGCACCCCCAGTTTGTCTCCAACTCCCTTCCATATATCTTAACTACTCTCATTCTCTCTTTGGAAAGAATTCCTCCTCCATTTCTAGAATCTGCGCAGGAGGAGTAAGTGCCCTGACTTAGGGAACCCTAAACACAAACATTGGTAATAAGCCAATCACCGTACATCAGACAGCATACCACTCCCATGAGCCTTTGTCAGTTTCCATGGTCACGCTATGGACTGCACACCCTCCTTGCAGAGAGTTTGGTCTATGGGACCTCAACATGTCTTGGTGTACAGGCTGTGACGTAAGAGGAAATTGAAGAGGCATTTTCAGGCCCATATCTGAAAATGAGCAATATCATCTTAGATCACACATCTCAAAGGCACAAACAAACAGGGGCATTGAGATAACACCAGGAAAGGGCCAGGGCCACGAGAACTGGCTGTGAGGGACAGACAGATGCCAGTGTCTGTTGTTTCCTAACGATAAATGTTGTGTTCAGCAAATGGATTTCTGGGCACTCTCCCAAACCTTCTAGATTGTAATCTACAAAACAAATATCTTGGGGACCTGGGTCAGGTTTTGGCTTTTTGCTTGGTTGTTTGTTTGTGAGTTTTATTGTTTCATTTGGGTTTTTTTTTGGTTGGAATGTTTTGGTTTTTTGTTTTGTTTTGTTACTATTTTTTTTCTTTGTACTTAAGAAATGTTTGTTCCATGTCATAGTTATCAACCCTGAGTGTACAGAACCTTCCAAAAAGCAAAAAGCTTTGGGACCCAGTTACCTCCCACCCCAATCAGTTACATCAAAATGTCTACAGTTGAAAGCCAGGCAATTTAAATGTATTTGTTTGTTTTCCAGTTCTGAGGGGTTGAAAATGGGGGTGGGGGCGCGATTTGCATGCTAGGCAAACCCTCTGCCGATGACCTACATCATGGGTCAGAAATTGCATTTGCAAATGTTCTCTGGGACATTGTGAGTGTGTGGGAACAGTTGAGAATCACTGCCCCAGGGGTGTTTCCTGAGTCAGGACCCCAGTTGTCGCCATTGCTTTTCTATAGGACCAGCCTGTCTTGTGGGTGTGAGTTAAAGAGAACAGCAGAAAAGGAAGCCACAGAATTAGGAGAGGTGGCTTATTTGTATGACACTGGATGCCTTACTGCTCAGAGCGAGGTGGGCGGTTCAGCTCTCCTCCGAGAGTCTGTTAGGTAGAGTCCTCCCTTACTTACCACAGCCCCCACAGCTCTGAACTTTGATTTCCATACAGGAAAGAATCAGAAGGGGACCCAGACCCAGACAGAGGAGCAGAAGACCAGATATGTCCAGGAAATCCAGAAGCACCAGGTGAGCAGCCATGGTGCCGGTTCAAAAGCTGCTGTTTCTTTCGGGCTCTTAATGCCACTCCTTAACAGAGCCCCGCGAAATGAGGGAAACACATGTCGTTTACTACAGTAGATCCCAAAGGATGCTACCGCACCTATACTACCAAACTGTGATATAGACCGTACCCTGAAGGAGTTGCTGTAGGTGAGAGGGGCTGGGGTATCTCTCCAAACCTTCCACAAGCTGTCATCTGAGAGCTGCTACCAGGAAACAATGTTTAGCATGTCCATCCTCCAGCTTGTGTGGGTAGACAGGCAGAGAAAGCCCCGAGGCAGAGATGCAGGTGCAGGCCACAAGAAGGCAGCTGGACATGGAGTACCAGCCGGGCCTGCTGGGCGCCAGCCAATGTTGTCAGCAGTTTCTTAGGGGCAGTTCTGAAACTGAAATCGAATTCCCATGTCGTATAATTTACCCCTTTAAAATATGCAGTTATGCCAGGGAGTGACTGTCAGTGTGTCCCTAAGATTGTCAGCCATTCCCCACTGTCTGTTTCCAGAGTGTTTTAAGTCCCCCCCCAAAAAAAAACCCATGCACACTAGAAACAACTCTTTTCTTCCTTTCCCCCTGTCCCTGGCAATTGCTAACCTAGTTTCTGACGCTGTAGATGGGCCTGGTCTGGGCAGGTCATGTAGCACACTCTTTTCCTCCTGATTTCTTGTACTTAGCATGGTGCTTCTCAGGTTCATGCTTGCAGCATGGATCTACTTCGTTCCTCTTATGTGACTGCCGTTCCACATGCATGGTGTCTTGTGTATGTATCCAGTAGCTGACGAATATTTAGGTGGCTTCTGGCTCTGATGAATGATGCTGCTGTGAGCTTGACTGTATAAGTTCCTGTGGACATGGTTTCACTCCCTATATATTTAGGATTAGAATTCGGGTCATAAAATAACCCTAAGGGGTTGCCAAACTGCTTTGCAAACACCGTTCATTGTATGTCCTCCCCAACAGGTGGCCATTTTCTTCACATCCTTGCCGACATTTGTTACTAGTATTCTTTATTTCGTCTGACCTGCTGGATGCGTAGTGGCATCTCGTTGTGTTTTTATTTGCATTCTTCTAATGCCTAATGTTGTGTCCTTATTGCTGTCTGCACATCTTCTTTGGAGGAATGTGTCAGGCACCGTTGTAAAAGCTGGGACAGTATTGCCCTTGTGTTACAGTTGAAGACGCTAAGGTGTAGATTTCAAAATACTCCCAAGGACACTAGGAAATTTGGACAAGCCAAATTCAAGCCCAGATAGTCTGCCTCTGGGCTTATTGATTTTAGTCATTTTTGTGGGACGTGGTATCCCTTATAGTATCCTTAAATCTGGGACAACAATATCTGATTTGTTTATTTTATAAGATGTTCTTATAGGGTCAGCTCTTAAAGTCAGTAAACTGTTTGACCATGCACAAATTGGACATAGCTTTGTGTTGTTTATCACACAAAGAGGAGCTGTTCAAGTAAGTAACTAAAGTTGCATAATCGTGTGACTATTGATGCTACGGAAAGTCTGGGGCCCCGGATAAATGCCATCAACTTTTTAATATTTGCATAATGATTCTTTCTTCCTCCATCTCAAAGGAAACAGCTGAAAAGACCAAGAAGGTAAACACCAAAGAAATCTAACAAGAAGCACACAGCGCCGTGTCTGGAGCCCAGCGCCTCTTCAGCACTGAGTCCGGTACACATGAGCGTCTGCTGAGATCACCAAACCACCAGTATTTGCTTGTCTGGCAATGAATATTATTTCGTTTGTTTTGCAATGAAGGAAATGAGGGTGCTGGCTAGTGAGGGAAGGCCATGACCTTCATTTCTAGGAGTGCTTGAAGAGAAACTAAAGGGGGCTGTGGGGCCGGAGGTGAGTAAGGCATCTGCATCAGGCTGGCAGAGGAGCAGGCGCGGGTCTGAAGGAACCCTTCCTGGGGTCACAGCAGCTGAGCGGAGGCCACAGGGAAAGCATGTGATGTTGTGGGGAGGACTGAGCTGGCTCTGCTGGAGGAAGGGAGGAGCCCTGCTGCCCCGACCCTGTCACCACTGTCGCATGCCCCTCTTAGTCCCAACAATCACCTGAATACACAGCCGCCCCACTAGTTACCTGTGCCCCTCAGATTTGGATGGAGTTTCCAGGAGGTTGTGTTTAAATGATGCAGATACTTAGTGTACTTCAAGCGCCATGGAGACCTAACCAAAATTTTAAAATACATTTTTTTTTACCAAAGGTGCTATTTCTCTGTAAAAGACTTTTTTTTGCAAGCTGACTTCATTCCTCAATTATTATCATTATATTATTATTGTCATTTTTTTAGTATCTTTTTTTTGACTAGATATTAAGCTTTCGTAATTATTTTTTTCAGTAGTCCTACTGTTTCAAAGGTGAAAGGGGGTGGGGAGCTTTTCTTGGTACAGGGAACTCTGTAGCATAAATGGGCCCTTCCCCTGCCACACACTAGACTGGATGCACCCCAGAGCTGCACCGCCCACCCCTCGCTTCCAGAAGGTCTAAGCTATGTGCCAAGAAGCATGAGATCGATGCCTCAGACAGAAGCCATAGGACGAAGCATCTTCATAGACAGTTGACGAGATCCTTTCAGGTAGCTGGGGTGAGGAATTCATGGGTCAGTCTGCCCAGGAAGAGAGTGTGAAGGAAAACCCCCACCCTTCTCCACATGGTGCACGTGAGTGCGGTCTCTAGTTGAAGTCGGAGATTTCCCCATACAGATGAAGGCAGAAGTTTTCAGATTTGAAAACAGTTGAAAATGAGGACTGAATCTTAGCACAGGGGAAGGTTGGGGAGCGACACACGACTCAGTTATTGTAAGTCCATTCTTTCTTTGGACCTCTGATTCTTTAAATCCCTTATTACCATGTTTCATGTGCACTTAACACCCCCCCACACACAAAAAAAAATGAGACCCTTATCTCATTTGCAAAACTCACTATAGACCCTGCAGATAAAGTATTGAGGTTTTCCTGCACAGGCAACTGCGGAAAGTCGGGATGGAAGTGAAATTCCTCCTGGATAGTTTCCCCGCTCTCTTTCGAAAGGAGACGACTCTTTGTTGCCGAGTGTTCTGAGCTTTTAAGTACCATCCCATTTAAAACCTCTGTGAACTCCTGGTGCAGTCCAGATTTCAACTCCCTCTCCAAGTGCCTTGGAGAACTCACAGCAGCAGCAGCATGCCTTAACCAAAAGTTTTGCCAGTTCTTGGACGTGCTGGGGGAGGGCAGGATTATCAGTTTGCTGAAGGCAAGCAGCTATAGTACCTGGTGACCAGTCATCTTTTGCACAGTGCTTTTCAACCTTGACTATCCCACCCCGAACACTGAATACCCAAGGGCAAGCCCACGTTCCTCTTGCGTCCGCTACTTCTGTATAAATAAGGTGGCTGTTGTCTACACACAATTGATTATGTGGTGCCTAAACCATTCATGAAAAGCTGCTAAGTAGCCTAGTTTGGGGAGCCTTAGGTAGAGCTTGGCATGGGATCAACAAGCAGGATTGCTTCCAGTTTGGTTCTTACAGTCCTCCAGAAGCCTGTAGGCCACGGCTGCAAGCTCCTTGGTCTTTGTGTGTGTGTGTCTTTAATATTCAGAGTCTCTTAAAGATTCAGAGCCCAGGAAGGCCTTCCCATATACAAATGCCAGGACCATGGATGCTACTGTCAGTCTTGGGAAAGCAGGCTCCTCCATCTACAGCCAAGTCCATGTGAACAGTCTGAATTCCTTCGTTATACCCATGATCTAAATGTTAAACTTCAGGAAACAGTTTCAACAGCTTTCTGGTACCCGTGTGATTATGAAAATGAGTTTGAATTTAGTGTGCTTCCATAGTTTCATTTAACTTGTTTTTGTAATTTCTGATTTTTGTTACTATTAATAAATAAAACTAAAATCATAGTTTTGTTGGTTCTCTTATCTCCAATGAAGGCCAAATGAAATTATGAGAGCATTTACGTTTTACCACATAAAAGTAGGTGAGCCTTGGTGGGGGTGATATTAATAAATGATTATTTCCTTCTATTTAATGTTCAACGTTGGACCACCATACGTGGCAACGATAATTTATTCTCATCAGTTCGACCATTTATGAGTTTCCACAATAACTCCTGTCCATAACTTACCAAGGCTGACAGCAACAAAAAACTGTGGCTGTGAAGAAAAGTCTAGAAGGCAGTTTAACAGTCCCATCACAGCTGCCGAGAACAATGGCAGTAGCTTCCGCCATTGGGATCTTTCGCCTCCCCCGGCTCTGGCTTGCAGTACCAAACGTGAGTCCCTGCCTGTGGCATGGGCTTTAAATCCAACCAGAGGGTAGTTGGTTGCACCAGTGGGCACATCTTGCCCGGAAGATGGTAGTGCAGCGTGCTAGCCCGTAGCTACAAAGTATTATGTGTAACACATCTCCCCAACAGCATTTCTGTAAGATGCTTAAAGACAGCAATTCTTTTTTTTTAATTTATTTATTTATTAAGGATTTCTTCCTCCTCCCCGCCACCGCCTCCCATTTCCCTCCCCCTCCCCCAGTCCAGTCCCCCTCCCTCATCAGCTCAAAGAGCAATCAGGGTTCCATGACCTGTGGGAAGTCCAAGGACCGCCCACCTCCATCCAGGTCTAGTAAGTTGAGCATCCAAACTGCCTAGGCTCCCACAAAGCCAGTACCTGCAGTAGGATCAAAAACCCATTGCCATTGATCTTGAGTTCTCAGTCCTCATTGTCCACTATGTTCAGCAAGTCCGGTTTTATCCCATGCTTTTTCAGACCCAGGCCAGCTGGCCTTGGTAAGTTCCCGATAGAACATCCCCATTGTCTCAGTGTGTGGGTGCACCGCTCGCTGTCCTGAGTTCCTTGCTCGTGCTCCTGATTTGGACCTTGAGATTTCTGTCCAGTGCTCCAATGTGGGTCTCTGTCTCCTTTCATCGCCTGATGAAGGTTAATATTCAGGAGGATGCCTATATGTTTTTCTTTGGATTCACCTTCTTATTTAGCTTCTCTAGGATCGTGAATTATAAGCTCAATGTCCTTTATTTATGGCTAGAAACCAAATATGAGTGAGTACATCCCATGTTCCTCTTTTTGGGTCTGGCTTACCTCATTCAGGATAGTGTTTTCTATTTCCATCCATCGATTTGTATGCAAAATTCAAGAAGTCCTTGTTTTTTACTGCTAAAGACAGCAATTCTATAAGGAAACATTCTTACAAGGATTGGAGAGAATCCACTACTGTCCATTTCAAGCAAGCGTCAGTTGGCCTTGGGATTCAGCAGCTAAAGTAAGGTAGTTCTGTCTGACTCAGTTAAGGGGAGTTGGCAGATTGGAATCTGCTTCAAGAGAGAGCAAGAGCTTGAGAAGAGGATAAAAGCTGAACACAGCTCCAGCCGTTTGGCTTCTGCCCTAATCAGGGTTACTCCTGCTATGATGGAACACCATGACCGAAAGCAACTTGGGAAGGAAAGAGTTTGTTTGACTCATACTTTCATATAAAAGTTCAAAAGTGAGGGCAGGAGCCCGGAGGCAGGAGCTGATGCAGAGGCCATGGCAGGGTGCAACTTACTGGCTTTCTCATGTCTTGCCCAGCCTAATTTCTAAGAGAACCCAACACCACCAACCCAGGGACAATACCACCCACAATGAGCTGGCCCCTACCCCATCAATCACGAATTAAAAGATGCCCCTTATAGGCTTGCCTACAGCCCAATCTTAGGGAGGCATTTCCTCAACCGAGACTCCTTTCTCTGACGACTCTACCTTATGTCAAGTTGACATAAAACTAGCCAGCATAGCTTCCCAGAAGTGTCATCTGAAAGGTAATCCAGCTAGTTCTGGTGACAAGAGACAGGCAGTTACACCCTCAGGACCTGGCATGAGATGTGATGAGTCTTTCTCTGTCCCTCCAGCTCCCAAATAATGACACAGAGACTTCTTATTAATTACGAAAGCTCAACCTATAGCTTAGGCTTGTTTCTCACTAGCTCTTATAACTTCAGTTAGCCCATTTATATTAATTAAGCCACATTCTGCCATGTTCTCATGGCTGTTACCTCTCCTGCACATCCTGCTTCTTCTGTGTCTCCTAGTCCCTCCACCTTTCTTCTTCCCAGAGTCATCTGTGTCCCCAGAAGTTCTGCCTACCCCCTTTCTGTCTAGCTATTGGCCATTCAGCTCTTTCCTAAACCAATCAGAATGTGCCCTGACAAAGATACATCTTCACAGTGTAAACAAATATTCCACAGCAGTGAGTCTTAAATCTAGCAGCAGGTTTTGGTGAGATGGATTCCTCTGGCGGACAGGTAGATGGAATTCCCACCCAGTTTGTCACTATTCCACAGCAGTGAGTCTTAAATCTAGCAGCAGGTTTTGGTGAGATGGATTCCTCTGGCGGACAGGTAGATGGAATTCCCACCCAGTTTGTCACTGTATGTTTTACCAGGCAGTGGCCAGGTGCCATCTTTTGAAGGATCTTATTTAGAATTGAGATAGTCTGTGGGCTCAGAACTCAGCATAGCGCAGCCCTGGGCTGAGAGACAGACCTGGGAGGCAACTGTGGAGAGAAGAAAGGCCGGATCCTGACAGGCAGAAAAGCGTAGACTCTAGAAGGCTCAACTCTGACAATGGGATGCAAAACCCTGCCATCTGTGGCTAGGAGCAGATCTTATCCATTTAGAGTAACATTAGAGTTTAATAGCCCTTAGGCTGAGGTCAGCAGGATGGATCAAGCTCTAGGGCCACCTATTGCTATACTGCTATAGAATCCAAGGTCTATGAAGTGTATCTTTCTAGTAGGACAATTAATATTTAGGAGAACTTTAAAATATGAAGAGAAGGCCTGTGCTGCCTCGGGGCTCAGTTGCTTACCACAGTCCCAATACAATTTGCCCCACAGTGACAGGTACAGTCTGGAGAGACTTGGGAGGGTGGGAGTGCCTGCAACAGTCAACAGGCTGCAAGGTGAAGTGAGGCCAGCAGAGACCCCTGGTAGAAAAAGAGGAAAAGCTTTTCAATGAAGACAGCTTGAGCAGATACTGGACACTTGCCCAATGTAGTCACAGCAACAGCATAAACCACAGGAAAATAAGAGACCCCCCCAAGTTCAGCTGAGAGTCCCCACCTGCCCATGCAGGAAATGTAGTCTCCAATTTCTGAGCAACCAAAAAGAAGCTGCTCTGACATTTCACTTTAAAAAACAAGAAAAACCCGTACAGTTTCGCAGTATTTTTACTTGAACATGTTTAATTTTTTTTGATTATTTATGTATATGAATATTTTCCTGTATGTAAGTATATGCATCACCTGTCTTTCTGGTGCCTGTGAAGGTCAGAACAGGGTGTCAGATACTCTGGAATTGGAGTTACAGAGGGTTGTGAGCCTGCATGCGGGTTCTGGGTACCAAAATCAGGTCTGCAAGAGCAGCAAGTGGTTCGCTGAGCCGTCTCTCCAGACCATTCTTTATATGTTTTACTTATATTAATGTTTTGCCTTCCTGATGTCTGTGGGGGACGGAAGAGGGCATTGGATCCCCTGAAACTGAAGTCACAGCCAATTGTGAGCTGCCATGCGGGTGCTAGGAATCAAAACTGTTCTCTCAACCTCTGAGCCATCTCTCCAGTCCCCAGAATTTTAAAAATTATTCTTCATATATTAAAATTGCTTCCAGCAGTATTTTCTATTAGTGGGCAATCTTTTCCTTATTACCCCATTTCTGTGTTTCCACCCCCCCCCACACACACACATACACTAAATGCTTATCAGTTTTTACATTTCTCTTATTATATTTTAAACTTATGTTTTTATATTTTATTCTTCTTATATTTCTCTAATTTTGCTTTCAAACAATATCATTGTTAGGAATTTTTTGTGTTGTTCTTTTTCTTTTTTTTTTCAGCACTTCCTGCTCTTTTTCCTTCCCCTCTATGACGTTCTCCACCCCCTTACCTTTCGTTTATTTAACCTTGCTTCCTCGTTAGTTTCCCTTGTCTCGTTCATTTGCTATTTATACATTTGTTCTTTCATTTTTGGCAGAGTTGTATTCTAAAGCCCTAACTAGACCTCACTTTGTAAACCAGACTGGCCTCAGACTCATGGCAAGCCTCCCAAGTGAATGGTTTCAATAACCCCCTCTCACTTCTACATAGGTCATCCAAACAAAACAAAAATTTTAAAAGTCAATGGAAACACTTCAGAGTGCACCATAGATCAGATGAACTAAATCTATAGAACAGTGGTTCTCAACCTTCCGAATGCTGCGACCCTCATATAATTTTTCATGCTGTGGTGACCCGGAACCATAAAATTATTTCGTTGCTCCTTCATAACTGTAATTTTGCTACTGTTATGTATTATAATGTGACTCTCTGAAATACAGGGTATCTGGTATGCGACCCCCAAACGGGTCATGACCCACAGGCTGAGAATTGCTGTACTAGAATGAAAAGGCAGCCTACAGCTAGGAAAAATCCCCACCAATTACACAGCAAACTAGAGGCTGACACCCAGGATACATAAAGAACTGCAAAATGTAAGCGGCAAAAATAAATAAATAAATAAATAAATAGGATAAAGAGGAAAATACAAACAGCAAATACATAGTTCAGAAGTCTTCAACACTCTTAGACATCAGGGAAATGCAAATTAAAAGTAATTTCAGCCCAGTGAGAACGGCTATGGTGAAGAAAACAAACGAGCACGGATGCTGGCCAGGATGTGAGGAGACAGGGCCCTTATCCACGAGCCAGGGGAGTCGCTCCGGAAACGGCGTGGAGGCTCTCCAGCAAACTAAGACTAGGGCTGCCATATGGCTCAGCTACACGCTACGAGCCGTTGTCCACAACAGCTGAGGAACAGGACTGGCCTCGGTGTCTGCTGGTGATGGATGGATAAAGAAATGAAGTACATAAATGTATACAGGAACTTCCTCCGGTCCCAAAGAAAAGTGAAATCATGACATCTGGGGAACAGATGGGTGCAGAGCATTATGTTACGTGAAATAAGCCAGACTATTTCCTCTCATATGCAGTAACTAAAGTGTGTGTGTGTGCGTGTGTGTGTGTGTGTGCGCGCGCGTGCGCGTGTGTGTGCGTGTGTGTTGAAAATAGGCTACCGTGAGAGAGGAGGAGGAACTCCTAAAGAAGGAGGTAAAAGAGGGGGTAATGGAATTTGTATGACAGAAAAACATAAAAAACAACTATTTCAGGAGAGGAAGGGAGCCAGCAAGAGGAGCTAAGTGGACCTGAGGATATAATAGAGGATGGGGGTGAATAATAACAAATAAAGTGATATATTTATGAAACAGCTTAATGAAACCCATTACTTCCTATACTATCTCAAATTTTAATTAAAGAAAATGAAAACAAAAACGTTATCCCATGGAAAGATACCACGAAAACATCTCATCACTCAGACCTGTTCTGTCAAGAGAGAAATATTGGGCACAGCTACACGGGTGGGCCCGATTTAGCACACAGTAAACCATGAACGTGGCCTTCCCATCCTGGGGTACAGCCATGGGTCTCTTGTGCGTGTCCCCACCCCCTGACAGACTAGGGAGGAATAGCGCATGCTCCTCATTCCAGTCCCTGACCGCTGGGAAGAGGCCCTGCCTTCACGCATGCCCACTGCCGACACAGGCTCTCCGAGTCGGACAGACTCCAGGCAGTGCCCTGTAGGTCGACTCGTCACCGACTAAATTTGGCTGCGGAAAGGGCCTCAGCCTGAGTAAACAGCGTGGGCCGCTAACACCCCCCTGGTGTGCTTTATTGCAGAGGAGAAACGCACACAGCACATTCTGGTGATCTAATGGCCACCTCTGGGACAAGCTCAGTATTTTGTACCTGGACTGCTCTGACTTCCACCACCCTGAGGAACTGTTGCTCAGGATGTGAAGCCTTCCAGTGGCCCCCCCTAGTCCAGGATCCGCCTTTCTATCACCCCACACACATTCCCTCCCCGCCTTAGGAATTCCAGCTCAACACAAATCTCATCTCGCTAGGTTTGCTTTTGTGTAACCTTGAACACCGCCGTGGTCTGCTTTCCTCTCTTCTCAAGCGCTGCTGCAAGCTTCAGCACGTGATAAGCCCAATTTACACGCCTGTCTAAATCACTGGGATCTGCCAGAGCCTCTCCATACCCCGTGTCTGAGCCAAGCCGCTACAGCCGCGTGCCAGCGTTGAGGTTCCTGCTGAATTCACTTCTGTCTTAACTCTACTGACCCCAGGCCTATTTGGACCTTGGACTGTACATCAAGTACTGCTTCTCTTGGGCCGTTTCCTTCACGCCTGTCTCTCCTTGACTGTGTTCCAGTCCCTGCTATTCACAGAGACCTCAGCCAGAACTAATTACCCTCCTCTTGCCTAAGGTTATGTAGCCTTTGTCTCGAGGAGGCGTGAGTGGCTACATTACGCAGTTTCCCACCTCCATAGGCTCTCCAAACAACTCATCTGTCTCCATGTCCCACAGCCTCACAAGCCAGAAGTCTCTTACAATCCAAGCCATTCAAGGCAGAACATTCCCTGGTCGTCATAGTTTCCTGCACCGCAAGATCATCTGAGTGCTGATTCATAGACCTTTCCCCCCTTTCTTCATAATAAAGGTTGGATCTGGTGGATATCTTTAAAAACAAAAACAGGATCCCATATAGCTAAGGCTGGCCTCAAACTCATCATGAAGCCGAGTGACCGTGATCCTCTACCAGCCCAAGTGCTGGGGTTACAGGTATATGCCACCATGTATTAGGGGGTAATAGTTCGAAAGCAGTGTGTGTGTGGGGGGGTCTACACTTGCTCGGTATGTGCAGAACCCAAAATGAAATAAAGAGAGGACCTCAGTTGAAAACATAACCCCCATCAGATTGTCCTTTAGGCAAGCCTGGAGGGCACCTTCTAGATTGATGAGTATGTAGAAGGACCCAGCCCCCTGTGGGTGGTGCCGTCCCTGGGCAGATGGGATAAGAAAGCCCAGGGTATAAGAAAACAAATTGAGCAAGCCAATAAAGCAGTATCCCCCATGGCCTCTGCTCCAGTTCCTGCCCTGACTTCCTTTCACAGTGGAGTGCAGCTCTAAACTGAAATAAATGTTTTCATGCCCAAGTTGCTTGGTGTTTTACCACAGCAACAGAATCATTACTAGGACATTATAACATTCCAGAAAAGTGTCTTCTCTCCCGGTCATCATTTACCACCTAAATAACCTTGGGGTAGGGGTTAGTGGACCTCAGTCTGGTAGTTTGGTGAGCTTCCTCGACCTTGTAGGTTGTGTGAACTTCCTGTACCTCGTGAGTTTCCTTTCTCTCACCAGGAAGGACTGTTTCAATCCTGACAAAATATCACACTATATTTTCTTGATCTCTTCAGGCTACTGTACTAAAATAGCTTATACTGAGTTATTAAAACATTGTATTGTTCGTAACCTGCAGGTTAGAAAGTCTAAAATCAAGGCACAGCAAATATGGTATCTGTTGAGAGCTTGCTCTTCCACTCCAAGATGATGCTTTTTGGCTGTCCTCACAGGATGGATGGGATAAATACGCTCCCTCGGGCCTCTCTAATAGGAGCATTCAGTATCATTCATGATGGTAGAGAACTCAGCATTAGGTTTCAACTTGTGAACTGAAGGGTGAACACATCCAGGCTGCGGCAGGAAGCGTTCTGTAACTGGGGAAAGGTTCTATTAGATGATTTTTAAGAGTCCATCTATAAATCTCATGCTGGTCTCAAACTTGTATGTAGAGCAGACTAGTCCCCAACCTGTGATGACCGACTTCCTCCCTCTGCCATCCAAGTGCTGGGGTTACAGGCTTTTGTGACCGGGCCCAGCTGTTTCTGAGACCCAACACAACACACCCCTCTAATCTTCTTCTTTCATTTCATTCTGGGCTCTGCACATTCCGAGCAAGTGTTTCTCCTGCTCCCGAACTATTACCCCCTAAGATGACTCCTAAGGTCACCATGATTCTTATGAGATTGGAATGGTGACAACAAGTTAACCTACACAAGAAACCAAATAATTTTGGGAAAGTGACACAGGGAACATGGACGCATAGGCAGAAACAGGTTGGATAACTTGAAATCCTCTTGATTCACATTTCCAAACAGACAGACTTGTAGGTGGCTTAGACGATCTACTTCACTCCAGTTTTAAGACATACAAGCAAATACCTGTTTTCGGCTTTCATCCTGCACCCCACATCTCCACCAATTTGCCTTTCAAAAGACTGCATTATAGTTAAATAAGTCTTTTTAAAAAAATATTTAAAGTCTCTCTTCAAAATATTTTCTTAAATATCCATACATGCATATCGCAGGGAACCGTGGAGTTGGCCTGGACTAACTGCCTTGAGAAGCACGTGTCATAGGTTTTTCAGGTTAGAGACCGGGGCTCCTGGGGCACAATGCACCTTCCAGTTCCTGAGAGATTGATGTGCTCCCTCAGGCAGCGATGGTTCCGGCTGCTTTGTGTTTCTCTGTAGGATCCCATTGTGGTCAAGGAAGCATGGGAGCTTGACAGGACAATTGATCTTAGACATTAAGCTGCGTACCCTGCGTAGCTTGCAAACTGCATTGTATCCTGGCAACTACAGCTGTATTGATCCTGAAGTTGCCAGTATATCCATTTCTGATAAAGTATAAAAAGTCTGATTGCTCTCAATATAATTGCCACAGCTTAAGTTTTGTTATGGACTGATGTGGGATTCCCCTCTGTATGCTGTGAATATGTTTTATTGCCATTGGTTAATAAATAAGCTGCTTTCAGCCGATGGATTAACAGAGTAAAGCCAGGCTGGAAACTATATATATGGAGAGAGAGAGAGAGAGAGAGAGAGAGAGAGAGAGAGAGAGAGAGAGAATAAACAGTAAGAGAGATATCATGTAGCATGTAGCTGCCAGAGGAGACAGACATGCCCCGGAACTTTACCAGTAAACCATGAGCCTCATGGTAAAATATAAAATAATAGAAATGGGTTAATTTAAGATATAAGAGCTAGCTAGAAGTATGACTAAGGGATTGGCCAAGTAGTGTTTTAATTAATAGTTTCTGTGTGATCATATCTGGGGTGGACAGCTGGGAACAAACAGTCTTTGCCAACAGTGGACCCTCCAAATGACCTCATTTAATTTCTTGAGGCCATATCACTTTACCTTGGCCCAGTAAGTAAGTACAGGCATATGATGTGTTGGTATCAGCGGTTTAAAGTTCATTTCAAGCACATATCTATAAAATACATATATATGTCTTGTTGTTGTTGTTTTTTGAGATAGGGTTTCTCTGTGTAGTCCTGGCTGTCCTGTTCTGTAGACCTGGCTGACTGCTCTCAAACTCACAGAGATCCGCCTGCCTCTGCCTCCCAAGTGCTGGGTTTAAAGGCATGCGCCATCACCAACTGGCATATAAAAGTTTTTTTAAAAAAAAATTTGTGTGTATGAGAGAGCGTATGGGTAAACATGTTCGTGTGTGTGCGTAGGTGTGTGTGTGCATGCGCGTGCAGGTGTGTGTGTGTATGTATGTATGTATGTATGTGTGTGTGTATGTATGTATGTGTGTGTATGTATGTATGTGTATGTGTGTATGTATGTATGTATGTGTGTGTATGTGTGTGTATGTATGTATGTATGTGTGTGTATGTATGCATGTATGTATGTGTGTGTGTATGTATGTATGTGTGTGTGTATGTATGTATGTATGTATGTGTGTGTGTAGACCAGAAGTTGACATTAATGCACTCTTCAGTTACTCTTTACCTTATTTTTGAGTCAGAGTCTCTCACTGAACCTGGAGCTCAATAACTGGCTGGACCAGCTGGCCAGCAAGTTTCAGGGGTACCACCCCGACCCCTGTCTCCACTGAGCACTGGCAGTTACAGATGTGTGCCTCTGCACCTGGCTTTTACAGAAGTTTTGGGGATCTGAAATTGAGTCCTCATACCGGTGCAGCAAGCGCTTCCTATTTACGCAAGTCTTGTTTCTCTATTACAGCCAGGTCAAGTCAGGTCGGATTTAGGAAATTACCCAAACGAAAATCAAATATTAAAAGGCAGTCTCCAGAGTAGAGAGAGGATTCATTCAGAAAAGTGCCTGACTGACAGCATCAAGAACTTCCATCTCCAGAACCCACATGGAAATGCCCGTCATGGTAGCATGTGCGACAGAAGAATCCCTAGGTCTTGCTGGCCAGTGTGGATAGCCTAAGTGAGGACATCCAGGCCGATGAGAGACCTTGTCTAAAGGAAGTGCACCCACTTCAGTATTTCTAAGGATGACATCTGAGGTCCTCCTCTGGCCACCACCCACCAGCACTGAAACATGTACCTGCACACCCATGAAAGGCATGCATACACGCACACACACTTTAAAAAATCAAAAAATTCTCATTGATCATGTTATTGCTACAGATTACTAATCTCATTGTTCAGTTTCATTCTTCAAATTTTTATTCTTAGAAATAAAATTTCACCCCGTTTAATGAATAACTTGTCCATGATCACTTCTGAATCTTGGTTGACTTTTCAACCTTCCACCAGTCTCTGGAAATATTTTTTACAACACATGTGTGTTTAAGAAGCAAAAACACATTTGAAAAACTTAAATGAAGCACAATTCAGAGGATAAGTATTATAAAAGAGAATTTTATTTTGTATTAAATAAGTCTAAATTATAATTCACATAGGTTAACTCTAACTTTAGAAAACCTGGGTCAAGCTCACATCAGTCCTTGGACGAATAAGGGGAGAAAGGAAAACTACACAGAACACGATGATTAGACAGATGCTCCCAGACCCTCACAGTAAGTCTAGCCTGGATGTGGGACTTGAAGACATTTGTAGATTGTAATGGAATATTAGTCAAAGATGTGTTACATTTGTTTATGCTGTGGAACGTTTGTTTAACGATGTAAAAGTGTGTTGCATTATTTTATGTTGCATTTGTTTAACTCTGTGAAGCTGTTACTTTGCCTGTCCTGGTCTAATAAAGAGTTAATAATAATAATAATAATAATAATAATGGGTCAATAGCTGAGCAGGAGGGGGGGAGGTGGGGCTGACAGGCAGAGAGAGTAAATAAAAGGAGAAAAAGAAGAGAAAAGGGAAAAACAAGACAAGAAGAAGAGGAGGACACCAGGGGGCAGCCATCCAGCCAGCAATGGAGTAAGAAGAAAAGAAAGGTATATAGAATAGAGAAGGGTAAAAGCTCAGAGACAAAAGGTAGATGGGATAATTTAAGCAAAAAAAAAAAAAACTGGCTAGGAACAAGTCAAACTAAGGTCAGACGTTCATAAGAAAGAACAAGTCTCTCAGTGATTATTTGAGAGCGGGTGGTGCACGCCTCAAAGAGCAAAGAGAAAGGATTTTAAAACAAAACAAAACCAAAAAAAAAAAAAAAAGACATAGACTGCTGCTACTAGCAACTATTCTGTGCCACGACCTGCATGGCTTCGGGTTGGCCTGGCTGGGGTGACAGGGAATGAAGACACAATAGACAGATGAACAGAAAGGCTGAGGAGGGGTGGCTGTGCACCCTGGTGGAGACGCACCAGCTTTCTGGAAACTCGGTGTGTTTATTATGTACAACTGAAGGAGGAGGCAGGTTAGCTAACACTGGCAGAGCATCTCTGCTAGGGGAGCAGTCTCAGGCTACAGTCGTCTGGGAGGCAGCAACTGCGGTCCACACACTCTGTGCATACCGCCGGCACCTACACATGGCCTTGTCATGCTCACAGGTCTGTCCTTGATGCAGCCTCATGTCCCCAGCACACATCCACTCAGGAACTGTATTCCCTACGTCTCTCAATTTCTTGTTTCTTAAATTTTCCAGATGCAGCTCAACTTCTAACCCAGCAAGAGTTCTGTGTAGTGTCCAAAACGGATTAAAAGAAAGAAACAGAAACCTTCCACCTCTGGCCTAGGTTGTTCGGGTCATCCTGCTCAAAAACAGGAAAAACTTGAAAGCCAGTGAGGTTCTCCTCTGCAACATGCAGAGATAGTGTGATTGGTTGCCAGTCCTTCCTAAGGTCCTGTACGGGGCGTGTTGTCTTCTCCACAAACTAGATTACACTGCACCTGGTTCTGACATAATTCCACAAACCCAGCCTTGAATAACAGGTAATCCCCTGGGTTGAGGTAAGATTTTGCCAAGCTTAGCCAACCAGAAGGAGGCCAGGTATTGTCTGCCACCCGGGATACTCTGAGTAAATGCATGTGCACATGGAGTCATAGGCCCATAGGCTGTGCAGGGTCTGTTTGGTCTCCTTTAAGGAATTAAAAAGCAATGTCTTTTGATAACGCACCGTTTGGTTTCGATTTTGTGGATCAGATCATGCAAACAGAGGAAAGAGGTGGTTAAAACCATTAGTGTCTTCCTCCAAATATCTTGCCCTAAACACGGCTGCTCTAAAGGAGAGAGTCTACACTGCCTTCAATCTCTGAGTGGCCTAGACCCAAGGTGCAGTTTCACCGTCAGTTGGGTAACCCATCCTTGTAAGCACTTCCCTCAGCGTCGGCATCTGTGCTGGCAGGCAGGTCAGACAGAGCTAGCATGACTGGTGAATCAAAGTCACCCTTCTGTCTCTGCAGGTCCTGGTGACATTGTAGGGGCTGCAGCCATGGCCCTGTCCCTAGCTGTGGCTGTCTCTCGGGGACGGAGGGTCAGTCCTTCATAACTGGAGTTTAAAACTCCATAAACCAGAAGTGAAAATGGTAATGCATTCAGGGGCTTCAGCTGTGTATATAGCTCTTAATTTTTCTGCTGTTTTTCCCCCAAGTAGGCACACTTACTGTCCCCTTCTTCAGGAAACCAAGAGTGTGTCTCCTGAGCATCATTCACGAACGGATGGACCTGAGCCATCTTTACCCTATTGCAGTAGCAGTTTCTTGTTGGCCGCCAGCCCGCAAATAAAGACACAGAGACTTATTATTAATTAAGAATGCTCGGCCTTAGCTTAGGGCTGTCCCGCTAGCCCTGATAACCTAAATGAACCCATAGTTTTCAATCTACATTGCACCAGATGACATTATCTGTCTCCCGTCTTGCACTTCCTGTTTCCTCTGACTCGCATCAGCACTCCAGCAACTCTCTGGCTGGTCCTGGTCAGTCCACCGCTGACTCCAGCCTTTGATTAGAGGTGGCTTTATTGGCACAGCGGCACAGCTGTACGGACAGCTCTCCCGCAACACCTTATTTCCGGGCTTCCTCGAAGATCTCCTTCAAAGTACTATCGTATAACTGCCTGCCCCGAGCCTGTTCTTGTCCCGTGGTTTACAACCAACACATAGAAACGGCCTCCTCCTTACCGTCTCACAGGAGCATTCCCTTGCCTGACCAACGTGAGTGCCCCAGAGTCAAGGTTCCTGTTCAAGCACCATTTTCCAAATCCTGCAAGGCTTCGGGACTGACCTGACTGGAGTGGCAGGGAATGAAGAAATACAGA
This sequence comes from Microtus pennsylvanicus, assembly GCF_037038515.1. Taxonomy (NCBI): domain Eukaryota; kingdom Metazoa; phylum Chordata; class Mammalia; order Rodentia; family Cricetidae; genus Microtus; species Microtus pennsylvanicus. Next base: position 40,248,764 of record NC_134579.1, read on the forward strand.
CACACATACAGAAAGCCTTTAACGGCGTGAGCCATGTGCTCTGATGGAGACACACCGGCAATCCAGAAACTCAAGGATCTCAGCAGTTAGCTAAGCTTGGTGGCAGGAGTGGAGGGTGGGGGGATCCTCTCTGTAGGGGAGCAATCTCAGGTTACAGTTATCTGGGAGGAGAAAACTGCGGTAGATACTTTCCTCACACAATGTCAACATTTGGCATCCTTGACATGGCCATGTTCACGTCAGCACAGATTCACCCAGGACCTCATCCGGTCCCCACAATCACGTGGCGTGATGTAGCAGGCAAAATATTGCTGTCTAAATAGGGGAGTCTTCCTGTCAATAAGATACATACGCATGATAAAAATATTTCTTAGAGTTTATCAGAAAAAATATAACAGAACTTGCACCTTTTACGAATGCTTATAACTGCTTTCAGAGAGGTCACATAATCTACAGTCCCACCGGAAGCGAAGGGTCTCTAATGGGCTGGAGCAGGGCAGACATGGCTCTGGCAAGCCTTGCTCTTCTATTCCCACTTCCTTACTAAAAACCATTAGATTACATTTCTAAAACTACCCTCTCCCTAAGGTCTATTCCCTTACTTGGCCCACTACCTCCTCCTGAGGCCAGCTACTAATGAAGTTCCGCAATCTGAGGCCCCTTGGCTCTCCTAAATAAAATGCTCAATTAAAATTAAACACCTCATTCTAAGACAGGATTCCCCTTTTCCCTTCATAAACCGTCATTTGCCCGTGGGTCACATCTGTCTCTTCTCTATCCAGAGGCGGTCCTCTGTCCCTCTTCTGGGACGCACATCCCTTCTCCTGTTCTTTGTTCCCTTTCCCTTCTCCCTCGACCTCTGTCTCCTGTCTTTATGTCTTATTTCCTGTTTTTTGTCCCTTTGGGCAAACCAGGTTCCTTTTGCTGAGAACTTGGTCTTAGCAAGTCAGTTTCCCTGTCCCTTCAAACTGATTACCAGTAGGGGAAAGTGGGGCTCCCTGAGAGTTTATTATTCAGGTACTGATTTTATTGTTCGGGTTGTGAAACTGAACATCTGCCTATGGTTCTGATTCTTTCTTTTGTTTGCGTTTTTGTTGTTTGTTGGCCTTTTGGTCCTAGGCCACTAACAATTAGTTCTTCGTGTCCTTAGCACTAGAAATTATTTTCCTCTACTTTGTCACCCTCCTTTGACTTTATGTGTGGTCGTCTTTGTCCTGTCACAAGCTCCACTGCTTGTATAAGCCGGCTTACCCAGCTTTCCCTTCGTCGTGAGAACAAAAGACGTTCAAATGTGTGCCCCTGGAGAAGCCCAAGAAGAGAAAACAAACACAGAATAACTCAAAAGCCCTCAAAATGGAGGGAAATTAGAGCATAGTGTGATTCAGTCATTACCAGAATTGGGACGTGGATAAGCTCAATCTAGAATTGCAATCTCAGGAATATTCCAGAACAGAGTATGAGAAGCTCAGGAGAGGTTCTGAACTGAGTCACGCTGTCCTCGGACCTGGCCTGTTTAATGACTCATTAAGAGTGATTTCTAGCTCTGTGGTGAGAAAAAGCAGAGACTAAGATCAGTACCTTTTATGTTCACTTAGCAATTATTTTGTGTGTACTTTTATTGTATTCTAAAGATTCTCTACATGTGCTTGGATGCATCAGGGACCAGCGTAGGGAGGAGGTATAGTCATCTCTGTTTTATGAAGCTCATATTCTAGTAAGGAGAGCTAGATAACAGGCATACTGAAAGGTAAACTATGTATGTTGGAAAGTGATAAGGTAGCAATCAGAGGAGATTGAGAGACTGTGGGATGAGGAAGCATCTGGGCTTCAGACTTTAAGTAGGATGAAGGCAGGCCTCATTGGGAAAGAATGTAAAGAAAGGAAGCAGAGGAAGTTAAACGGGTGGTGTTTGAGAGAAGCAGGAGTGTTAGCCTGGCTGGCTGAAGGAAGAGGGAGAGAGTGGTGGATACACATGATGAAGTGATGGGGGAGGAGGAGTGTAGCAGCAGGCCGCTTGTCGGTTCTCGGCCGCTTAACCCCGAAATAATCACACAGAAGCTGTATTATTTAAATCATTGCTTGGCCCATTAGCTCTAGCTTCTTATTGGCTAACTCTTACATATTAATTTAACCCATCTCCATTAATCTGTGTATCGCCACGTGACAGTGGCTTACCAGCAAAGTTTCGGCTTATCTGACTCTGATGCCACTCCATGGTGTCTCTCTCACTCTGCCCTTCTTTCTCCCAGCATTCAGCCTAGCTTTCCCTGCCTACCTAAGTTCTCCCTTGCTATAGGTCCAAAGCAGTTTCTTTATTCATTAATAGTAATCACAGCACACAGAGGGGACTCCCACATCAGAGGAGAGTGTTTCTGACAGCGTGGAAAGGCCGTGGAAAGACTTTGGGTTTTACTCTGCTGAAATAAGGGCACTTACAGGTAAGTGAATGGGAAAGCAGTAGATGCCCCTCATGCTATGTGTGTGCCCAACCTTCTTTGTATCAACCTGAATTGTTCTCCCTTACACGTTTGTACATTCGGCTACCCATGAAGAAGATCCCACAAGGATTCTGTTACAGAGTGAGGAGTGTTAAATTCATGTTGGGAAGAGCTCTAGGTCCACAGATACCATGTGAATCTGCTGAAAAGAAAGGTGGACACAAACATTGTTAACAGATGAGAACTGGGAAGGCTGAACAGATAATGGAAACATTTCTGTAGTCCCTGGTATCCCGCCCTAAGAAGTAGGGTGGCAAGTGTAATAAAACCAGCCCCTTCTCGGGAACTAGGTCAGCAGGCTGTTATCTGGTGAGCACATTGTAGCAAGGATAAAAGACAAACACATTTTGTGTGGGAAACAAAAATCAGTTCTGTGGAGTTTTCTAACCCAAAGTCTGAGGTTTAATATGGTGGTGAATGAATGCCCCCATTGTAATCCCACTCCACAGGAGATGCAGGGAGGGAAGGTAGAGGGAATGATGGGACACATCATCACGACTGCACGGAGACCTATCCATCTGCATAGACATAAACACAGTGAAGAGTTAAGGACAGTTTGTCAGAGGGACAGTGTCCTGAGCAGTGGAACAGGCAGCTGCTGACCTTAGCAGCCGCAAGAGGAGGAGGTTGAAGGTTATGACTTCTGAGAGGAAAGAAAGCAGACAGGACCAGCAGGGAATGTCTTGAGCAACTACCCAAAGGGGTGGGACTTTGGGGATACAGAAGTACATAGTTCATTAAAGGGACAACTGTTCCTCCCATTTCTTTATCTTGTCCTCGGGTGTCATTTTTCTTCTCATCTTTGGGCTTAGGCTGGTTGTAAAACAAAATTTTATTTCTAAGGCAGTACAGTTCTTACATCAAATAGACCCAGACCTTGTCCAGACATACAGAGCACTGGCTATCTGCATCAAAGGCCATTGATGATTCCGTCATTTGCACTAGAGTATGCTATGCGTAAAAGCTAAACTCTGGCACAGTTATCTTGGCATACTTCCGGTGGTTCCCTGGAAGTTACAGAGGCCCTTTCTTCATTCTCTTTCTTCCTGCCTAGGGCCCCAAGACATCAGAACACGGAAGGATGAGGCAAGAGATTTACAAATTTGAGGCCAAATTGTGCTAAGGGTAAGAGACCCTGTCTCAAAAGGTGGACAAAAGAAAAGAAATCCTTCACAAACAACAGGCAGAACTCTGCCCAAGTAGGATTTTTCTGGAGTCCACTCAGAGGGAGCCGCACATATGGAGATGTGGAAATGGAGCTTGGTCTGAATCCACTCTGCCCTCAATTATTGTAGCACATCAGACAAATGTGCTTGAATTTTCTTCATTTGTAAAATGGAGATAATAATCACCTGTATTTTATAGACTTGTTATGAGAGTAAAATGAAATATATAGTATATAAAAAACCTAAAAGTCAGCCGGGAGATGGTGGCTCACGCCTTTAACCCCAGCACTCGGGAGGCAGAGGCAGGCGGATCTGTGAGTTTAAGACCAGCCTGGTCTACAAGAGCTAGTTCCAGGACAGGTTCCAAAGCTACAGAGAAACCCTGCCTCCAAAAAACAAACAAACAAACAAACAAAAGTCCTGATGTGCTGAGTTTTGCTGTTCTTCATTGTGGTGGGAGCTTTCCTTCCCTGTAGAAGGGAAATAACAATTCTACCGTGTAAGCTGAATGAAGCAAGCAAATAAATGTTAAGGCCTCGGCAGACAGTGAACTGCCAAAGAAAAAAGCAAGCATTGTTGGTATTGTGGCACAGTTATTTGTACAGCCCTTATGTGTCTTGTGGACAGCAAAAAGTTAATGGAGGAGAATGGCCAGAGAAGGGCATGGCCAGATTCAGCTTCTAGTAGAGGCAGCAGAGATAGGAAAGTCCCAGCAGATGACTGCAGAAATGAAGGAAGAAATTAAAGTGATTTGAACTAAGATAATGAGTGATCTTGGGGTTAACCAAAGTGTAAGGAGGTAACCTCGGTAGGAATTGGCTCATGGCCTGTAAATGAATACAAAGTACAAGTAATGGCCATGAACTTCAAGATTCTCACTGGAACAGCTCAGCGGACTACAGTGCAGTTTCCTAGACCCCGGGCTGGGGAGGGAAGCCGTGGGAGTTGCCCTGAGACGTCCTGGTGGATAGGAAGGCCCTAGGATGTCTGGACTGCACATCTAGATCTGGGACTGGAGACAGCATTCCTGGGTGGGGACAAGACAGCAGCCGTGGACAATGTATCGAGAGGGGACATTGTCAAATTGGGCAGACTTAAAATAAATCACTAAATTCTGTACCCTCTGTTGTTAGAGCGAGAGTCTCATTGCATAGTGTAGGCTGTCCTTGACCTGTCTCAGCTTCCTGAATGTCAGTGGGGAAAAACCTCTTGAGAGACCCTGGATATGATTTTCCTGCATCCCCCTGGCCTCGTCAACAGAAAGCATTCATAGAAACATTGTGCACTTAATCGGATTTATAGTTAAGAGCATCACATGTGGAGAGTCCAGATAGGAAACAAAACTGAAACGTCCTAGGAGGTTAAGGCTGGCCCAGAAGCCTCGCCATCGTAGATCACATGGAATAGCACAACTTTGCAGACACACAGACTGAACAAAAAGGACCAGAGAGGAAAATACACCCATTAGGGTGAATAGGTCTTGCCTGACCTGCTGTGGTCAGATAATTCAAAACTAAAACTAATAGGAACTTGAAATGTGGGTCTGTAAGAAGAATGCATTGCTAGGACAGAGAGAAACGGCAAGAGAGAGAATGAAGCTCAAAGGCCTCATCTAATCCAAAAACGTGTACACGCTGTCAAGAGAATGAAGTCTGTGGGAGAAGACAATTTTGCCTACGGAAGAAAAGGGACTTTTGCTTCCTAGTTCTTGATCTTGCTTTAAATACACAAACTATCAGAATTTCTCCTTTTCAAAGAAGCCAAGACAACACTGCTCTAGTTCTTTCCCGAGATCCAGATTCAGAACTGACAAGCAGGTACTTTATTGTGTGTGTGTGTGTGTGTGAGAGAGAGAGAGAGAGAGAGAGAGAGAGAGAGACAGACAGAGAGACAGACAGAGAGACAGACAGACAGAGACAGAGACAGAGACAGAGACAGAGACAGAGAGAGACAGAGAGTGTCAGCCTTACCCTGCAGCCCAAGCTGGCTGCAGCCTCACAATTCTCCTACCTCAGCCTCCAAAGTGTTGAGATAATAGGGTTTTTTTTCTATACTCTCTATCTTTAGCAAATGCCTTTCTTTCTCTTTCTCTCTCTTCGTGTAACTCCTGATGTATTTCATTGGGATGATCGTTTTGTACTGTTTAAGTATCTTTTTATTTTATTTTCTGGCGTACATGTGGTGGAGAGACAACTTGTGAAAGTCTATTTTTCTGTTCCATCACATGGGTTCTGGGGACCGAACTCAGGCTGTTAGGTTTGGCAGCATGTGCCTTTACCTGTTGAGCTATCACTGGCGTCTTTTTTTTTTTTTTATCGTTTCAGTTTTTCATAAGCTAGTAAACAAAGCAACGAGTTTCCTTTAATCATTCTTCTAATAAAGTAATAATAATTACTACTAATATTATTAGCATGTGTGCACAATATGTGTACGTGTGAGCAGGCATGCCATGGCGCATGTGTAGAGGTCAGAAGACAGCTTTAATAGGTTCTGTCTCTTCCACCTTTATGTGGGTTCCGAGAATGAACTCGGGCTTCCAGGCTTCCATGACAAGCTCTTGTGAGCCATCTCACTTGCCCCATTTAGCCATTCTTTCCTCTTTTTTTAAAAGATTCATTTTTAATTATTTTTAATTGTATTTTTAATTCAGAAAAGAGTGGGCCTCTCAGGGATATCAACTGAACAAGACATAACAAGTCACAGTAGGACTAGGTGCAAACCCTTATATCAGGGTTGGATGAGGCGAGGAAAAGGATCCAAGTGCAGCTGAAAAAATCAGAGACGTTCCCAGTCCCACTCTTAGGAGTCCTGCGAAAACACCAAGCTGCACAACATAACACATATGCAGAGGACCTAGCACAGCCTCAAGCAGGCCCTGTGATTGCCACTTCAGTCTCTGCGGGCCCCTATGAGCCCTGCTTGGTTGATTCTGTGGGCCATGTTCTCCCGGTATCCTCAACTCTTCTGTTTCCTATGATCCTTCCACCCCCTCTTCCACTGGGTTCCCTGCTCCTCCTGCATCTTAGGCTTCGGGGAGTTCTTTCAACTTCCTGTGCCTCCATTTCTACTCTAAGGGGGCATAATGATAGTGTTTGCCCATTTATGTATGTATGTATTTTTAAGGATTAAATCAGCCAATGTGTGTTAATTCTAAAGCTTCGGGCACACAGAAAATGCTGTGTCAAGTATAATGATTACCGAGTATCTTCATCTCGTATATTGCCTCAATTCTCAGACTGGCCCTGTGTCAGAGATGTCTCACAGATTAGGGATGCATCCAAGACTACAGAACTAGAAAGGAACGGAGACACCCACAGGTACCTGCAGACATAACTCACACAGGCATACATACATACAAATAAATAAGTATTTAAGAAGAATATATATCTAAAAGAATATAGCTATCATTTCTGTATAATTCACAGGCCTGTCTCCCTGGACTGTCCCCTTCCTGAGACATCCTATGTGGAAATTTCAGAAGCAGGAATAGCCTTATGGCCAGGAATAAAATTATTTTATCATCTGAATCATCTAACTCACAAAATTAAGGTTTTGATCCAATTAAAAATTTTGTTTCCTGAAAAATTTTTCTTTTCTTTTTTTCCCCTAATGTCTCATTACCAACTTCTTCTCTGTCTGTAACCTAAGCTTGAGTCCTCTGAGCTCAAACACCAGGAAAGACATTGCCACACCCAGGCCCCCAGAAAGGAACAAATGCCTGAGTTCCCATGTGCGGCAATAACGAAGTATCATCACCAAGATGGCTTGTTATCTTTCTGCAGGGTGGAGAGCCCAAGGTTAAGGTACTGACAGACCCAGTGTCTGACGAGAACCCCCTTTGGGGATCATAAATGGCACCTGTCATCAGTTCTCACACGGTAGAATTGACAAGGGGCCTCTCTCACACCGTACCCACTGGTTTTGTATCATCATACCACAAGTTAGAGTAATCTGAGAGAAAAAGCCTCAGTTGAAGTAGGCTTTCTTTTGGCCACCAATCAGCTCCTAAATCATGATGTGGAGACTTATTATTAATTATGAATTCTCGGCCTTATCTTATGCTTGTCCCACTGGCTCTTACAACTTAATTTAACCTCTTTCTCTTCATCTGTGTTTTGCCTTGGGCTTTTTACCTTTTTGTCATTCTGTATGTCCTGCTTTTTTTGTAGCTAGCACCTGCCTGACTGGCCGGCCCCAGGTCTCTCTCTCTCTTTCTCCCTCATTCTCTCTCCTCCCAAACCAAATTCCTCTTATTACTTATTCTCTCCATCTGCCATCCCTCTACTTCCTAGCTATTGGCCATTGGCTTTTTATTAGGCCAATCAGGTGCCTTAGGCAGGCAAGGGAAAATAAATGCAACTCATGTGCACATAGCTAAAGAAATATTCCACAACATAAACAAATATAACTCATCTTTACATAGTTAAAGAAATAGTCTATTCAGCAACCCTCAGTTGAATGAATGTCTCCATAAGATCTATCTGTAAGGCTTGTTCTTAATTAGACATTCATGGGGAGGACCCAGCCACTGTGGGTGGGATCACCCCTGAACTGGGGTCCTGGGTTCTATAGAAGAGCAGACTAAGCAAGCCATGTGAAGCAGCACCCCTCCATGGCCTCTGAATCAGTTCCTGCCTCTAGGTTCCTGCCCTGTTTGAGTTCCTGTCCTGACTTTTCCAATAATGAACAGCAATATGGAAGTGTAAGCCAAATAAACCCTTTTCTCCCCAACTTGTTTTTCGGCCAGGGCGTTTTTTCATTGCAGCCATAGACACCCTAACTAAGGCAGGCAGCAATACAGATTTCATCGTATTTGTTTTACCTTAATGATTCAGCTTCTCAGGGGACTCTACTTCTTATTACCACTACTTTTGGTGTAAAGATTTCAAAGAATAAATTTGGGGGAAACACAAATATTCAGACCATTAATCTATTTTTACAAAAAGCATAGAGATGGGAGAGATTTAGAAATTTATATATAATAATATATAAAACCACCGGACAAACAGAAAAGTTCAGAAGAGTTAGCCTCACCTAATGTCTGATATTTCTACAGCCTTTGTCCAATAACACATAAAAGGACTTTAGCAAACACATTCATGATAATTTGAGGGAAGGTACTTCTTAGGCTCTTCTTGGCTGGCCAAGTACCCAAATAACCCATTACCAAAAGGAAACCAACCTGACGTAGAGGAAATATATTCCCTCTGCTCTGAGTTCACCGAGTCATTCAGTACCCACGCACGCCCCAGAGAAACCGACACATGGATTTTAATCTCCTTTGTTTTGTACTAAAGACTTGATCTTTACTCAGAATTTAACATGCTCGGAGAATGAGACTAAATGGAACAAATCTTTTAAACAAAAGAGAAAAACAGATGCAGAAGCAGAAAGACTCTGTTAATCTGTAACACTCTGCACTGGCTGGCTCCTTGTTTTTTGATTTTAGTTTATGGTCAGTAAGTGTCCAGGACAAAAAGAACATCCCTCACAGGAGAAAGCAGGAACTCCGCTGACTAAAGGCACAGCAGGTTCTTGGGCAGAGAGCATTCAGATGTCTTAATAGTCATATTCACTGAACCTTTTCTCTGAAAGACAAAACATGGGGGAGTGGAAGGAAAAAAATAATATAAAAGTTAGTTTTGTATTAGAAGCAGGTCAGCTTCAATGCAGTTCTTAGAGCCACAGAAGAAGGAAGAGCTATGAGGAATGCATTCTTTGTTCCCTCTAAGAAGGTCGTCCTCTAAGGGGCTCTAAAATACTCTGATTGTTTTCTAAATTGCTGTCCATTTATAAGATAAAATTTGGTTTTACTAGTTCATTCATTCGCTCAACATTTTTTTTTTGAGAACACTTAAGAGGAGATTAAAGGAAACATGACTGGGAAAAATAGTATTTCCTACCAACTTTCAGAGATAAAAAGAGAAAAGAGCAGCATAGTCCCAGAGCCTCAGGCGGCCCTTCCTTGTCTGTTCCCTGTGTGGGACTGGGGCTTACAGGGAGGAAGCTGACGTCATAGGTCAGCAACTCACAGCGCATTCCAGGATGTCCTGGGGGGAGGGGGATCATCCCAGACAAGGAAAGATTGCAGACTGCAACGTTCCCCTGCCTGTCCCTCTACAAACTTCTGTCTTAGACCTAAGTCTCAGGCATGTCACTGCCCACTGCGCTTCCCGTTCACATCCTCCTGCTGTCCCTCTTCAATTCTCGCCAGGCTGACTTAGCTGCTGCTCTCTCAAGCTTTCTATCTCTTACTTCTTGGTGTCAATGCCATTATCCCATGTGTACTCCATCCGTTTGAGCCTTACCCTCCTCTCTTGTAAGATTTTTGCCTACATCTTGCTTTAGTCACCATCCCCATGGTTATTACTTAGATGATGATATTAGCAATAACTATAACTTCTCCCCTTTCTCAATTTCAAAACTCTTACTACTTTCTTTTTTCTTTTCTTTTCTTTTTTTGTTTTTTGTTTTTAGAGACAGGGTTTCTCTGGGTAACAGTCCTGGCTGTCCTGGTACTCATTCTGTAGACCAGGCTGGCCTCAAACTCACAGAGATCCTCCTGCCTCTGCCTCCCAATTGCTGGGATTAAAGGTGTGTACCACCACTACCTGGCAAGATTCTTACTCTTTAACCATTGCCTCTGTCTTTCCAATTCACCATCTCAAGTCCCCCAACATAAATAGTTTTTTTTGAATGCCACCAGGACCTAGAACCCAATGACTCTACAACTTCTGGGGAAATATTAGGGGTAGAACCCAGGACTGCATGAATGCTAGGCAGGTGTTCTTCCACCGAGACACAACCACACCCTCTTACCACCTTTTCTCGTCCTTTCCTCCCTTCCATCTTTCATCTTTCCCAGTGCATCTAAAACTCCACGGCTGACATTATGCTACCACGCCACACCCTTCTGTCTCCATCTGTTGGGCAGTATGACAAAACTCTAATACCATTGTGTGCCTACACTCAGATTAATGAGACTGAAGAAAAACACGCAGTGGTTCCCAGTGTCCTTGTTTCAATTTAGTGATCATGAACTTCAAAAGTGCTTTTAGTGTTAAAAAAAAATTGTCTTATTCCTTTAGTTGTCTCTTCTAGACGGTTGTCTTATTCTTTCTCAACCCTGGCATGCCTAACTTTGCCCCAGCTCATGAACTGATTCCTGCTCAACTTCTCTCTCCAGTAATCTTTTCTCCGTCTTCATCGTTTTTGATTCCTCAGTGATATGCTGCATAGTTGAACATTGCTTTCACTCTGAAAGCTTTCCCCTTGGTTTTCAAGTTACGCCGTCCTCTTGATTTCCATTTGTTTCAGCCCTTCTCCTTTACTGCGTTCCTTCATCTCCCTCACCCCAAGGATGTAGGCAAGGGCAGGGGAGAGGGGCCCAAGCTCCAGTACTCAAACTTGACTTATTTGTTTGTTTGTTTCTACATTTTTGCATTCTACATCCATGGTGAGGCACATCTCTTCTCAGAATTTCAAATCCCACCTGTAGTCCCAGGCTTTGCTTCTGAGTCTGTCTCTTTTTCTTAATTGAATAAATGTACTCAGCATTCCCCTCCAGTGGCTCACGTGGGTTTCTCCAAAGATGCCCCCTAATGAAACCTGGACAAATATGAATCTACCCATTCATGCTCTGTGAGGACCTGACTTTGCAAACTCCATTTTAAAGAAGGGGCTTCATTTTACATCATATAACGGGGTGGGGGAGTGCTGATCTCAGCTCCAGAGATGTGCTGCAATAGCAGAATTTGAATGGATACTCTAAAAGTAGTCAGTTAAGGATCTAGGGAGCAGGGCCATAAAATTTAACAAGGTCCAGATGTTCCTAGGAGGCATCCTGTCGTCGAAGATTCCTTGTCAGTTATTAATGGCTCTTTGTTAAGGTTTTTACGCCCAAACACTGACCAATGGTTTCAGAAAGTACTTGACCCTATGCCCTCCTTACCCAATCCCAAGACAACAGGACATGAATTCGCCTGATTATAGTGTTTCCCCTTTAGATGTTCTCCCCTCCCCAGGCTCGCTTCCACACTTTCTGCACCCACCACACTGGGGTGCTCTGGAAGGGTGTGGTCCAAACTCGAGTTTGTATATTAAGGACCTTCATGTAATTTGCATCGGAATCCTGGTTCTGTGAATTCATTTAGGGATAAGTAACTTGGGACAACACCTCTTGCTGAGAGAAATCTTAGTGATCATGGGCTCCTCTCTTTCCCTCACACCCTTCACTTACTGTTTCAACAAACCTTTGCTCTGCCTTCAGAAATGTAAACACGATCCAGCCTCTTTTTGTTACTCCCGTTCCTACCATGGGGTCCTGACACCATCTTCTCTTGCCTGGATTATCACAACAATCCCCCTGGCCACCCTGTTCCACCCTCAAAAGTGGCAGGCAAGAGCTTTATAAAGCACGTGAAATAATTTCCCTCCTCTGCTCAAAAGCTGCCAGTGACTTCGCAACTGAGAAAAATCCTCGGGAACACTCTACTAGAATCTGCACAATGCTAGCGGCCGCCTCTCCTATTTCTCCTCTCTTAACCCCACACTCTGTCATTAATTCTTTCCATTCCAACCCCTGGCTGGCCTCCGTGCTGCTCCTCAAACCCAACATTCCTGCTGACCTCCGGGCCTGGATTCCACATCTCTGTTCAAGTCTTTGTTGGAACTTAACATGGAAGTGAGGCTGTCCATGGGCCGTCTAACATCACAGCTCTCCCTCCCTACTCTCTTCTTTCTGGTTGGCCTCCAGTGTGTTGTGTTCCTTTATGGGACTAGTCACCATATGATATAATACATGTTTTCCTTTATATTGAAAAATACATACATATAAAACTTCTTGCAAACTGAATACTACCATATAACCAGCACCCACAACTATAAGGGGAATAATATTTGTACCCTAGAAATCTCATGTTCTTCTAGTCTCTTTACATCTGCACTCCCGGGAATATATTCTGACTTCCTTCACACAGCATAGATGATTTTTCCTATCCCTCCCCCGCCCGGTATTGAATTTCATATGAATGGGTTTATATGGTGACATACAACACATTTTAATGATCTGTTTACTATGTATTTCTTTCCCACTAACAGTATGAACATGTCGAGCGCATAAAAATTCATTCTATTCACTGGGATGCATCTAGCACCCACAGAGAGATTATGGCAGAGTTGGCGACCACAAATATTTGATGTGCAAATGAGCCAAACATTGAACAAATAGAAATGAGCGTAAGAGAAGGACTCCGAATGTGAGCCAAGTCTTGGGAAATGGGCAGGAGTTTGAGGTGCAGAGCAAGAGGAGAAAGGTATTGGGAGGGAGGCAGAGTCTTCACAAAGGCTTGGCACTGTGAAAAAAAAAAACAGTCTGAAAGCCACAGGACTTGGTAAGGCCAGAGCCATGAGCAACGGCTGTGCCATGAGACACTGAGGCTATAGAGCTGAGAAAACAGGCAGATGTCAGATCTCAAGGGTCTCGTATAAATAAACAGACGGGAGGATAGAGAGAGAAGCAAAATATGAAGGCTTTTTAGATAGTTCTAGGGCATTTTAAGGGTGTTGAAATTTAAGAGGATAAAAACAACAGTGTTTCTTTTGAAGTCAACCCATTAATAATGTATCCTGGTGTTCTCAGAAGGAAGTCCCAGGCCCACTCTAAGGTTCACAGACACCAAGTTCATCTGAATGTGTGGGAAAGACTTAGAAGTCTGGCAGATAAAGTGAGTCCCCCTTTCTCCCCCTGGAGGAAAGGCCAGCTCATGTGGGAAATGTAAATGCATTTTACATGTGTGGCTGGACGGAAAAAAGGCGGTGGGAGCTCTGCCTCCCTCCCTGTGCAGACACAGCTCTGAGGAGACTGCACTCTGTTCCCTCACACATGGAGAGGACAGAGGTGCCCTGGGCGTTGTTACCCCCGGCTACAGCTTACATTCGACACCAGTGTGCCTTGGACTTGAGTGTGGGTCAGAATCACCTGGAGGCCATGTCAAAAACCAGTACTGAGTCTCCCCAGGATTTACTTTCCCACAATGGAACCCAAGAAACCGTCCTTGAGTTCCCTGTGGCGATGGTGTTGCTGGCCTGGGGCACCGGCCTGCATCTTCAACCAGGCAGAGCATCCACCCCTCTGGAAGAAGGAGAAGGAGGCATTGGAAAGCTCACTGAGCTTCAACTTCCCCTTCTCATACTAGATGTTCCTACAACTATATTTTATCAGATAAAATGTAGGGGGTCTAGTTAAATTTGATAAATAATATTAATGTATTTTAGATATATGATATCTGACATAAATGACATAATTGGTTACCAAAAACATTCAAAATTTGTGTTCATTAGTCAAGGTTTTGGTCAAATTACTTAAAGTTCTAATTTTTCATATAGAAAGGGAGAGTAATAGCAATTATGTTGCAGGGCTGAGTTAAGGTCTTAAACATAGCAGATGTGGGCTGGGGAGATGGCTACATGAGCGTGAAGACCTGAGTATGAGTCTCTGGCGTCCAAATAAAATTGGGGTGCAGCACTGCTCACGTGTGATCCCAGCCTTGGGGGAGCAGAGCCAGGAGGATTCCTGGGGCTCCCGGCCTACTCAGTGTAGCTGGATCAGTGAGCTTCAGGTTCAGGTCGAAAAACAAAAACAAACAAACAAACAAAAAAAGCCTATCTCGCCGGGCCGTGGTGGCGCATGCCTTTGATCCCAGCACTCGGGAGGCAGAGGCAGACAGATCTCTGTGAGTTCGAGGCCAGCCTACTCTATAAGAGCTAGTTCCAGGACAGGCTCCAAAGCTACAGAGAAACCCTGTCTCGAAAAAAACTAGAAAAAAAAAAAGCCCATCTCAAAAATAAAGAGGAGAAGTAACTGGGGAAGAACACTAACAGCGGAAGAACACTAACAACAGCGGAAGAACACTAACTAACAACAGCGGAAGAACACTAACAACAGCGAAGAACACTAACTAACAACAGCGGAAGAACGCTAACAGCGGAAGAACACTAACAGCGGCCTCTGGCCTCCATCCTTGCACAAGTGCATTCGTACCCAAGCACGTATGTGTGCACACAGACGCATATACACATATGTAAAGATCCAGCACGTGGTAAGTGGCCTGCAGATGCTATGACTACTCAGCCTGTCACACCAGGAAGCTGGAGTGGAGGAACAGAAGCCTCACCCGGAGGAAGAGTCACCTCTGTCTGGAGGAAGAGTCACCTCTGTCTAGCGAGAGCTGTCACTCCTTTCCCCCCCAAGCAGAGTCTTTTTCCAACCCAGGGAGACCCCACATCACCACCATTTCTGACCTCAGGCTACAAGCTCGTGCTCCTGGCGCTTCTTAAAATCCCCAAAGTGCTCAGAAGTGGCCGCCACATTTGGCATTCGGGAAATATTAACGAGTGGAGGCTTCTGCGTGGTGAACGCAGCCTGCTCTCACGCTTCCCCGCAGAGCTGCACTTACTTGGGTACCGCCGGATGGATCTGATGGGTTTGTTGTTTTCATTCGTCTCCGTGATATGGCAGACATATTTTTCGTTTAACTTGACTGGGTATTTGAGGACAGAGTACACTCTATACAAGCCGTTCATCTGCTCCTCCAAGACCTCCACCGTACTGTGGTTGCTAAGGTCCCTTTCTCCCCGGTCTAACCAGGTCACGTTGGGTGTGAGGTACCAGCCCTTGGATGTGCATGTAACCACATCTTCATCATCAATCTTGTCAAACTTCACCTGGGGCATTTCAGAATCTGGTTTGGAAAAAAAATAAAATAAAAAAATAATTAGCTCCTTTTTTTTGTTTAGTCCCAGGAGGCCAAAGTCTTCACGGTTTATACTAACCCTATGGAGACAATATGTTCCTAGGTTCACCGTAGCTAAAATTTTGGCCCAAGCATAGTGGGAGAAAAGGAGGATATGAGCATTCTCTTGCCACCTAGCCCCCTACTGTTGGTGTCTTTATTTTTTAATATTTATTTCTTTATTATGTATTCATTATTCTGTCTGTGTATGCCTGCAGGCCAGAAGAGGGCACCAGAACCCATTACAGATGGTTGTGAGCCACCATGTGGTTGCTGGGAATTGAACTCAGGACCTTTGGAAGAGCAGGCAATGCTCTTAACCGCTGAGCCATCTCTCCAGCCCCCTGCTGGTGTCTTTATTTGGGAGATATTTCCTTCTTGGTGTGGATTCACTTCATATTCTCCACTGACCTCAGAGTCCTGAGTTGAGAATCACAGAAGAGTCCACGACCACACCACTCTGAACGAACCCAATCTCATCTGATCTTGGAAGCTAAGCAAGGCCGGGCCAACTTAGTTCTTAGATGGGGGAATCCCAGAAGATAAGTAATAAAGCTGGGAAGTGGCATGAACCTGTAATTCCCACCACTCAGAAGGAAGGCTGAGGCAGGAGGATTGCTGTGAGTTCAAGCCCAAACCGGCCTACATAGAAAGATTCTGTCTCACTAAACAACAACAAAGAATTGAGGAACCTTTCTTGCCATCTTCCCATCTCTTACCCCGGAGGGTGGCTGCCTCGCGGGACCCACAGCCGCTTGGCCTTGTCAGAAAGGACACAGTTTTCCATGAAACACTGGAGGATAAGGGTTTAACACTGGGGGAGTGTGGATTCAACCCAATCAATGTTTTTCAAACTAATTTTTAGATTTTACGTTTTTTGTTTTATGTGTGTGTGTTACCAACACATATTTCAGTGTACCATGTACATGCCGCATGCTCACAGAGGCCAGAAGAGTGGTTGGATTCCCTGGAACTGGAGTTACAGCCGACTGTGAGCTGCCCTGTCGGTGCTAGGAATCGAACCAGTGCTTTAACCAAGGCGCTGTCTCTCCAAGCCTGAAACCTCTGCTTTGTGGTGAGAAGAATGAGGCCTACAGAAACTGATGGACTGCCCAAGGTCGTCCCGATTCAGAATTCAGCCTCCTGATTCCTAGTTCGGTGCCATTCATTCTGAATTGTGTCTGACTCACGCGCGCATGCGTGCGCGGGGGGGGGGGGGGGGGTGCTGTTACAATGTGTAACACTTGGGATTCAGCCAGGGCAGCTTTGGCTGCCCCAATTTGTTCATATAAAGAATGATGCCTCCCGGTACAGACATCGTACCTTCTGTTCAGAGAAACAGTTTTAACCAAAGCAAATTGATATTCCATTATTATTATTATTATTATTTGGATTTTCGAGACAGAGTTTCTCTGGAGTTTTTGGTGCAACTAGCTCTTGTAGACCAGGCTGGCTTTGAACTCATGGAGATCAGCTTGCCTCTGCCCCCCCCTCCCCCGAGTGCTGGGATTAAAAGTGTGCGCCACCACCGCCCGGCAATATTCCATTATTCTTATCATAGAAATAAAGTAATTTGAGCTAGAAAAAATGAGACCCTCCCCCCACAAGAGAGAAAATTTAGAGTTTATGAAGAGCCCAGACTTGAAGCCAAGCTCGTCCACGAAGTCTCTTTTACCTTCCACTATCAGCTTGACCTTATTCTCCCCTCTGCCGTTGGGAGTGACAGCCGAGCACTTGTACATGGCTTCATCCATGAAATCCACGTTTCGCAGCAGAAGGGACAGAATCCCCTCGGAAATCTCGTTCTGGTCCACAGAGACCCTTCCCTCATACAAGGCGTTCTGATCTTCGAGTTGCTCTGCGTTATCGTAGAACTGGTAAACCACCTTTGTGAACACTTGAAAGAAGTCGTAGTGCGTGAAGAAGCGGTAAAAGTCGCGATTTCCCGCTTCATACTCCTCTATTATGTCTTCTCGCTCCCAGTAGAACTCGAGGTTTTCCGTGCCCTCTATAAAGGAGAATTCGCAGTCGAGGGTCACGTCAGTGAACGGGTGGGCTCGCACCTCAGCTGCCGACGCTGAATTGTCAAAGAGGAAATGAAGTTAGTAAAGACCAATGAGCACGCACTGGGTAAGGGACCAGCAGTGGAGGCAGAGAGATCCACGGCAGGGGACTGGTCATTTATAAAATCACTAGAAGCCTACAGAAGTGAGCCTAAAGATGGGCAGGGAGGGTGCGGCTTGTCACGTGTGCCCCGGCCTCTTTCTAGGCAAACAATGACACAGCAAAGTCTGTCAGAGCTGACCTGACAGAAGCTGTGTTGCTGCGGGTGTTGACTCCAAAACCAAGCTGGGCTTGCCAGATTGACACTGGCAAAAGAAAACTGTCGCAGGCACCGTGCGCCATAACCTTTCCATCTCTTCAGTCAGGTGCCAGCTCAGCCCTCTGTAAACATGTCTGACTGACAGGAAGCATCGCTTCCAGAACCTTAACTCTGAAACGTTCTTAAGAACATTCTTTACTCTCCGTTTAAGTGATCCAGGAAGGTACATTGGGATGGTGGAAAGATAGTTTAAACGTGAAAATCGTTCAGTAAACTAACCTACCTGCCACAAATACCTCTCACTGGGGGCCTGATGGCTGTGCAGACCACAGCCATGGACTATATAGAACTCAGGGATTCTTAGCATGGGGTAGACCCTGGCATGTGATAGCTGAAGGTTGACAAGTCACCTGACTGGACATTTTCAAACTATTTCAGAGGCTGTCACTAGCAACAGGTGAAGACTGTAACAGTGGGATTTCAACTTGCTTGCCTCTCTCTCTCTCTCTCTCTCTCTCTCTCCCTCTCCCTCTTGTTCTCGCTCTATCTCTCTCTTTGCGTTTGTGTCTGTGTATCTGTCTGTCTGTCTCTGTCTTTCTTTCTGTGTTTGTGTGTTTATCTGTTTCTCCTCCCCACCCCAAGTAATGTCAGGAATAAAAGGAGGCAGAGTTGGTGAGTGGGAGGCTCGGTAAGGGTGTTGCGTGGTATAAAAGCTATGACAAAATAGAAGAGAACTAACTTAAGCACTAAGAGCAAATCTGGGTATCACGCTAAGTGGGCAAGGAAGCTTCCAAGCCATCAGCAAACTGCAGCCAGCCAGCCAGTAGAGGACAGAGACACAGTCTGCCCATCCCAGCGTGCAGGGACCTGGTGGCAGCTGATGGGGCTGTCAGATACTTGGACAAATGTTACTATGGGAGTTTATGGAGACCATTTTGTGTTAGGTTAACAGTTGAAAGGACAAACTTGAGTAAAGCAGTTACCCTCCCACTCTATCCGAATCCAGAATAGAACAAAACAGCTGACTGTCCTACCAGCCATTAGGACGCCTGCTCAAATGCCTGGGTAATCTTTTCCACACCTCATACCTGAGTGAGACATGGGCTTACATTTATTTTATGTTTACAATATGCTAAACGTATTGTAAGAGCTTTCTTTTCTGGATTTAACCTTCATCTGCAGACGACATTGAAGCAGATACTATTTAGTACCAGGAGGTGGGTTGTTTAGAGACACACAGTTCACTCTGTGGGCTGGAGGAGACTGCTGAGTCTCAGGACTCTGGTTCCAAAGCTCTCTGTTTGAGATGTGTTCTTTCAGCTAAAAGTAATCATTCTCTCTAAAGTTGACAAGCAAATCAATTACTGAGGAATCGGGTGAAGAATACAAAGAAAGGCATGACAGAAGGGTCAGCGTAGGAAGAGACAACTTATGCGATGTCTAGAAGGATGGGTTTGCACATTTTTAATAGCGGTTCCTAAAGCCCTGGTCTGAAGAATTACAAATCCAAGCTCCAGTGCTAAGTAACCCTAACTAATCGTGTGGCTTCGGGCGGTTCATCTCCCTGAGTTTATTTCTGTATATATAATTAGGACACCACCTGCTCCAGGTAGTTGTGAAACACCTTGGGATTTTGGTGACTGTTTTGACTCAGTCATCCTCCAGAGGGACACAGGGAAGAGACCAGATGTGTGTACCTGCCCTCAATCCAATCTCTCTTTTAAGAACACGTATTTTCCTCTTTAATAGATCGTGGGCTTATTATCTAGGCTTCAGCCTCTGAGCTCTTGCTACAGCTGTACTGTCTATGGCCTTGGCAGGACACTTGGCTTCACACTCTGGAATCTAAGGCAGACATGACCAGCTGAGGATGGAAGTCACCAACCCCTAACTGGTGTGTCCGCACAAGGCCCTACTTCTATCTAAGTATGTCTTTCATCTTTCTCAAACCGTTGTTTCTAGGCTGTTGTGTCTTTAGCAACCCCAGATCGAAAAGCCCAAGACAAAAATGCACCAAAAAGCTAAAAACGTAGAAAAATACTTTGAAATTTATACGGAAAATATGAGTATCTACCACACTGCTATAGCACCTGGCACAGCTTACCAGGTTGACAGTATTGTTCAAAAATAAATTAGTAGATGTATCTTCCCCATTCTCATCTGCATTCTTTTTAACATTTTTGTATTTTTGGTTGTGAGCCCAGCCTTTAACGGCTGAGCCATCCCTCCAGGCCTTTTAACATTTTTGTAGCACTTTCAGTGTGAGAGACCGTCAGCTCACTTTGCCTTCGTCCCTTTACCTACACTCGCACCCCCCCCACACACACACATACTCACTCACACTTCCATCATCAAGTGAAAAGAGCCAAGAAATATCACCCAGTAAACCAAGACTTGCACTAACTTCTGAGTTATGTCTGGGGCCTAAGGATACTCTCAAACTGCTGTTGCCCATCAGAGATCAGAGCCACTGTTCTTGTGACATTGCGTGTCCCTGAGGACTGTAATGTGTTTGGTCGCTGTGTGGAGTAGTTAGATGGCAGGCCTTGCCTGCACAGTAACTTTATAGAAACTTTCAGTCCTATGCTTCAGGTTAGCTCAGTCACGTTAACAATTTCATCACACACATTGTTGCAGACTTGAGTATAAAGTGAAATTAAAAAATTGAGTTGTATGACCATCTAGATTTTTTTTTAGAACAGGTCTGATTTCAAATATTCTGATACTATAAAATTTGATACTTTGCAAAGTCACTTGAAGGTAGGGGTTCTGAATGTCTTTTCTTTCTTTCTTTCTTTTCTTTTTTTTTTTTTTTTTGGTTTTTCAAGACAGGGTTTCTCTGTAGTTTTGGTTCCTGTCCTGGAACTAGCTCTTGTAGACCAGGCTGGTCTCGAACTCACAGAGATCCGCCTGCCTCTGCCTCCTGAGTGCTGGGATTAAAGGCTTGTGCCACCACCGTCTGGCCCCGAATGTCTTTTCTTTTGGGAAGTTTGCAATCAGCATGGGAATCAAGTTGGTCATATGGCTTCAAATGGACAAATCTAATTTGGAGGGAGGGGTTTCTCGTTAGAACAGATAGAATTAAGGCTGCAAAAGGTATGCTATAGTCTCCAACACATTTCGCCACGTTTTGTAAAGCAAATATAATATTTGCTTTTCACATTTACTAAATAACAAGACTGAGATTTTAAGAGACTAAGTCATTTCTAGACTTGTCCTTGTTGGTTGGTTGGTTTTGTTTTTTTTTTTTAATCACTGTATCACTGTCCTCATGATCTCCAAAATGGTTTCCAAAATATTTCCAAAAGTTTTTGAAAAATGACTCACCTGCACCGTGAAGAAGTAGAAGTAGGTTGGCCCACATCCAAAAGAAAGCCATCCTGTAACAGAGAAAAAGGCAGAAATCAGCTTCAGCTAAGAGATGATCTGGGCCCCACATCCACAGCCGTGTGTGTGTGTGTGTGTGTGTGTGTGTGTGTGTGTGTGTGTGTGTTGGGTAGGGGGCGGGTCTTCATCAGCACCAAGTCTACCTCCCAGGCCTAGCAGAGCTGCCTCAGCTGAGGAGGCCTCATAACCTGCCCTCCATGTGCCAATGACATCTGGGTGACAATGCTCCGCCACTTGCAGGATTGCTAACACAGAAGTGTATCTGTATGCAGATAAAGGTTCAACACTCAAACTGAAGCCAACTTCCCACTTGGCCTTTCTCTCTCTCTCTCTCTCTCTCTCTCTCTCTGATCTTGTTTTGTTTTTACGTTGTTTTGTTTTGCTTTCTATTTTTGAGATAAGGTTTCTCTGTGTATCCCTGGCTGTACTGAAACTCAATCTGTAGACCAGGCTGGCCTCAAACTCTGAGATCCACCTGCTTCTGCTTCCAGAGTGCTGGGATTAAAGGTGTGCGCCAACACTTTCTCCACTAATACATCCCCAAATCATGGTACCACCCCACCTCAGCCCACGCCACCCCCATCATTGCCTGTGTCACTCACCCCTGACCTCAGTGCTCCCACGCACGTACACTGTTAAAGGTAGCCCTCCTGATGTCCTTCTCACCTCGCAACCGGCTAGTCATTTCTTCCGCATCGCCCTCAGCATAATTCCATTGCACAAATCACACTGCACACAGTTATTGTTCACATGTTCTTTATCTCTTTCTGTTTTACAGGCAAGACCAAGATTCCCTCTCGGCATGTAGTCTTGTCTCCTTTCTTTCCTGTCATTTGGTTAGTCGGGGAACATCCCACCACTGTCCCCCACCACTACTTACGATACAGCTAAGTGCTAACTATGCGTCCATGGAAGACACGGCAAAATGGCTTGAAACTAGACCTAAATTAATATAAAGTTAAGGAGTAATATGACAGCCACTAGGGCTATTGTAGTTAACAGAGAAAAGGAATAAGCAAATGTCAGGGAGAAAAGGTTCTAAAAATATGATATGGTATCTTTTATAGTTCAATGATATTTGTCAACTTTGTCTTATACAAAAGTCTTTCGTCATTAGAAAAGACAGGAACTCCAAGGCCTTCTTCATTCCCTTTCAACTCCGGTTGAACAGAGTTTTCTCTCCTCTGCCCTGTAATCCTCTGATGCATTTATTAAAGCTTATTCTCAATGGTCCCAACAGTAACACAGGCTCAATGTAAAAATAATTTTATAGACGAGAACATTAAAGTCACTCTCAACTTATCTGCTTTGTCTTATAGCTGTTTATATTCATATTAGACTACAGCTCTACTGGGATGCTTGCCCCTCAAGAACAGGACTAGGTGCTCCTCCATGTTAAACATCTGCCAGAGCAGTTCACAGAGCATAGAGTTCACATCCAGCAAGTATGCATTAGTAGAATTAATTGCATCTGACTTGATATTTTTACAAAGTTTTACTGTATAAAGGGAAAAAATAAAACAGCAGACCCCCCCAACTCAAAACAAAGAAGAGATTTATGTACTAATATTAATGAGAGGAAATTATCCTAAAGCAGAAAATCCCGGTCATGTAGCCAGGCCTTGGCTCTAGCGGTTATAGCTTCTTGAGGTCTGATTTGGGGAGGAACCCCAGAGAAGTCTGTGAAGCATCACTGTGGCAATGTGAACAGGAAGGGACAGGACACAGTTGGCACAGACACCTCGACACGTTAGTCACGCTGTGAGTTGTTTGACTGGCCACCAATTCCTCCCAAATAGACAGTCACTTCAGACAGAGAGCTTACCTGTTAGCCAGCTGGTTTCCCTGCTCAGCCAGCTCGGAAGCAAGTCAGGAGAAGTCAGCGTGGCTTTGAAGGGATAGTTGTGTGGCGGTCCTCAGGGAGAAGGCTCCGAGAGCTGCTCTTACCAAGCTGTTGCCACAGATGCTCGGTGAGGATGCTCGGTGTATTTTCACAGTCATAATTATAAGCTGGAAAAGTCTTCCAGGGTGTTATGCTGAGAATTAAAAAGAAAACTCTAAGCCTCTGCTGGGCAATTATTTTGCGCTCATTTTTTCTTTTAAATTAAAAATTTGAAGACAAATAAAATAGCATGTGGGTAAGGCTTACTATATAATTTTAGTGAAAAAAAACAAAGTATGAAACTTTATACGGACGTGATAGCATGATATATAATGTCAGCCTCGTGAAGGACAGTGTGTGCTCGTGGAGGAAGAAAATAAATTCATCATAATAATAATGACGGGAATTATTTCTTGGTGGTGGCATTGCAATTCTAGTGCTTTCATATTGTATTCCCGAGTTAGTGACCTTTTCTATCACATTATAACAAGGACTACAAGTGGAACGATAGCAGAGTGGCCGACTTTTACACTTACTGTGATACAGAGAATGAAGGTCCAGGAAAGCGTGAGTAAAGGAGAGCGTCCTCAGTTTCCCCCTCTTGTTGTTAAGTATGGTTTGCGTCCTCCTGAAGCCTCTTCCATTAACCCACACATTCACATTCAGTAACGGAAGGCTCTTTTTTGTTCTGTTCTGTTTTGGTTTGTCAGCCCTGGGTGTCCTGGACCTCGCTCTGTAGACCAGGTTATCCTTGAACTCACAGAGATCCGCCTGCCTCTGCCTCGCAAGTGTTAGAATTAAAGGCGTGTGCCGCCACCACCACCCAGCGGGAAATTTTTTACTAAGGCATCTCATTCCCTTTCCCAGCTACGCAGCATATAAATTACCATCTCTTCTTAACTGGGTTGACTGCATGCTGACCCTCAGAATAGCCGAGGTGAACTATGGACCAGGATGTGAGTCCATCACAACAGAGAGATTACACAAGGTCTTCCAGAGTAGTCCATGTAACATAGACGGGCATTTCTTTTATTTCTATTGCTGAATGTGTTCCGCTGTGTTTTATCTGCGCTCTATTGGTTTAGGGATTTGGGGTTAATCCCATCGCCTACTGTGATGGATAATGATGTTACAAACATTCGTGTGTACATGCCTGGAATGACGTGTTCATTTTCTCTTTGGTATGTACCCGAGAGACAGACTGCTGTGTCATAAGACAACTCCAGTTTTAAACTTTTTCAGACTGTCCAGACGGGTTTCCAAAGTGACTACACCATTTTTCATTCCCATCGTCAGCCTGTGAGGGTGACTGTTATTCACATATGCACCAGCATGAATCACCATTTTGTATTAGCTTTTCTAGGTGGGCATGAGTATTACAGGATATTTGATCGCACTGTGAAACCCAAGACTGTTAATAAAATCAACCTTAGATGAGGGGTGGAGCCAGCAACTAGGTGACAGAAATTAGCCATAGAGTATGGAGGACCCAGAAGACAGATAAAGGATGCACAGGAAGCAAGAGGGAGGGACTTGGAGTTCTGAGGGTCTTTTTCTTTTTTTTTTTTGGTTTAGATGGCTGAAGAGACACTCTTGCTGGGTCTCCAGCCAAAAGGGAAGGTCACTAGTTGCTTCTCAATTTCTCTGAGCTAGCAGGTTTTCACCCCAACATCTTACTCCCTAGTCTTTATTGGTAAATGGAATGATAAAGACTTAGTTAACAACTATATTTGGCAGCTAAAGCAGAATTGGTACTGGCTGGACCAGAAATCCCACCAGGCCAAGGCCTGAACTACGGGGCTCTGACTGTGGGGCCATTGGGCCTGTGGATGGTAGTTAAAATATCAGTAGATTCAGGTGCAGCCGCTACGTCGACAGAAAAACAACACATGCAGCTTGTTGTGGCTTTTATTCATAGTTCCTAGATGGTTCATAATGTTTATCACCGTTTCATGTGCTTGAGTGATATGTACCCTTTTCCCTTTTAAAACTGCAGTTTCACGGTGTGGTATTGAATGAGATAGTCTCCTATATTCTTGGGCATCTAAGTACTTAGTCTCCAATTGGTGACATTACTTGGGTAGGTTTAAGTATGGTCTTGTTGAAGGCAGTATGTCACTGGGGATGGATGTTGTGTTCATCTAAGTTCTTCTATTAACAATAAAGACCCGGAGTCAGATAGTGGGGTGAAAAACCTGCTATATTGAAGAGGCAGCAGGGGAGCGACCAGCTGACCTTCTCTCGACACTTCCCAGATTGAAGACAGAGCAAAATCTCCAAGTGTCTCCCTACTCCTTCCTGTGCATCTTCTCTATCCACATCCCTGCCTTTTCTATGACTAATTCTGGTCAGCTAATCACTGGCTCCGCCCCCTGATTCAAGGAACTTTATTAACACAGTCTCGGTGTATCACAGTGTGATCAAATATCCCACAACAGGTGGGTTTTGAGTCTTCAAACGCCAAGCATCCTTTCCAGTGTGCTGTGGTTTCTTTCCCTCTTTGGAGTTCTGAGACTTGAGTTCTCAGCTGCGGCTGCTCACCACCTGCTACCTCTGCTCCGCCAACATGGACTATTATCCCTCTGCAGCTGGAACCAAATCAATTGTTTTCTATATGTTGTTTTGGTCGTGGTGTTTTTCCACAGTGATAGAAAAGTAACTAAGCCAGGCAGTGATTAAAGGCTTTAAAAAAATTATGACGACTATAATTAAGTTTTGCTGTGTTGGCACCCAGCTCCACCATATCTTATAGCTTGGAAAATTAATTAATTCTCCCATATCTTGATTTTATTGTATGTAAAATAGAGATAATACTATCTATAGTTTGGAGATAGGCTTAGTAAAATATTGATACAAAGCCCATATCTGGCACACTACAACTTCCAGCAAAGTACAATTATATGCACAATATCATGAAGAAATCCATTATTTTTGTATACTTACTAAACATAACAATTAAAAAATGAAAAGAATTACTAAAGCCTACCTTTAATTTTGCCTCAGGTAGGGAGTTACTGTTCTAAGTTTTTTTTTTATGTGTTTGTTGAGACAGGGTCACTATGTAGCCCTGACTGCTCTAGAACTCAGTATGTAGACAGGCTGTCCCCCAAATCACAGAGAGCCACCTGCCTCTGCTGCCTGAGTGCTGGGACTAAAGTCATGTTCCACCATGCCTGATTTTTTTCTAAAGACTTGAACTAGAGTGATAGGAAGATAAAAGAACTTTAACCCATCCATACCCTTGGATAAGCCAAAGTGAAAAGATTCTGCCATGGAAATAATTTAAAACCTGGTACACCAATCCAAGTATTTGTCCTTCATCTGCTAGGCAACAATAACCCTAGACATCAGCAAGTCTTTGTACATAGGTTTCACAACTGGAAAAAATTATTGGCACTCTATGTCTCTTTCTAGTCTGCTTCCATAATTTCCCTCTGGGTTGCTTGGGTTCTTCTGCCAGAGACTAAGAACTGCACACAGACACAGGTGCACACTTGTGGTTCTCTTCACTTGGGCAGTGTTGTACAAATGATAGGTTTCCAGTCTACAGACTGGCCTGTCTTGCTCAGCACCCACCAGGCCCGTGACCCTGAAGTACGGTCACACAGCACCTCGAATTTTGTTTTCACCTAAGTGGTCCACTCTGGCTGTGTGTTCGACGCCCACAAAATCTCCAGCCTCAACAAATGCCCTTTAACTCTAATAATCACACTATGTTTTGAAGGACCACAGTGGGTAGATGTCTTCTGAAATCCTATCTACTCACTATTTGAACAATCTTATCATTCTGGAGAAGGAAAAAGAAAGCGCACTAGACTAAGTTCAATGAGTCGGTGTGTCGTAATTTAAAGGTCACGGACTTTGGAGCCACACAAACGTGATGCTAAATTTCTACAGTGCCTGTCACCATCTATGTCATACGAGACATTTACTCTTCTCAGTTTAGGGTTCCTCCCCCTTAAAGTGGGGCCAAAAGCTCCTTTAAATAAATTACATCAAATTATAAGTTGTTTAAAATGTAATTTATCTGATGTGGAAAATCAAACGAAATATCAAGTTCTTGATAAATGTGGGTGCTTAATAAATATTAGCCCTCTTTCAACTAAAAATATTTATAAATACACTGCTACTCAAAAGCTTAGTCACTGTGGAGATTGGGGACAAATTCACAACTGAAGACACTCCTCTCAGGGCTCTTTCAATCTAACCGAATCACTAAATAAAATAAAATAAAAATCAACCCGGTAAGTCAGACACACGACACACTAGTCCAATCAGTGAAAATCATCTGAAAGAAATTATACCCGGAGGCTGGAGCGATGGTTCAGCAGTTTAGAGCACTGTCTGTTCTTCCAGAGGACCCAGGTTCAATCCCCAGCACCCATATGGCAGCTCACAACTGTCTGTGACTCCAGTTCCAGGGCTTCTGACACACTCACACAGACATACATGCAGGCAAATAGATAAATAAATAAAAATAAATAAATAAATAACTTTTGAACACAAAATAAAAGTAAATTTAAAAAAAGTACACCTGGCCGGGTGGTGGTGGCTCACACCTTTAATCCCAGCACTTGGGAGGCAGAGGCAGGTGGATCTCTGTGAGTTCGAGACCAGCCTGGTCTACAAGAGCTAGTTCCAGGACAGGCTCCAAAACCACAGAGAAACCCTGTCTCGAAAAACCAAAAAAAAAAAAAAAAACAGTACACCTGTAAAAATGGGTTGCCTAGCTACTTTAATCCCAGCATTTGGGAAGCAGAGGCAGGCAGATCTCTGTGAGTTCCAGGAGAGCCAGGGCTACTACACAGAGAAAACAAAACAAACAAAACCAAAAAACCTACACATACAAAACAAACAAAAACAAAAAAAACCCACAGAGTAGAACAGAGATCATCATGTAAAGGGAAGCACACCAGACTCAGAAGGACAAATGTCCCATGGTTTTTCTCATACATGAATCTATAGTTTAGAATCAAAATCTCTCCATAGGTAGATTAGATACATATATAGATAGATGTGTTTGCGTGTGTACATTTGATTGTGTGTGTGTGTGTGTGTGTGTGTAAGGATTAGAAGGGTTTGTTCTGAAGGGGAGGGAAGAAGAAGACAATTGTATACCCTTCTGCAGAACATGAAAGCAGAGGGGATAGTTTGCAGGGAAGAAAGGGTTGGGGGAGGGGGCAAGGGAAGGAGATGGTGAATGGAAGGAGCAAATACAATGATATACGTGTATGAAAAGGTCATGAAGAAACCCACTACTTAGTACGCTGGCATTAAAAGAAATCATACTTGCAATGATGGGGAGCTGAACGTAGGGGACTGCACAAAAGGGAAAAGAAAGAGCTTTCCTGTGTGGGGCCTATTCTAACTGAAGAGATACCTGTTTACACTGATACAGTTTTCTTGTTAGAGCTTTCCTGTGTGGGGCCTATTCTAACTGAAGAGATACCTGTTTACACTGATACAGTTTTCTCATTAGAGCTTCGAAAACAATACCGTGTTCAGCTTTTAGAAGATAGTTTCTGTCCATGTTTACATCTATCCTAAATTCAACGAATAGATACTAAGAATTCAAATCTTTATTAAAATAGGTCACACCTCAGTTCTGCAAGCAGTATACTTAAAATTTCGCTAAAGCTCCATTTTCTACCCTCTTTTCTTCACTTTTTATTATTTTTTTAAAAATTAGTTTATGTCCTACTCTAAACTTTCCACATAGCTTCATTTTCTACTATTGAGGTCATCTTTGCTCTGTTACCTGATGTGTAATCTTCACTCTTTTTCTGAATCACATTTTTTATATTACACTATTTTTTAATCAAGGATAGACGTTTTTAAAGCATGAAGTTGTGTTACTGTCGGTGATTACAGTAGAACTACTTCTAGAATGTTAGTTTGATCTGAAATAAGGCCCACTTTAAAAAAAAGAAACTTTCAAATCAGATACCTGCAAGACACTTGCAGATTTTGTTTTTGTTTTTCCAGACAGGATTTCTCTGTGTAGCCCTGACTGACTGTCGTGGAACTCACTCTGTAGATCAGGCTGGCCTCTACCTCTGAGACCGGCCTGCCTATGCTTCTGCCTCACTATGCCTGAGACAGTCTTTTTTTTTTTTTTTTAATTTCACCTATAGGTTGAAGCCTGTCATCTACATGACTGACGACACAGGGTTTTTTGTGTTTTTAGGAAGAAAGCAATCCAATGCCATCTGTTGTACACATAACCATGTAGCTCAGTAAGAAAACACCAAGTATTTTTCTCATTTCCATTAATGACTTTAAAATTACAAAGTGCAATTTCAGAAAAGATTGAAATTGGGATAAGGATGAAAATACACGAACAGGAATTACTAAATTAGAGCCTGAGTCAAGCGCTTCCCAACTAAACTCTGGCTGTCACTTGCAGTGGACTCCGAGTGCTTTCTCAAACTGAGCTCAGTGGAAACTAGCTGAAACCAAGGAACCTCCTCAATCCAACTCCCAAATTCATTCCCTTCCACGAGGACAGATCAAAGCCCACGCGATCTGTAGTTGAAGTGGACAAAGTTCTCATTCGACACACATTCCTTTTCTTTGATAGCTTATAGGAACTTTATTTTCCTTCCCCCTTTTTTCCCTTTTGCTTAGTTGTCTGCAGAGGAGCTCAGGACCACTCAATCGTAGCTCCAATTCACTCAGTGGCCTGAACCGAGGGAGCTGCGACCTCTGTGGCTTTTTACAACGCTGCTTTAAAGGGCAAAAGAAAAAAATCTTGGAGGGAAAGTCGGGAAGGTCCTTAAGCATGTTTTCCGGATGGGGCAATTGCAAACGAGTTAAATCTGATTTGGGCCTTAGCTTCGAAGAGGGCTTTGTTCTACACCACGTCACTCTGGCTGGCCTGGGGCTCGCTTCCTAGGACAGGCTGGCCTCGAACTCCAGATCCCTGCCTCTATATTCCAGTCCCGGGACTAGAGGCGTTTTCCCGCAGGCCTATTCTCCCGCAGACTAGAAATTCTCGGGGTCAGTTCCCATCATGGCTGCGCTCTCCAGATCCACAGATTTGGGGGCCTGGCCTCGAGTGAGAACAAAGAGGGCGGCGCCCCGTGACGCGCAGGCCCTCGGGCGGGCTCTTCAGCCCCGGAGCTGTTTACTCGGGGCCAAGGCCGCGGGACGCTGGGCTATAAAGGGCGCGCGGCGGGGCTCAGAGCGCCACGGGCTTCCGCTGGCCCAGCAGCGCACCGCCCCCAGAGCCACGCGAGGCGGAGCTCGCCCCGGCGGCCAGGACGGCTCTCCAGGCGGCTTCCTGCGAGCCCAGGCCCCGGCTCGCTCCCATCGGCCGCCGCGCCGCGCGCCACGTGAGCCGGAGCCCGCCCCCGAGCGGCGCGCGCACTCGGCGCAGGGCGTCGCGTGACTCGGGCCGGCGCCCGGGGTGTGCGCGGCGCGCGGGGTGAGCGGCGGGCCGCCCCGGGCCGCGCCACTTCCGACGCCGCGCTCGGCGTGAGGTTCCGGGGCGCGCCGCTGGGCCGCGGCGGCGGCGGCGGCGGCGGCGGCGGCCTGGGCTTCGGGAGGGATGGAGGAGGCCGCAATCGGGGATGCCGAACTCAACTGGTCCCGCCTTAACGTGTCGGCCGAGGCCCTGGAGTCGGAGCTGGAGGCCCGCGCCGAGGAGCGGCGGGGCTCGCGGGAGGCGCTGCTGCGGCTGCTGCTGCCTTACACCCGGCTGACGTCGCTGCCGCGGGCGCTGGGCGGCGGCTTCCCGCACCTCCAGCTCCTGGACGTGAGCGGCAACGCGCTCACGGCGCTGGGGCCCGAGTTGCTGACGCTGAGCGGCCTGCGCACGCTGCTGGCCAGGAACAACCGGCTCGGCGGCCCGGGCTCGCTGCCCAAGGACCTGGCCCGCTCGCCGCTCTGCCGCAGCCTCCAGGTTCTCAACCTCAGCGGCAACTGCTTCCAGGAGGTGCCCCCCTCGTTGCTGGAGCTGCGAGCGCTGCAGACCCTCAGCCTGGGCGGCAACCAGCTGCAGAGCATCCCCGCCGAGATCGAGAACTTGCAGAGGTGAGAGGCGGCGGGACAGGGTGGGGGTCGGGGTGGGGATGGGGTGGAGAGCAGGGCGGTGGCCCGAGCTCCGTGGCGCCGAGTTGGAGGCGAGGACTGCCGGGCCATCGCCAGTGGGAGCGTACAGATGAGGTTGAGTGGGTCATGGTGTTTGGATCGGGTTTGGCCTGCACAGATCTTCGAGGCAGTTTAGCCGCAGGCTTTCCCCACTTCCCCCAACGATGGACTCTAGAACTCGCTCTGTAGACCAGGCTGGCCGCGAACTCACAGAGATGCGCTAGTCTCTGCCTCTCAAGTTCTGGGATTCAAGGCGTGCGCCCCGAAATCCGGCTTTGCCTTATTTCTTGAGTCTAGAGAAGCAGCCAAATGGGCACCCATTAACGGAGGGCAAGCCTTCCATGACTTGCCATGCCCTTGCATCAAAGTGCGTGCCCTTTAACGTGGCGTAGGAGGTGCTCTGGCCTACTCCCTTGTTTTCTATTCTGTTTCCAGATTCCTCTTCTCTTTAGCGTACTGGAAATACTGTTTGTGGAGTTAGTGAGCATCTGCATTTCCCATCGTGTTGGAAACGGAGCTTGACACTCGCTAAATGTGGATTGGATTGGGTGGATGCAAAGCCTCTTTCGGGGAACTTATTCACACTTCAAAATCGTATTTTAGGAGTTGCTTCCGTTATTCCTTTCTTTCTTTTCTTTTTCCTTTTCTTTCAGGTTTTTGAGACAGTTTCACTGTGTAGCCCTCCCTGTCCTGGAACTCACTCTATAGACCAGGCTGGCCTCGAACTCGGAGAGTTCAGTCCCGTGCCTGAAACTAAAGGCATGCTCCACCACCGCCCATCTTGTGACTCCCTTCTTTACTGTTCCCCGGACAATTACAGCCAAACTACTTTGTCTCTGTCTCACTCGTTAAACCATTGCGTTTATCTTATTGACTATAATTTCTTCCTTACAGGAGTTGTCTACCTCACCTAAGTAGGTTATTCAGTAATGTAGAATTTAATGAGACGAGGAGGTACAGGAAAAGGGGACTGAAAGTTCCCTAGGGTGCCCTGCAGGGAAGTTGGAAGTAAAACAGCAGCAATGAACTATCTTCCATTTGTTAAATATTTTCAGCTCCTTCACTGGATGAGCCAAGGTAAAAGAATGTGGAGCAGGAAAGAACCTTTGAATTAACAGGGAAAACATTGACCTGGGAATAAAAATCAACATCTCAGCCTTAGGCGGGCCACTCAACGTGTCCTATTTGCAAAATGACACGGCATCTGGACACCGTGTCCCTTAATTTGCTCCTTGATAGATGTTTACAGAGTACTTAGTGTGTCCAATGTTTTCTTAGGTTCTGGGGAGACATGAGCATGCTCTGCCCGCATGGATCTAACAGATATATTAGCAAAGGGTAGAGACGCTAATGCGTCATAGACTTCCTTATTAAATTACAGAGCTTAGAAGTCAGTCCTGGAGCAAGTGCCATTTGAGTCAGGCTTTTGAAGGAAGGAGCCATGAAGGTTACCCTGAGTGTGAGCCGTTGGGATCACTCCAGTAGAGAAGAGTGGCTGTGAAAGCCCAGGCACTAGGAGGAGAACGGCCAAACTGCTGAAAGGTGGGCATTGTACTGAACAGTGGAGGACAGAAACTGGGGCCACTCAGGCCGGACCACAGCTTGAAGACTGCTGTAGAGCGTGGGTTCCATTCTGAGTGCACACGTGTCTTGTTCCTGTGACGTGGGAGACAGGGAACTTTGAGGCTGCTTAGGAGGCTGCTGCAGTAGAATAGAAATGATGGTAGTCTACAATAGGCTACGTGCTTGGGAAAGAGAGGATGTGGGACAGTTAAGGAGAGATTTTGTTAGTTTGACAGGCTTTGGTTCCCTTTAATTCTGATATGTAATTCAACCTTTTCAATTCCAGCATATTAAGAGGAACCCAGGGAGAGTATTATCTCCACATTGAAAAGGAAGTAGGCAGAATACATGTATGGAAAACATAAAACTATGTATGCGGTGCCGTGTGCCCCATCTTAGGGCTCTAACATTCTCTAAGATGAGGTGAGGAACAAAGGCTCAGAGAAGAGAAATCTCAAGATCACAAGCCCATTAAGTAGTAGAACTGGGTTTGACTTCTGAGGTCTTGTGCTGAGGGTGGACCAAACCCATGAATTTTCCACAGTGGGTGGATAGGGCTTGGACCTGAGTCCCTAGGCTTCTGTTGTGCTGGCTTGAGTGATCCAGAGAACCGCTTCAGGTCATTTACACCTGGTTGACCTGATTTTCTGGCCTGATGCCTGCTACTGACGGTTGTTAGTCTTTAATCTCTTGACTTGATAAATTGTGGGACTTTTTGCATCGTGATTTTTGTTGTCAATCCTGTGCTTTATTTCTCTACTGATAGGAATCAGCAAAGGTTAGATAATAAATTCTAGTTGGATGTAGGCCAGAAGGGTCATACAGAATTGTATCCCTAGAAAAAGAAGCAGCTTTGGCCATGACCTAGTTCATTTCCTTCTTTTCACGGATGAGGAAGCTGAGATTTCATGTGAATGAGTTGCTTGGAGCCAAATCATGACCACAATGAGAGCTCGGTGGTTCAGTTCTCAGACTGTTAACTATTTGAAACTGGAAAATGGGGAGGTTGGTGGTGTCACAGTGCTTGGAGCCTATGTAGCTCTTAAACACCGCGTCCTTCCAGAGTCTGTGTAACCGCTCTCTGTTGTGAACCTGGCCTGGGCTGCACTGCTCTGCGCCTCTCCACCCTTCTGGTGCTGAGGGTGGACCACGTGACCTTCCATCTCGGCAAGAGCCGCTTCTTGAGCCAGTCTAATATTTTGGCATATGAAGAAGATTCTGTCCTTTTACAGAACAGTTAAGAGCAATTTTTAAAAGAGTATATGACCAACAGAATTTTCCCCTTCTCTACCTGTTACTGTTCCAGGAAGGGTAACAAATCTTGGTTTCGTGTGCATTGGCCTGTCCAGGTTTTCCTGTGTGTGTTAGATGTAGCTTCATTCTGCTTGTTGATTTTTTTTCCCTTAGTGGCAAAAATCTGAATTAAAAAAAAATTCTAGGGCTGGGTGGTGGTGGCAGCACACGCCTTTAATCCCAGCACTCGGGAGGCAGAGGCAGGCGGATCTCTGTGAGTTTGAGGCCAGCCTGGTCTGCAAGAGCAAGTTCAAGGACAGGCCTCAAAGAGAAACCCCCGTCTCAAAAAAAAAAAAATCTAAAAGATGACTTTCAGACAAATAACAAACAAATGGGTACTGGAAGTTTTGTTTATTTTTATGACTGGCTTCATTCCCCCCCAGTAAATCAGGCCATCGTATAAATACACATTCTGTTCATTAAAATACAGGTTCTTCAGCAAATAAGTGTAAGTTTTCAGCTTTGTGTAGGCAGGCTTGTTTTTGTTTACAGTGCTGAAATGTAGGAGTGGTTCACAGTTTATTCTAATGAACTTAGGTTTTATTCCTCAGTTCAGAAACTAATTGAAGAAGGGCTTAAATTTATTTCTCACTGAGCAGCAAACTGAGTAAATGGGTTGTGTGATTTTGGATGCTATTTGGAGACTGAATCTGAGCCAAGCGAGTTTCATGGGTCCTTTTCTCATCTTTTTAAAAAAAGCAGTGTCTTTTTTTAGTGACCGTCTATTGGTGTCTGTTTAGTGTGGTCTAGGAGGATTGTGACAAGAGATGGCAATCCCTGGAGTGTTAAAGCTATTGGAGCTATCCTAGGAATGACTAGCGCCAACAAGATGATAAGTAGAAAAATGTGCTAAAATTCAAATAAAACAGTGTGCCTGTTTAAAACCTTGCTTTGAATTTGTGTTGATTTCCTTTAATTTCATACTATTTTGAGGGTAGTCACCCCCCATGCCACCTCCAACTGGCATGCTCTTGCGTAAGCACGCACGCGCTTCCTCCCTCCCTCCCTCCTACTCTACCTCCCTCCCCACCCAACTTCAAGTTCTCTTTTTGTTTTTCTTTTAAACCCACCAAGGTCATGGTTCCTATTACCCTGCTACTCTTGATCGCAGGGCCTGTTGTGGTGGTTGGTGGGTTGAGCTTGCGCAGGTCTTTTGCATGCTGTCACAATTGCTGTGAGTTAGTGTGTGCAACAGTCCTTGTGTCTAGAAAATACAGCTTCCTTGAAGTTATAGAAGAGGCCTTAAGTCCAATCAGAAAGTGGTTGGTTTGCTGCTGTAATGTCATTGCCACTTCCGCACCAGTGGCATCTCTGCCTGGCCAGTTCCTGTAGCCTGAAGGGTTCACAGCTGGCTGAGAATTGATGATTACTTTCCTCTGGTATTGAACATAACTCCTAGCTAACCAGGAGAGGTGGAGCTTCCAGGGCAGTACCAGTTGGATTTCTCCATGGTTTATGATTCACATATGTATGTCTTCAGCAATGTGTCTAACCATCAAGAGCTGGAGGATAGCCAAAAGCAGTGACAAGAGCCTGTGATATTTAGGGGTCTCTAGGACCCCATTGACCACAACTCAGAAAAGAAGTAAACTATTTCTAGTATGTTATAGTTGGGGTATTCTGCTGGCTAGTTTTATGTCAGCTTGATACAAGCTACAATCATTTGGGAAGAGGGAATCTCAGTTGAGAAAATGCCCTTGCCAAACTGGCCTGTGCTGCATTTTCTCAACTGATGACTGGTGTGGGAGGATCCAGCTCACTGTGGGTACTCCTGGACTGGTGGTCCGGGGTGCTAGCTACTAAGAAAGCAGGAGGAACTGGGTTTTCTGCTGTTTCTACTAACTTGTAGCATTGTTTTAATAAATGTTATAATAGCTGCCTACTAAACAGAAAGAAAGAAGCCAGGTTGTGTGGCACACACCTTTAATCCCCAGGCAGAGGCAGGCAGATCTCTTGAGTTCAAGGCCAGCCTGGTCTACAGAGCTAGTTCCAAGACAGCCAGTACTACACAGAGAAACCCTGTCTTGAAAAACCCAGAGAAAAGAAAAAGAAAGAAAGCAGGCAGAGCCAGCCATCAGGAACAAATTCAGGATTGGTATATTAATATTAAAAAGAAAAGAAAAACTCATTCCATTAGTTTGGTGATGAATTATTTTCCTGTTTTCTGCATATGTCAACACTGGAAGAATGGGTTACCCCAGTTCTGATGAAATAGGTCAAGGCTGACAGATGTTTTATTTTATGTGCATTAGTATTTTCTCTGCATGTATGACTTTGTGAGGTTGTCAGGTCCCCTGGAACTAGAGTTACAGATGCTTGTGAGCTGTCATGTGGGTGCTGGGAAGAGCAGCCAGTTCACTTAACTGCTGAGCCACCTCTTCAGCCCCAGTGTGTTTTAAACACTATGATTTGCTTTAAATTCAGCAGTTGTCTTTCTGACTACAGAAAAGGATGTTTAGAACAGATGTTTGCTTAGAAGTTTAATTCTCATAAATCCTTGAAAGATTTCAAGTCCCTAGAGCTTTGGGAATTATTTGAGTTTGAAAGTGAGAAGTAATTCTGACAGTGTAAGTTTAATATTCTGATCATGACATGATTAGTGATATCTATGAATGCACAAGAGGATTTATGAGTGCATCATTTCAAAATCATAGGCTATATTTCAGAATTTCAGATCTTTCTCTGGCAAAGTCAGAACAGCCTCTGGCAGATGGCATCTAGTCCGTGTGATCATTCTCTAGCCTCCATGCAGAGCATGTGTGATAACAGTCACCAGAGCCCGCTACCTCCTAATGACACCCCTTAAGGACTAGTTTCCACCTGGAAAGAGCATTCAGTTCATAGCGCTGACCTAAGTAAAGAGTACGTGTTTATCCTCGCTCTGGAGCATGCTGCCATTTCACTGTTGAATTCTTTATTAAAAACTTCCAGGTTTGGTAAACTTTTCTCCCTACTAGTGTTCTTATTAAAATAATTCCTCTTGCAGGATAGTTTTGTTGTATGAATTCCAAAAACTGTTGTTTTGTTGGTGTTGTGTTGCTCTGTCTTATTTTGAGACATCTCATTGTGTAGCCCTGGCCGGCCTGGAACTCCTCCATGTTGTGCTCTGAGAGTCTGAGCATTAACTTATTAACCCAGACTTGGTAGGATCAAAACAGCCTGCCTAGGATTTTGTTTTTCATTAGTATTTAGATATTTACTGGTAGAAAAGATGAGCTTTAGAACCAGAGTGCGTCTTTGTCTAGGTGGTCAGGTGGTTTGTATTGTTTTTGCTACAGAGTAATCTTAGAAAGGAAAACTATAAACACACAGAGTGCCTGTCTGGTTTATCTTTCTAAGTGTTAACATTTGTCTAGAGAGTATCGCAAGTTTGAAAAGCTTTACATAATGGGAACTAGAAAAGAGTATACCATTGATAGAGTTAAAACAAAAGACAGCTTCAGATTCAGGCTGATTGTTAGAATCACCCCAGAGCAAGGGAAGGCAAGCTTATAAAAGGCAGGTGGAATTTAATAGATGGGAGCGATTGATTTTGCCTGAGAATGTATCTGATGGGTGGCCATAAATGGGGAAATTTCTCAGTGAAATAGTAAGGGAAGTTTTGAAATGAACATTTATGGAAACACAATTAGAATTCTTTTTTTTTTGTTTGTTTGTTTTTTGGTTTTTCGAGACAGGGTTTCTCTGTAGCTTTGGTGCCCTTCCCGGAACTAGCTTTTGTAGACCAGGCTGGCCTCGAACTCCCAGAGATCCGCCTGCCTCTGCCTCCCCAGTGCAGGGATTAAAGGTGTGCGCCACCACCGCCCGGCCACAATTAGAATTCTTAGAAAAACGTGCAGCTGCCTCCCACATCTGTTCATGATTTTATTTACTGGCTTTCAGGTACTCACAATCAACTGTGACCCAGAAACATTACATGCAGAATTCTAGAAATAAGCATTTCATCACTTTTAAGTTGCAGTCCATTCTGAGAATCATGATGAAATCTTGAGTTGCTCCATCCAAAGCCTGAATGGGCCTTTGAAGGTGCTACCCAGTCCCTGGTTCCCACCTTGCTCTCTGCTCCTTGGTCCCCCTCATCTACCTTAGTACTCTATAGGCCTGCCTGCCTGCCTGTTAATCACTTAGTAGCTACCTTGGTGATTGTTTTTGCTTAACTGGAACAGAATTCCTAACAGAGTAACTTGAGGACAGAACAGGCTCACAGTTTCAGACAGTGTCAGCCTTGTGGTTGGAAAGCGTGGGAAGCAGCTCAGTTCATGATGGAATGTGTGGCAGAGGTTGGCTCTTACATAGTAGATGGCAAGAACCGGGGAAGGAGAGGTCTGCCACTAGTGACCCACTTGTGCCAGCGAGGCCCCACCTTGACTACACCTCCAGCTGGGAACCAGGCATTCACAGTAGGAACACATAGGAGCCACTGTGGATGACCGTAGAGCTGCGAAAGAGAAAAGGAACAAGTTCGTCACAGTGACTGGCGAGATAATGAGGCCAGTTGTGGAAGGAAATTGAAGGACATCTACCAGCAAAATAGAAGTAGCATTTATGACCCAGAACAGTGGGGGAAATGAAAGAAAGAAAGGAACTGTGCCAGTAAGAAGGCAGAACTGTAGGGAGACAATCTACTGAGATAGGTTGTTGTAGAACCTGCACCCTAGCACCAGCAATCAGGTTGTTCCCTGTTTGTGCGTGAAAGGTCCTTAAAA
This sequence comes from Microtus pennsylvanicus, assembly GCF_037038515.1. NCBI lineage: Eukaryota > Metazoa > Chordata > Mammalia > Rodentia > Cricetidae > Microtus > Microtus pennsylvanicus. Next base: position 40,287,465 of record NC_134579.1, read on the forward strand.
ACACTTAGTAAGTTAGAAGTGAAAAGATATTACTTCTCATCGGAATTGCACTGTGTTCCAGCCACACACACTCACCCAACTAATTGTGATTCTTCTAAACTGTGAGTGAAGTGACGCAGCTAGCTTTCATTTAAACCCCATGCACCAAAGGGTTGAGAGATGACTCTGTTAAGAGCTGTCTTGGAAAGGGTTGGAGTTAGGTTCCCACCACTAAGATTGGTGCCTCAGAACTGCCTGTAACTCCAGTTCTAGGGGATCCAGTGACTTCTGACTTCTCTGAGCTCTACACACATATGCATGTATGTAAATAATCACAGAAAATTAAGTATTAAAACCCACTCATCATACCTAGAATAATATTCAAAATTCTTGTGAGGCTTTGTGATCGACCTTCCCAGGCTGCCTGTTGACACTACCTCATTTCCACCGCAGTCTGATCTCCCCACACCAGCTGTGCTACATACAACTTTGCATTGCAGCGGTCACTTCCCTCTGGAGCTCATAGTCAGCTCACTCAGCTCTGCTCACATCGCAAAATCTCCCATTACTTTCTGGTTGACCCCTTTCTCCTGTAAGTGCTGTGTGCCCTAAGAGACATGCTTCTTCAACAGCTCAGTGACTGACGCTGAAATGATGCCTAGCACGTGGTAGGTGTTCATTATAATTCTATGCCATTTAATAAGCAGCAAATAACTGGCCCTAATTCTTAGGCCAGGAGGGAGTAGAATTGAATGAAATAAATGCTGACAGCAACAACAAAAGCTGGAAGCATTATTCATAGTCAAGGGAAGTAGATTTCAAAGCAAAATGGATTTAAAGAAACAGAAATACTTGATATGAATTAAGTAATACTCCAACAGGAAGTTTTAGGAGTCAGAAACTTGATATGCCTGCAGTGTAGCTTTTTGTATATTGGAAGCAAAAAATGGCAGACCTCTCAAGGGAATGCTGTGGTTATGTAGGAGACTAACATCCAGTGAGAAGGCAGATGACAAACTAGAGCTTCTGAATTGCTCCTTTTAAAAAGTCATTAAGAATTCTTCTAATACGTATAAAACAGACAAAAGGAGGTCACAAAGGAACAAGGCTATGCAGAACACATTTAACAGCAATGCTCTCGGCAAACTAATGGAAATGTCTAACCCATGGGAAAATGGTATGAACAGGAAATGCTCTGAATGCAAATGGCCAGAACACAGAAAGACGATACTAAATTTCACAAATTAGTAAACTGCAGCTCTATAGGTGGAAAGTTCAGAATGGTACCTTTCTTACACCATCAAATTATCTTAAGAAAACTAGAGTGTCAGCAGTATGGTTTGAGGTGGAGCTGGGATCACCAGAGAAGGCTGATGAGCAGGTGGCTCTGGGAGCTCTGGGTAGAGCAATTGAGGAGGACACTCACATTCACTCTAGCGTCCACTCACATGCACTTTGTTTATGGTTTTCTGCCCTTTTCCAGGAGTAGGCAGGGCTATTGGTTTCCCTGTTGTCTATTAGTAAATGCATCCAACACAAGCATGCCAGCATGGAATCTCGTGGTGCTGTAATCTGGCATCTCCAGCCTTGTTTGGGTTCAGTAAAAATTCTCTATAGTTAACAAATGTGCCTGTTGAGTCTTTAAAGCCCCCTCCTCTACCTGGAAATCTCTTTTTCTCTGTCTGTGGGCTAAGTTCAGAGCCCAGCAGGGTTCACAGTATTCTGGGAAGCTTTTCCAATGAGAGCTGCAGTGACCCTTCCTGTTCTCTTTCAGTGCCCTGAACTGTTCCTCTTGTTTTGGTGGTTTAATCATATGTGTCTTGTCTAACAAGATAAGGTATCAACTCCCTGGGGATTTCATTCTCTCTCTGGAGACTGCCTTGTACAGTGTTTCTCAACCTATGGGTGGTGACCCTTTTGTGGTCAAATGACCCTATCACAGGGATAACTAACCTAAGACCAGTTTCATTATATCAGATACTACATTATGATTTTTAACAGTAGCAAAATACAGTTATGAGTTATCAGTGAAACTGATTTATGGTTGGGGTCACCAGAACACAAGGAACTGTATTAAGGGGCTGCAGCATTGAGAACCACTGGCTAGTTTATAGCAAATCCTGAGTAAGACTATGGTGAATGTGTCTGTTACAGTGGAGGCGATGAAATATCTTGTGGTTATTTACTTTTTTACAATTTGCTTTTGCAGTTTAGAATGCTTATACCTTGGAGGAAACTTCATTAAAGAAATCCCACCAGAATTAGCAAATCTTCCTTCTCTGAATTACTTGGTGTTATGTGACAACAAAATCCAGAGTGTGCCTCCTCAGCTCTCACAGTGAGTAGTCTCAGCTTCCAGACACAGACAGCTGTGGTTGGGCTTTCTTCTTGTTTGTGTTTTTTTTTTAAAGATATATCTATATCTAGATATACCTAGATACAGATATCTATTTATCTACCTCTATATCCATATCTATAGATACATAGAGGGGGAGAGAGAAATATTTGGTATAGCTTTCCTTGGGTCTTGTGGAACTTGGCAGTTTGTATTAGATGTTAAGCACTCCTGTCCTGGTATGGCTTTATAATGAAAAGGATCATTATTCATAGCATACCTGAAATCATTTTCGGGTGTGTAAGTGATAAATAAAATATGCCCTTCAGTGTCTTTAAATCTATCATTTTGTGTGTGTGTGTGTTTAAGTTAGGACTTCAGAATAGTTTGTAAATGTTTTGAGTACTCTTAAGATCCCAGAGGGAAAGTCTTTGGTAGCATTTGTGAAGCTGTATTTTGAGCTGTTGTAGAAACTTTAATTCTTTTCCTTTATTGGCCTCAATCCTAATTGTTCATTCATATGGAAAGCTCAGACCCTGAGTATCTACACATAGACGTGCTTATGTATGTATAGAAATGTATGTAAACGTAGCTTTCTAGGCTGTTGCGCTCATCCGCTGCCCTTGGCTTGTGTATTGTGTTCACTCTAGGTTGCATTCCCTTCGTTCCCTGAGTCTTCACAATAACTTGCTGACATACCTGCCTCGTGAGATCCTCAACCTTATTCATCTGGAAGAGTTGAGTTTGCGAGGAAATCCATTGGTTGTCCGTTTTGTTAGGGATTTAACATATGACCCTCCAACTCTTCTGGAATTAGCTGCAAGGACCATTAAGATCCGAAGTGTTTCTTACACTCCCTATGATCTTCCTGGGAATCTCCTTAGATACTTGGGTTCAGCCAGCAATTGCCCAAACCCAAAATGTGGTGGTAAGTGAGTCTGGTGTTAGCCTTTTTCACTCATTTAGCCATTTGTAAAAATTGATTCAGCGTTGATTTAATTAGCTAAAGTGTCTTCACACAAAGGCATTTACCCCCTGTGCCTCCTTCCTTAGAAATTATTTTCACACTAGTTTTCTTTCGAACACAAGGAAAATACCTAGGATGTCTTCCTGCTTTGGAACATGGTGTTGAAAGTAAGATGATCAGATGAAAGGAAACACAAAGAAGTGTAAATGGTTCTAATTCCTTAAAATAGTTTGAAAATGTTTGGCTATCTTCCATGCGAGTCCGTTTTTAATGAGTATGGAAAGGTGCTGGCAGGGGGACAAGTGTAAATACCTTGTCAGAGCCAGGTGAGATTTTTCCCAGAAAGGGTCATCTTAAGATGAGAGGTGATAGAGGAAAACAGAAGTTAAATTTCTCCAAGATTGTTGCAAGACAAAAAGACTGGGTTTAAAAAGAAAAGCATTCTCTGAGCTGGTTTGGCCAACTCCCCTCAGAAGCAAGGTTTGCTGTCTTCCTCTGTGGACCTCTGTCCTGAAGTAGCTTTGGCAGAGGCAGGAACTGTTGAAACTGGGTGTGAAGATTTGTAAGAGGCAGCATTCACACCATTGCTTCCTGTGAAATCCAGTGTGCCAGAATCTGCCCTTTTGGGAATGGCCCTCTAAAAAGAAAAGAACTCTCTCTTTGCCGGGTTTTTATTGACTTCTTTAGTATTCTAAAGAGTTGTTTATCTTAGGAATGCCTTAAAAATTACAAGTTTAAATTTTCAGATAACATCAATAAGTAAGTAAAATAAAATCAATCATGCTTTCCTATCCCCACCACCCCAGGCTCCTTAATGAATTATAAGTTAAAAATTATCTCATTTGTGAGACATTTTCTCTGTATGGTTTGAAAGCTTAGAGATGAAAACCAGAGATAACCTAGTTATGAGGCTTTATTATAAGCCTATTATAATAAATATAAATATAGAAATGTATGTAAACGTAGCTTTCTAGGCTGTTGCGCTCATCCGCTGCCCTTGGCTTGTGTATTGTGTTCACTCTAGGTTGCATTCCCTTCGTATCTACTTTCTCAGTTGTTCAGAGTAGTAAACCAATAAAGGGTTACAGGGGAGCCAGATTGGCACGTGCTTTTATTCCCACACTCAGGAGGCACAGGCAAGGAGCTCTGTCAGTTGGAGGCCATCCTGGTCTACACAGAGAGTTCCAGGCCAGCTGGGTTACCTAGTAAGGTCCTGCTTTTAAAACGGTGAGCGAGGGGGTCTTGTCAGTGGGGAGTTCTCCTTTGATTAGACCACATTACTTTGTTTTGGCCCATTGTGGGATAGAGAATAGCAGGGAAACTCAGGCTTGAAGTTGAGATTTTTCTTCAGAGAGACAGTGGGCACAAATCTCCATAGTTTGGTTATACTGCAGGCATAGGGGTGGCCTTGGTATGTGTAAAGTATTTCTAAAGGACCAGCTAGAGTCTGGGACATGGTGACCTTGCTTTCCTCTCAACTCTGGCTGTAGCTCTACTTCACTGAAGGGTCATAGTTCAGGAGCACTGACGAACCACGTAAGGGAAGTACCAGTTTTAATCTACCAAAGTATATTTGATTTTGCATATATATACTAAATGAAATCATTAGCTTTGTAACCCAGAGATTTAGAGCCAGCATAAATGTAGAATGGCCTTTGTTTCTGTCAGTTGTTCTCCCAGTGATTGTGCACATGTGTAATCCTAGACCCTTGGGACGGGTGGAGGCAGGAGGATCCGGAATTCAACTTTTTTCAGAATGGTGGTGTGGTGTTGTTTTGTTTTTTTTTTTTATAGAAAAATCTGCGTCTTTGCTTTTACTGATTTATATTCTTCTTCTCTCTAGGAGTCTATTTTGACTGCTGTGTCAGACAAATTAAGTTTGTGGACTTCTGTGGGAAGTACCGCCTCCCCCTGATGCACTATTTGTGTTCTCCAGAATGCTCTTCCCCGTGCAGCTCTGCCTCGCACAGCTCCACGTCCCAGAGTGAGTCTGACTCAGAAGATGAGGCCAGTGTTGCCGCGCACAGGATGCAGAAGGTCCTTCTTGGTTGAGCAGCAGTGGGTGTTGACAATGCTAAAACACTAAGCAAAGATGATTCAAAAAGAAAATGAAGCTTGAAGTTGATTGGAAGCCTTAGTGTTTTCATCTTGACTGTCCATGTAAGAGTTGCAGTGATCTATCTGTTTAGAAAGAGTCCAGTTCCATGCTTAGGTTCTTTGAGTGTAATTTATTCTGCATGGCAGTTCAGAATTCATCAGCTGGTTGGTCACAATTTTTACTAAGTCTTTGATCAAACACTAGAAGAATGGTACACTCTGAGGAGCAGTCACAATCAGCCTGGGGTGGTGTTATCTGGGGCCATTGGGTTGACTAAGATGTCAGTCATCACAATTGTGCTTCCAGAGTTGTCCTGATCTGTGCTGAACACTAGGCTGTAAATAGAATGAGCGTCATCCATTCTTGAGCCTTTCTGACCAACCAACTGGTACTGTGAGGACTATCCCTTTTAAATGGAATTTAAACTTCAGCTCTTGTTTTGTGTGATTGTTGCTAACTATATGCCGTCTAGTTGTGATGTGTTACAGTGCCTTAATCATAGTGAGGGTATGGAAGCTTATTCTAGAAATGATTTCAGAGAAGCCTGCAACCTGACACTCTGCAGAACACTTGGAAATGTGCTTTAACAGGCTAGGCAAAGAACTATGTAGATAATACCCGAGCCCTACAGGCCTGGAACTCTATGTAGAATGGGCTGGCCAGGAACTCAGAGATCCACCTGCCTCCACCTCCTGTTGCCGGCATTAAAGGTGCATGCCACCACCTGCCTCCATGACCATCTTAACTTCATTTTGCTAATTGCAATTATCTCTTGTAAGCATGGCTTTTACACTTATGGGAGTGATCAATCTATTTGCCAAAAGATAGAATAATCTATAATAATATTTCCCAACAGGAAAATCTAGATGACAAGTGATCTAAGAAAAACTGCTTTATAATCGTGGACTAAATCAAGAAAAGTTGGCCATGGTTGTGCATACCTCCAAACCAGCACTAGGAGGTAGAGGCAGAAGATGAGTTCAGAGTTGGCCTGGGCGCCATTGTGAGGTTGAGGCCAGCCTGGGATAGATACATGAAAACTTGTCTCAAAGTGGGGGTGGGTTAGGGTGGGGGTGGATTTTAACCATCAAGGGGGCTGGCTCGTTTGTTGGGGTTTTCTGTCCTGCCCAGTACCCCCAGCTGTTTAGTCCCAGAGAAAAATCACACATATATCTCTAAGTTATAAAGCTGATTGGCCCATTAGCTCTAGCCTCTCACTGGCTAACTCTCTCACCTTGATTAACCCGTTTTTTTGATCTATGTTAGCCATGTGGCTCAGTACTTTTTTCAGTGAGACAGATCACATCCTGCTGCTTCGGTGATCTGGGCAGGAGTGGGAGGAATCAACTTCCTCCTTCCCAGAATTCTCCTGTTCTCATATCATTTCTACTTCCTATCTGGTTTTCCCACCTATACTTTCTGCCTGGCCAATCAGCGTTTATTTAAAACATGATTGACAGAATACAGACAATTCTCCCACACCAAAATGTGTCTCCTTTGCTTTTATTATATACTAAACCAAAATTTCTCTGCATTTGAAAGAAAAACTACAACTAGATAACATAACATGACTATTCGAAGATAGTCAGAAGTGGAGCTCATTATGTTCATCTCATAGAACCGTTGAGCACTGAGAAAGAAATATCAATAAAACAGGACAGAAAACGCTAAAATGTTGTATCCTTAAAGTGTAGGAAAAAAGTAGCAACACAAATTATTGTCATTGGAAATTAACAGATTTGCTAGCTAGTTGATTACGCAATAAAAACTAGTGTTAAAACTTTAAGTTGGAATTAGGAAATATTGACTCAATACTGATGATCGAATAAGCAGACTGTATGTAGTAGCATGAAGACTGGTTGATAAGCGCTAACAGTAGGTTCAGATCACATTAGGGCGCCGGTGATCTTGAAGAGTGCTTTGTTAGAAGCCAGCTGTATGCCGACAATATTTGCATGGTAGGTTTCTTGTATATATTGCTTTTATTTTAGTAGATTATATTAGTAGATTATAGGGTAATTCAGGGTTTGTGTGTGTTTGTGTTACGTCATGAAACACGAGAGTTTCGTGGCTGCAGTTGTGAAACGCTGCTATAGTGAGTCCCCTTACCTTTTCCTCAAAATAGTGTAGTAAGATAATTTTTTTATTTAGGAATTTTCTTCCTGTGTTTATAGAAGTGATGTTTGTACTGCTAGCACAGTTAATTGTACAATAGAAGTTATAGTCTTTGTACTTGCCAAGTATGCAGCTGTAAGCTGCTGGATTAGGACCGGCAGTGACACTTGGGCACCCAAGTGTCAAACTTGTAAATGCTTTGTAATTAGATGACTTTACTTAAACAACATAGAATATTTTCATGGAAAATGTTCAGATGATGGGACCCTATTCTTCTGGTTTAAATACTTCTAGTTTTTTGATTGATAATCCTCTAGTACTAAGTGATAGCTTGAGTAGCCTTTTAGGAATTACTTGTAAATAGCCTTGTAAATAGAGCATCTAATGCTACTCTTCCCAGCTTCCTAGAGAGAAGCTGTGCTGTTTCATCTGTCATAAATGTAAATATTCCCGCCTGTGGCATGTAGATGTATCTATCCTATGGACTTCTTTCAATGAAGTGTTTTTTATATGTGTGGTTAAACTCCGTGAACAGTGAGCCAGGTCAGCGTGTAGCTGTCTTTTGGGCAGGGGTTGGGTTTATAGGGATAGATGCAGGGCCTTGTGCATGCTAAGCAAGCTACAGTCAACGCCTAGCATAGATAGCTTTTATGAAGTCTTCCTTGGTAGCTGTTTTACTTTTTTTTGTTTGTTTGTTTTTAATCCATCTTTGGCCTTATCCTTTACAAGAGCTGCCAATGATTGCTAAAATCTTTTTTCTTCCTTTTTCATCCTTTTCCTTTTTTAGAAAACTGATTATAGACATTAGCTTAGTGAGATAGGAATTGGCCATTTAGAATTCTGATCATCTTCTGAAGTCAGCTGAATGCCATAGTAGTGGTAGTCTGTCTTGCTAGTTATGAATCCCATTATTTATACAGCTAATGAACTCTTAGAGTTTCAGAATTGGCAAGGGCTAATTTTCATAATACAGCTATTTTATTTTCTGAGACAGGGCCTGGCTGTGTAGCTCAGGCTAGCCTTGAACTTACTGTGTGTAGCCCAGTCTTGCCTCAGCTTCCCAGCTGCTCAAGTCACAGGTGTAAACCACGGACCCAACTCAGTAGAAGTATGCCAGAGGGGCCTCCTGGTCTGAAAGTCTTGATGTTTAAATTTTTGTCACTAATATTAAAAATAAACATACATTGTAAATTGACTTCAAATATGAGAAAGTTGGGGGTGATATAAGTAAAAATTAAAGGCAACCCTCAATAGTGCAGCATGTCAGTGCAGACCAGTTCTGACAGACACTGCAAATACTGGGTTTATGAAGGCTCAAGAAGAGGCTCCTTGCTTGAATGTTAAGAAAAACAAATCTTTAGAAGCAGCAAAGGATAGGGAAAATTAAGCCAGTGAAGCTCTTTTGAGTAATAAGGAATTGTTTTAAAATTGACTTGCCAAGTGGTCTGTTGCTGGCATCTGATAGCCTGGTCACTGAGTTTAATACTGTTATTATTCTATTGGTCCCTGTGCTGGAGGCTGCTCCATTGCTCTGGTAAAGTAGAGCCAGCAAGCTATAGGCTTTCTTTTACCCTTGCTCTTACCAGAGCTGGAAAGTAGTTTCTCATTGGCCTCGTTACTAGTACAGCAGGTAGCCTTGGTGAATCGCGCTTTTTTCTTTTAAACTGCAAATTAAGCATTTAGTAAGTAGCTCTTTGCATAAAAACATGTTTATTCTCTAAGTTCCCATGTGAGTGCTTATAGATATGACTATCAGTAAAAGTGTATATGTAAAATTATTTAGCTGCATTTAGTTTAAAGTGCCTAATTTTTATCTAATTGATTTGCCTTTCGTCTAAAAGTACATTTTAAGTATTGCTCTCCATTTAAATCAATGTACTGCGTTTTTAAGTTAGGCTAGGCAGTGTAACCCTGGTGAAGGGTGCTGTGTGACCCTGGTGAAGGGTGCTGTGTAGGCTTCAGGTGTGGGACCTATAGCATGTAACTCTGTTTCTTTGCTTAGAAAAGAAGTGTTTAGTTAGCTTCATCTTCTGTATGCTAAGCATTTAATATTATGTAACATTGATTCAGTAGCATGTAGTTTTATATTTTCATCATCGTGTAATCTTTTTGATAGTATAGTTGGTAGCAGTATCCTTTGTGGTCTGAGAGTAAGTGCCTTAAGTCTTCCATTTAACTCAAAATATAGTACATAAAGTATATTATATGGTAAATTGTCAGTGATGGTCATGTGGTCTCTGTATTGACTTGAAGGAGAAAGTCTGATGCTGAGAGATTCCTTGGCCACCACAGGCCTGCTGGTTTCTCGGGGGGGGGGGGGGGGGGGTTCTGGGGAGGGAATCTTAATCATACTGTACCAGGAGATAAGAGCCCTCTGGAACCAAGGATCAAGCACCACCGCTACCCTGCCCCCAGAAAAGAAGTATATCTTTTATATAGTGTTTATTTAAATGTATATGCTACCACAAAGGACAAGAGAAGTTATAGCATCTTAGGAAAATATTGTCACTTAGGTATATAGCATGTTGTATCACCGTTTTCCTATAGGCTGAAGGGGATAGTTCAATATGTTTAAGTGCCACCATTATTTTTACATTTTTCTTGATCTCTATTTACTAAGGATTAAATTAAGCATTCCACTAACTCACAGCTGAACACTTAGAAGGTGGTCTTGATAGGTGCTGCTAGGCTTTCTCTTAGCATTAGTCAGCCTCAATAATTGATAGAATATTCAGTCTCGTGTGTGTGTTATGTGTGTATTAAATCTAGTAGCTTAGTGAAGGTTATTTACATGCAGAAAACTGTCTGCATTTACTAGAATATACTCTATTCTTTTGGCCATAACTAAATTGAATAAAATTGTTTATTCAAAACTCTAGCTGGAGGAAGAAAGTAGGATGAGGTTGGTAATGCTGTTGCTGCAACCATAAGTAAGTTGATTGGTTTTGTGTACAGGGATGGTGGAGAATCCCTGTTCTCACAGTTAACGTGGTCAGCACTGGTGTTCCTGAGAAACAGTGCTGACCCCAGTCAGCACTTTCTAACAGTCATGTGCAGACTTGTGCTGAGGTTTGTTGTATTCTGAGTCCATTTGATGTTGTTAGAACAGAACACAATGGGAAAGACTGTCTGCATAACCAACCTTCGCTTTCTGTAAAGTTGGGGGCTTCAAATGCCAACAAGATGCTGAAAAGTGTTACTTCTACTTTGGTCAAATTATTATGTATGCTCTGACTTCTTTAGTTTTCAGTACCTAAAGTCTTATGTATTAGAAATATCTGTATAAGTATATATATAACTAAAATGTAACTCAGAAATGTGAATTAATAATGGAGTTTGTTTTCTGGAAAAGATATAGTCCTGTTGTATCAAATTTATGTTACCTTATAATGGCTAAGATTCTAAAAAGAATGCTTAAACTATTTAAATTCTTGTGCCTCCTTCCCCCAAAGTACATGAAAAAATATGGTCTTACATTAACTTTATATACTTTCTTCATGAATTTTGCCTTAAACATTGTGCCTTGTTTTATTAAATTGTTTTATTAGATTCCAATTCTGGTCTTTGTAACAGCATTTTATTCTAAACAAACATTTATTTAAAAAAATTTATAATGCCTGTATTTGGTATATCACTGCTTATCTGTTTATTGAATTTATTTGAATACACAACTCCAAAAATAAAATGTGTATTAGCATTTATTGTGAGTGCTAGATACAAGAGAGAACCAAGTCAGAGCATGTCCCTGTGAGAGTCGCTGCCCCGCCCTGCTTGTGTAGGCTCTGACCATCTTGCAGCCACGGTTAGTCCCGGTGTGTGCATCATGGAATGGGAGCTCTATAAAAAAGAAAATATTCTTTTTAGAGTTTATTTATTATGTATACAGTGTCCTGTCTGCGTGTATGCCTGCAGGTCAGAAGAGGGCATCAGATCTTATTACAGATGATTGTGAGACACCATGTGGTTGCTGGGAATTGAACTCAGGACCTCTAGAACAGCCAGTGCTCTTAAGCTCTTAAGCTCTCTAGCCCAAGAAAATATTCTTAAAATTCTTAAAACGTCGTTATTGATACGTATTTAACATTCATATAAAGACTGAATTTAAAATGTTGGTCTGATAGTTTTAAAAGGTGCAGTAAATAAAAAATCTATAAAATAAGTCTGAACTTCTTAGAAAATTTATAAGCTTTTACAGCTGCTGAGCTCCTACAATTTTTGAAATTTTTGTTAATTTGAAAGCCTTTGTAACCTTAAAAATGGCATCTGAGGTTCTTCCTAACTTCTAGAGTCTACAATTACCTGTGTGCAAATGATCCTTCCTTTTTTTTTTGTAGCTTTCAAATATTTTTAAATTCTTAAAATCACACACGATGCCCCCTTTAGTCACCCCTATTTAGTTCTTCTTTTACTTTCTCCTCCTAAAGCAATGCATTTGTAGCCAGGGGCCTAGTTAGTGGCTAATGAGAATGGTACCCTCATCTGTAATTAAAATTCCAGCCTTTATGTCACCTCCAATGACAGGGAGCGGCTTTGAAACAAATAATTGTTTCTTCTTTGTTTTTTATTTCTGCATCCTGTAAAAGAAAGACGTGGTAATTGGCCAATGGCTAGGAGTGAACCATATGGTTTGGGGATGCCAGTGGCATAATTAATTATATATATGTTTTATGCAGGTGTGCACTAGGAATTTCTCTCCCATCCTAAGCAATCACAGAATCAAAGGTTCACCAGTGAGGGCCTGAGAAGACATACGCGCAGTGGACAACCCCTCCATCAGGAATAGAACCTATGTTTCAACAGCTCGGAGACTACTTCAGTCAATCCCAGGTTTCAAGTCTCCTAAGGTTCTTTTGATGGGTGCTAGTCAGATTAAATGCGACGGCAAGAGTACAATAAATAGCATACAGACCTACGCGTCTACTCGTTAATTGACACAGCCAGAAATCTGAAGAAACCTCAGCCGAGGGTTTGCCTAGATTAGGTGGTCATGGGTGCATCTATGCGGAATTGTCATGTTAATTAATTGATGCAGGAGGGCCCAGCCCATTGTGGTCCTGTGGTTATGTAAAAAGCCAACTGAGCAGGAGCCAGGGATTAAGCCAGCCAGTACTGGTCTTCTGTGGTTGCTGTGTCAAATTTCTGGAGTTTCTGCCCTGAATTCCCTCAAAAACAGATTGGACCTGGATGTATAAGCTAGATAAATCCTTGCTCCCCAACTACCAGGTTGCTCTTTGGTCAGCAGAACAGAGCTGGTGCACCTAGTGATCTCGTGACTTTCTCATCACTGTGAACTCGGCCCACACGGGGATGGCAGTTGACACACACACACACACACACACACAGAGCTCCACATTCACAAGTCATAGGTCCAGCTGCAATGACTGAATGTCAAACTATGGGAAGAGAGGCTCTCGACTGAAGCTTCCAACCTTACACTAGGACATAGACCAGTGTAGACAGAGGGGTCAACTAGTTCCCATTGGGGGTCCATTGGTGAATTGCTTTCATGATTGGTTTTATGTGAATGAATTATTTGCTCATCAAAGAGAAGATTCTTTTCCTCATTCCCTGGTGTCGCTAGGAACTCTCAGGTCAGATCACCTCTTCAGGTACTATTTACAAAGCAATTGAATTGGGCTCTATCAGTACATTTAGACAAGCCCAACATCTTACACAGGTTGTGTGTGGTGTGCACGTGCATGCATGTGTGTGGTGTATGGGCACACATACACAGATCCTATGCACATAGATACATACATCTAAAGATGGAAAATACTGCAGGAAGCAGAATGTGTGTGGCGTTTGCACTAGACTACAAGGCTCAGAAGGATATACATATTGGCACCAGGGCCCTGATGTGACCACTCTGTTAAAAGATAGCTTTTTTATTTTCTCCCTTGAGAAATATAGGAATGAAGCCATCCTGGAACAGAGGCCAAGTGTTTGATCTGACATAAAACCAGTAAATCCAGAAATACAGACCCCATTAGTGTACATCCTCATAAAACTGGCAGGTAGAAAGTTGAAGGGGTGTCAGAGGGGACACTAGGCAATGTTTTGGAACTCAGAACCAATTCTCAGAAGGTCTTCTGTCATGCTATCCTGCCTTCCTTTTTCCCCCTTCTCATTGTCTTCCTATTCTTCCTTTGACATTCTGATAATGATGCGTAGGCCACCCAATTAAACATAAAGGAAATAGCAGTAGTCAGTAACTAGAAGCCTACTGAGCGTATGACTGAGAATGAGGCTGTGGGTTCTGCAGGAGTCTCAGAACAGAGAAAACATGTCAAAAGGCCCGCCCATCCCCTAGCACTGGCGTCCTCAAAGGAAGAACAAACTACCAAAGCCAAGGAAAAGCTGGATCTCAAAATCTTGTGGCTCCCAGGGATGGAGTTGTTTTCAAACTCCATATGAATAAGTGACTTTTCTGGGTCCCAGAGTGGCAAGAAGGATTGAACAGTGTATGGTGCCCATCCTCCATCCTCCCTCTTCTATCCTCCCTCCATCCTCTGAGCGGAACCCAGAGACAAGTGAGCAAGTATCTCTCTCCCTGCTTCAGAAGAACACTGCACAGCTTGCTTCTCACAGGAAACTTGGAGAAAGATAACACATTCTCCCCGTTCCAGGGAGGGAATTTGCAGCTCGGAACATGTACTTCACAGAAGTCCCAATCCCCAAACCTCACTGAGCCTACAAAGAAATAACACTATTATCTAAAGGGACAGAAGGATCAGGTTTGTAACCCAGAGTTCAGAAGGCAGAAGTTGGAGAGGTTTTTTTTTTTTAGATTAAGAGTTAGGACTGTAATATGACTGACTCAAAAACCAGAGGTCTAGCCAGATGACTCAAAAGGTAAAGGCACTTGCTGCAAAGTTTGATGACCTGAGTTTGATCCTGGGAACCCAAGCAGTGGAAGGAGAGAACCAAGTTCTGACTTCCACAAATGCGCACTGGTGCATGTACCGCCTCCCCCCACAGACACACACAAATAAACATAGAAGGGATTTTAAAAAAATTTTTGCACTTGATTTTATACCTGAATGAAAGAGATTAATCACTATTGAGATCCAGATTAATGGGCTAAAAGATCACGTAGGAAATATTTCAGAGCACAGAACAAAGATGAGACTGGAGGACAAATAAATAGTCCAAGGGGTTTAGGAGGTTGTGTTTAGGGAGCTGGCTTGGGTTGAGGGGAGGCTCAGATAAACAAATTTGTAAAGGAGAAATTTTTTTAGACCAAGAAATCCCAGGGAATTACATTCCAGGCTATGAACACACCCTAGCAAGTTCCTGATCAAATCTGACACTGTGTGGAGGTGGGGTGGGGGTTACAAGAGGATACACAGCAGGAATTAGAGCCTGGGGACTAGGAAGATGGCTCCCCAGTTAAGAGCACTTGATGTTCTTGCAGAGGACCAGAGTTCAGTTCCTACCGTACAAACAGCTCTAGAAGATATGATGCCCACTTCTGGCCTCCACAGGTACCGCATGCAGTTGGTATACATACATGTGGATGAAATACACACGTAAACATACATAAATCTAATTAAACCTTATTTAAAATGTTACTAAAATAAATCATTAAAAAAACAAACAAGGTCTGATCTCTGGAGTTAGTGCAATGATATCCACAGACTTCTGATAGGAAAGGACTCCAACTCATGAAATCCTTGACCAGTTAAAACTCCACTCAGTCAACAGGGAGAAAGCAGTTTACTGACAAATATACGAAAAGTTGGAGGCTAATGCCTGTTTTCCTACTTAAAGAAAACGTTTAAGATCTACATACAAATCCCAGCAGAGCTAGGAGGATGATAACAGGAGGTTATGGTAATGAGCAATGAAAATTGAAATAGATTGCAGGCAAATGGATGGAGCTAGAAAACATACTGAGTGAAGTAACGCAGACCTAGAAAGACAATTATCACATGTACTCACTCATAAGTGAATTTTATCATAAAGCAAAGAAAGCCAGCCTACAGTTCACAATCCCAGAGAACCTAAACAACAATGAGGACCCTAAGAGAGACATGCATAGATCTAATCTACGTGGGAAGTAGAAAAAGACAAGATCTGAGTAAATTGGGAGCATGGGAACCATGAGAAAGGGTTGAAGGGGAGGGGAGAGAAAGGGAGGGAAGCAGAGAAAAATGTATAGCTCAATAAAATAAATAAAAATAAATTAAAAAAAGAAAATTGAAATAGAGGTACATAGATAAAAACAGACCACAAATGTATAAACACACATGATAAACAGCACAAGGGCTAAATAGGCCAAAATTGTAAGACATGCAAGAAGAATTAGATAAAATAGTTATACCCAAAGACTCCATTATGCTGATTTCAGAATTGGTCAATGAGCACATGTTATATATGGTGTGGCATGGTCGAAGAATTGAATAATGGGCTGGAGAGATGGTTTCAGCGGTTAAGAACACTGGCTGCTCTTCTAGAGGTCCTGAGTTCAATTCCCAGCAACCACATGGTGGCTCACAGCCTTCCAAAATGAAATCTGGTGTTCTCTTCTGGCCTACAAGGATACATGCAGGCAGAACACTGTATACATAACAAATAAAAAACTTTTTTAAAAAGAAACAAAATAACATGATAAAATGGGTGTCTATGTATAAATACATCATCTCTCGAACAAAAAATGAAAAGATACTTTGGTATCCATAGAATGCTTACAAAAGTCAGATGTATTTAATAATTAATCTTGAAGAGAGAAGACTGTACCCCAGCATTCAGAAGGTATAGGAGGAAGGATCATGAGTTCAAGGCCAGCCTGGGCTACGTAAGTGAGAACCTGCCTGAAAAACAAAACAAACGAAAACGTTGTTAACAAATTCTCACAAGGACAGTCTCTGGTCCTGTTGCTTTGTACTGGTGAGTCTGTCACCCAAGGCCCTTTGCTTTTCTCTGCACTGCTGTGATGTGTCCTTAGACATAGTTTTTGATCTCACAAAAATAAAGTTGGAATTCAATAATATAAAAATTATCAAAATTGGGACTAGAGTGATGGCTCAGCCATTAGGTACTCATACAGTACTTCCCTCACAGAGGACCGGAGTTTGGCTCCCAGCTTGCAGTCTAGACAGCTCACAAACACCTGGAACTCCAAAGCCTCCCGGGTAACCTGCACTACAGGCCCCTATCCACACACAGAAGCGCGTGCATACACAAAGTTAGGATTTTTAAGTGATCAAAATCGTGAAGAGAAAAAAAACTTCAAAGTATAAAGTACTTATAATCAACCAGAAAGAAAATACTTTTTACCAAAATCCAAAGGTCACAGTGAAAACTATACTCGGAAAATAAAACTATCTCTCATAAATGTTTTCAAAGTTTGTTTTCCATAAGTATAGTTAAGAAAACAGCAATGGATGGAAGACAAAGCAGTGATTCTATCAGAAAAGAAGAAACTGGACGGACATGAGCCTCACGTACAAAGGGTGTGCAGATGTGTTTGGGACGGGACTGAGTGAAAGCAGTCTGAGCCAGAGAGAGAAGTGATTAAAATGGTAAGGAAGCTATGCCAACAAACTGCAATTCTGAGGACGGTGGGTAGTTTCCTAGTGAAAATGCAGATTATCAAAGTGAAACCGGAGGAAGAAAGATAAGTCAATTAATTGTAGGAAAGCTTGGAATGGTCCTTTCAATCCTGAGTGGAGACAATCCCAGGTTTCCATGTGCTCGTAGCAGAGTATCAGGGGCCTATTGCTAATTCTGATGATGTTGTAAACAGTCAAGCTTGCTGTGGGATAATACCTCTGTACATTGTGTGAATATATGTTGCTATGATTGGTTTAATAAACAAGCTGACTGGCCACTAGCCGAACAGGATAAAGTTAGGTGAGTCAAACAGAATGATGGGAAGAAGGGTGGAGTCAGAGGAGTCACCAGCTAGCCAAAGAACGAATCAGACACACAAAATGGGATAGAGATAACACGAGCCTTTGGGCAGCACATAGACAAATAGCATTGGGATAAGGTGTAAGAGCTAGTTAGTAATAAGCCAGAGCTATTGACTAAGCATTTGTAATTTATATTAAGTCTCCTAGTCAGTTATTTGGGAAGCAGCTGCTGGTTATTTGGGAGCAGGTGGTCAGGACAGGAAAACTCCACCTGTACAAAGTCTCGAAGAAAATTAAAATGGGATTCTCTTCAGTCCCTTTTGTGGTTTAATATCAAACCTGTATGGTTTTATATCATACAAAGGAAAATGCCAAGGGCTGTAAAACTCACTTCATTTTATGTGTTAGTACAAAAGCTCTTAGAATTTTTGTTTTAAGTTTAATAAAAGCGCTGCTTTGGTTCTATTTTTAAAGTTTCAAAGAACAACGAGAGAGAGAGAGAGAGAGAGAGAGAGAGAGAGAGAGAGAGAGAGAGAGAGAGAGAGAGAAAGAGAGAGAGAGAAATGGAGATGAGGGGAAGCGAGACAGAGAGAAGCAGAGACAAAAGATAGGAAGGGAAAGAGAGTCTTTGTCCTCTGGCTGTGCCATTCTGTATGATTACTTTTCAGGTCTCAGATGCTGTCAATGACTTTCTCTACAATGTCATACCCTATGCTACCAAAATACAGGTAGTATAACTGTTTCGGAAAGAAAGGTTGACATGGGAACATTTCAGACCTGTCCAGCAGAGGACATGAGCATCAGGTCTTGACAAAGGTCAGGCCAATGGCAGCTTTTGCCCTGCATTCTGATTTCAGAGACATCAAAACAGAAACATATACATCACAGAATCGGTGAATAAAATAATATGCAAAGAGAATACTGCAGGCCCATCTCACTTATAGAATATAGGCATGAATATTCTAGGAAAAGTATTAGTAATCCAGATCATATATCAGAAGAATTACCAAACACCAGACCCAAAATTATGATCTCTAGTTGAGGAGAGAGATGAAGGGAGATGTTTGAGCTATGATATTGAGATATTTTAAAATTTGTCCTCATCGTTATTGAGACCAGTGCTGGAATTGTGAGGTGTAGCCTTGTTCAGTCACCTACCATGCACGTGCCTGGAGCATACACACCCCTCTCTGGCTCTCCTTGTCTTCCTGTGAAAGTAGGACATACCTGGGTCTCTTCTAGGAGTCTGTGGGGCTAGGACTACGGATGAGCCCCAAGAATCCAGCCCAGGTTTTACCTAGGTTCTGTACAAGTCAAACCCTTGGTTACTCAGGAAGAAAACTGGTCACACTGCCCAATAAATCTTCCTGCTCTTTAATTTCACACAACAGCGCAGAGTCTAATTCCAGCTCAAATGGGAATTTAAAATGACTAAGTTCTCCTTCTCAACCTACTCCAGGCGAATATGCGTGTCCTGGCTCCTTACTGAGGATCCCATAAAAGCCAAGGTTAACCTCAACTGCCTTGTGAGAGTCACAGACACTGGCAAAAGGCTTGTTTTGAATACCACCTCAGAGCTGCTCATACACCCGGCCATTCTCTCATCTGCAAGTAATTTTTATTAAAGTGAGTTTACATATGCTTATTTACTTACTTTTTAATTATAGAAAAATAGGCACAACAGAAATTTAACATTTTTGACAATTTCCTTCCTTCCATTCTTCCTTCCTTCCTTTCTTTTTTTGTCTTTTTTTTTGGGGGGGGTGTTGTTTTTGAGAAAAGCGTTCTCTGTGTAACAGCCTTGGAACTCACTCTGTAGACTCAGAGATCCATCCATGGGCCGCTTTCTCCCAAGTGCTGGGATTGAAGGCGTGAGCCCCTATGCCTGGCTCATTTAAAGGAGTTCAGTAGCATTAAATACACCCACAGTACACTGTTGTGCAACCCCTTATTTACATTTTAATTTACATTCATTAAAAAGAATAAATGAATCAGAGGGTGAGAAGAGGGCTTTCCACCATCTCAGTCAGAGCGCTTACTGCTCTTTCAGAAGACCTGGGTTTGGTTCGTAGAGCCCACATGGCCGCCCATAACTGCTTGTACTTCCTGTTTCAAGGAGTTCTTTTTTTCCCCTGCAGGCTCCTGCACTCGTGTGGTACGCATAATCTCACTGCAGGCTCACACACATGCAGGCAAAATAAAGAAATAAATCTTTTAAATTAATAAACAGCCAAAGGCTAGGGATGTAACTCAGTTAGCAGGGGCTTGCACGGAGATCCAGGTTCGAGTCCCGGCATCACGTGAACACGGCATGGTGGTTCATGCACATAATTCCAGCACTGGGAAGACTGAGGACAACCTAGGATGTGTGAGATCCTGTAAAGAGACAGACACCAACTGAAGGGAAGGGTTCCAGGAACAGAGGTGGCCAGGGAAAACTCCTCTCTGAAGACTGGCCTAAAGAACTACTTCAATAGACTAAGAAGAAATGAAGAAATTTTTAACGGTGTTCTGTGATTGGCAGCCAAGACAGTAATAATCATCGTCAGAATAGCCTTTTAATCAAACCCAGGAATGTTCGCATATGCTGGCCATAGGCCTCAAGAGTCTTTCGTTTTATGGTTGAAAAGAACAACAAAACAGATCCTATCTGAGCTAGTGGGAGGCAATGGAGACCAAAGGAGATACCATGAAAGGTTGAACAACCGTGAAGGATCCCGTGTGGTGACAATCAGACCACTTTACTCGACCTTAAATATCAAAGTATTTAAATCCTAGAGCCAAAAATTTTAACAAAGTAATACACATAATGGATAACTGACTAAGAATCCATTTGTTTTTTGGGTTTGTTTGTTTGTTTTACTATAGATTTGGAGCCTATCCTGAAACTACCTCTATAGATCAGGTTGGTCTCAAACTCACAGAAATCCACCTACCTCTGCCTCCCGAGTGCTGGGATTAAAGGCATGTGACACCACCACCCTGCCAAAACAGATGATTTTTTAAAGGGGAAAACTAGAACGGAATTTCTCAGAACTGTCTTGTTGTACAGCAGAGCCATCATTCGCACGGCACGAGTTTGGGATTTAGCCCAGTAGAGTCCTCAGCCACGATGAATGGGGTCGGCTCAGTCTGACCTCGCCCTAGACCGGGCCCAGCCTGCTTAGGAACCACACAGACTCAGTAGCCCAATTTTGCTGGAACCCTTTGTCGTCCCCTGTCTCCCCACCCCTCGCTCTTCAATGTCAGAGATGTACCTCAAAGGAAATCATTTTGGTCCTTGCTGTTCCAACCTGACAAACTTCCCCTTAAATTACAGGCACTCTCGCATGCTCAAGTAGGAAAGGACATGGGGCAAGTTGTGGCAATATGTTATTTGTTGTGGAGTCTGGCCACAGGCCAAAAAACCCCGTGTATTTATCTTCAAAGCTCGGGCACCTTCCTCCATTCAGAGACCTCTTCTAGGAGTTGGCTGATGCGATTCTCTGGCACTTCCTCTTTACTGAAAGTCTTGCTGGAGCACATTCTGTACTTCAACCCAGGACCTTTCCACCCCTAGCCTCTTTTCCTGCCTCCTAGTCCCTGGTGGAATACTTGGGGACTTTCTTAAAGGCTCCTCAACAGTGAGAGGGTGGCTTCCACTTAAACTGCCCACACCAGAAACGTTTCATTGATAAGCTAAATGCCCAGCAACGAGGCTTGTGGAAATAAGATTTCGTGCACCTAAGATATAACTGTGCAGGCATTTAAAATGATGGATATCATTGAAAGTTTAATTATTAGTGGCTCTAAGTAGTACACACTTCATCTTGTACATTCAAAACATACAACAGAACAGACAGCAGAAGTTACCTCTGGGAGCTAGGATGTCCAGCCGTGACAGCTTTACCTATCTGTGTTTCTTGGTCAATATGTATTGTTTCTATAATGGAAGCTATCATTTTTAATATTCATACTCTTTAAACAAGCACCCGTGTTTCTGGAGTTCATCTCTGAGTTTAAGCTTGCATACAAAAACTAAGCTACAATGTTACCAAATGGTTTGTAACAGTGAACATTTAGATGCAGCTCAATCTTGATTGCTTGAGAACACAGAGAACAGCTTCTAGCATATGCATAGATTATAATATTGGCAGCCCGGCTGACTATTTAATGGTCTGGAAAGGCTTTCGTGATATATTAAGTAATGGGTTTAAAGTAGTGAGTTACATAAGTGTATTTTCATGCCCTTTGACCCGGCCACTCCAGTTCTGAGAAATACTAGCACAAAAAAACAAGTGTCGATATTGTGTCATGTCAGTGAAACATTAGAGGCCGCTCGAATTTTATCAATGGAGAAGGCTGAAACAATGGCACATTCACATAGTGGAGTACCAGCGACCCTTAACAAGAATGAAGTCTTTATGGACAAAGTGTGATTTAAGTATGTAAAATGTCACATATAAAAATGTAATTATACATATCTATATGTATGCATGTCATACACAAAAAATTAATTATATATGCATATATTTCATACATAGAAATATCCTTTTATGTATGATGTATGGATATTATGCATATATAGACAATACACACAGGTATGTACATGTGTGCATCATAGGATTGAATTCAGGACCTCACAGAAGCAGGGAGGGGAGGTATTTTCTTTACTGCTCTTGGAGAGGACCCAAGTTTGGGTCCTAGAATCCATG
Source organism: Microtus pennsylvanicus (assembly GCF_037038515.1). Classification (NCBI taxonomy): domain Eukaryota; kingdom Metazoa; phylum Chordata; class Mammalia; order Rodentia; family Cricetidae; genus Microtus; species Microtus pennsylvanicus. The sequence continues at coordinate 40,309,510 of NC_134579.1, forward strand.
TAAGGTGACTCACAACCACCTATAACTCAAGTAGCGGGGGATCCAATGCCTCTGGCCTCTGCATACATCTGCAGTCACAGGTCCATGTGCACACATGCATGCATGCACACATACACATCTAAAAATTATAAAAATAAAACAAATAAAATATTTGGTGGCAAAAGCAGGTTGGAGATGGTGCTGGTTAATCTTTGCCAGAAACTTAGACATACCTGGGAAGAGAGAAACTCAGTTAAGAAATTGTATCCAACACCCTGACCTGTAGGCAAGTCTGTGAGAGTGGGTTTGTTTGTTTCTTTTCTTTTTAACTATTTTATTGTGCGGTGTGGATGCTCTGTGTGGCAGTCTGTCTATGCATCACGTGCGTCCCTGTCCACGGAAGTCAGAAGAGTACAGTGGACTTACAGATAGTTGTGAGCCCCCATGTAGGCGCTAGGAATCTAACCCAAGCCATTTGCAAGAACAGCCCCCACATATTCTTGATCAATGATTGATGTTGGAGAGCCCAGATCACGGTGTGGAGTGATAACCTTGGCAGGCAGGTAGTCCTGGGCTGTCCAAGAAAGTCAGCAGCATTACTCCATTGTCTCTGCTTCAATTCCTGCCTCTAGGTTCCTGCTCCGAGTTCCTCCTGTAAGGTGAGACAAACTCTTTCCTCCTCAAGTTGCCTTTGGTCATGGGGTTTTATCACAGCAATAGAAAGCAAATTAAAGGGCTGGAGAGATGGCTCAGCAGCCGAGAGTACTGGCTGCTCTTGCAGAGGAACCAAGTTTGGTGGCTCACCTGTAATTCCAAGCCCCAGGAGATCCAACACTTTCTGCTGGCCTCCTTCGGCGTGGCATACACACGGCGCACAGACATACATGAAGGCAAAACATTCATACACATAAAATAAAAACAAGTAAATCTTGAAAGAAGGGAAAGAATGAAGATAGGAAAGAAGAAAGGAAGGAAGAAAGAAAAAAGAAAAAGAAAGAAAGAGAGCAAGAGAACTTAAGACAGAGTTCACTTGTTTTTGCCTTTGTTTTGTTTTTTTGTTTGTTTTGTTTTGTTTTGTTTTGAGACAGGGTTTCTCCGTGTAAGAAAATCCCTGAAACTCACTACGTGGTCTGGGATGGCCTTGAACCCACAGATCCATTTGCCCTTGCCTCCCTAGTGCTGGGATTAAAAGCTTGCACCACTGCCACCCAGCAATTTTTTTGCTTAATAAAATGTGTACTTCTGTTTCCCACAAGTCTTCTCCTGGGTGTCTTGTTCCTACCTGTCCTGTGGAATCATGGTCTGACAGGTGAGACCTAGAAGACAGGTCCCTGTTGAGAGTCACAATGGTGTTCCACCCCTATGGCCTTGGGTGCAACCAAGTACTGACCATAGAGGACATTCACTACTTTAAAAGGCTTGCTGGTAGCTAAAGGAGTAACCAAAGTGCTGCCCCAGACATGGCTGTAACATTAGAAGGACGACCTAACGAAAGCCTGCTCGTTACTATGACTCAGCCTCTTTGTTCACACAAGACAGACACCCACACATAAGGACCAGGATTTCCCTACTCACGTTGTAGGAAGTTATTTGATTTGTGCCCCCGACACAGGTCTAACCCACTGATTTATTGGAAGCCTATGGGGCAATGGTCCCTCTTCTTCAAAGCTGCTGCCGCTGAACAGATTCCTCCCACTGACATTACTGTTTATTTCTCTAGGTACTACCCGGTGTGCACATGGTTAATTTTTTATCTCTCTTAACTTCTTTCTTCACTGTATTTATTATTATTATTATTATTATTATTAGTTTGTTTTTCAAGACACAGTTTCTCTGTAGCTTTGGAGCCTGTCCTGGAACTAGCTCTTGTAGACCAGGCTGACCTCCTTGAACTCACAGAGATCCATCTGCCTCTGCCCCCCCTCCCCCAGTGCTAGGATTAAAGGCATGCACCACCACTGCCCACTCTTTCTTCATTTTTAAAAGGAGATGTTTGGCCTTGACTGCCTTGAAGGATGGTGCCAGTTTTGCAGTGCTCCACCTGCCTGTTGGGGAGGGTGGTCACATGGTTTTCCTTCCCCCTGAGGAGTTTTTAGACCCGGTGGGGAACCCCTCTGCCTTGTGTTTCTATTCAACATCCCCGACATTTAACCATCAGTCTCCACTGTTTAGACAATGGTCAGGAAACTGCACGTTCTAGGTCCACCCTACTGGACCGGTCATTCCCCCCTTACTCCCCAACAAAATCTCTGCCGTTCAATCAAAATAGGCCTCTTGCCTTGGGCATCCCTGCGTCTCTGCAATGCTCAGGGGTCTTTTCCTTTGGGGAATTTCAAGATAAAACTCCTAGGACTTTGTTTTCAAGTCTAACGAGGAACAAAATGAAAAGGGAATCACGATGAAAATCCAAAACAGAAGTTATAGTTTTTTGAGAAGGGTTAGGGTGGATAAAAGGCTTAACTTAGCCAATCTACAACAGCTAATTGATAATCTATCAATATAAACTTAGGTAATAATGTTTGGACCTATATGAAAACATTTCATCTACCAGATGGGCACGGGGGTGCCTTTCCTTCTGTTCACCTTGAATTCCCCACCCTCCTTAAGAAGGCTCACTAATGTCATTTTATCTGCAGACTGTTTCTACTGAAATGCGCACACGCATACCGTCGGTCTGCCTTCAACTTCCTGCCAGCCATTTTGCAATTAGTAATTCATCTTGCCGTGTAAGTTGTTCCAACTTTGGAAACACTTCACAAGTTAGTTATCTTCGAAAAGTGGCCCCCAAAGTGTCAAGACCTAAATTTCAAAATTCTCTCCGATGACACGAATGAAGAAATCAGCATTGTGGGAGGAAATGAGATGTCAACATGGTGTATTCAATTAAAAAAATAAACCAATATAGGGATTGAGTAGACGGCTCAGTGGGTGAAAGCACATGCTGCTAAACCTGGTGACCTGAGTTTGATCTCTGGAGCCCATGTGGTGGAAGGAGAAAACTGAGAAAAAGAGACCCCTTTAAGTTATCACACACACACACACACACACACACGTACATAAGTAAATAAATTTAATTATTTTTTTTTAAAAAAGCAACAGTGAAACCTGGGGCTATAGCTCAAGCAATTAGGGCTTACCTGGCAAGCATGAGGCCCTGGGTTCAGTCCCTAGGACCAACTATAAACTGGGAGAGGTGGTCCCCTTCTGTAACCATAGCACCCAGGAGACACAAACAGGAACATCAGAAATTCAAGTCACTCTCAGCTATAGAGCAAGTTCAAGGCCACCTGGGATAGGAGGAGATCCTATCTCAAAATAAAAAAAGGCAAAAACAAAAATAAAAAATAAAAAGGAAGTTATTCTAATCATAGGAACTCTAATGCCATGTCTGTTAACATCACTCACAAGGCCACACCTCCTATAATGCCATTCCATCTGGACCGATGGGGGCCATTTTCACTCAGACCGCCACAGTATCCTTGAAGTAAAACACCTGAGAAACACAACATAATGGGGGGGGGTATTTGGGCTCATGATCTCAGAAGTTACAGTACATGGTGGATGTAGAGGTGTCTGGGATGGTATAAGACAGATTGTCACAGCATGTGGGGGACCCGTCACAGCCAGCAGGGGACCAACCTAAGGAGAGGTGAAGGAGAAGACTCAAGAGGGTGCCATCTTTGCAAGCAATAGGCTAAAGTCTTCCGAGACCGGCCTCGTGATTTACTTTTCTTACGCATTTAAACACAGTAGAACTTGTGACCTGTGACCTTTATAATAAGGATGAATTCTATTGGCTGATAAGCAGAGCTCAGGGCTAGGATCTAGAGGAAAAATCTGTGATAAGCCCAAGGATAGATTCTGTTGGTGGAGGATGCAGAGTACATGGGGTCCCTTTCTTAGGGATGTGTCCTATTCACTACAGGGTTAGGATTAGGGCTGAACAATGTTCAGGATATCCAAGGGATTCAGGTGGAGGCGGGCTCCTGATAGAATAGCAAAGAATCGCCAGGTTGTTTGACCACATCATTCCAGCATTCCCGGTGACCAGGCATCAATAGACCATGGTGATTGACAATCCTGGTTTCTCCAATCCATCATGGCCAGGAGGATACAGAAAAGCTCACATCATGACAGACAGGAAGTAGAAAGAAGAGACTCTGCTGGCATTCTCCTTTTCTTCTTTTTATTCCATCTGGCCTTTCAGTAAAAGAAGGGGGCCAACCTAATGTGGGTCCTCCCCCTCAGATAATCCTCTTTGGAAATATCTTCCCAGGTACACTCAGTGGTGTACCTTCTTAATCTCCTAGATGACTCTAAATCTACTCAAATTGGCAATGAAGATTAGTCAATACAGTTATTAACTCAGTAAGCAATAAAGCCTTCATGTTAAAAAAGATACCCATTTCAATAATAATCTTTAATTAAATGTTCTTAATTCTCAAAATCAAAATATAGGCTGCTTTTAAATGTTGACATTAAAAAAAAAGATCCTAAGAACTTTAAATCTTTGAAGAAAGAAATTGAAGAAGACACCAGAAAGATCTCCCATGCTCTTGGGTAGGTAGAATTAACATAGTAAAATTGGCAATCTTACCAAAAGCGATCTACAGATTCAAAGCAATGCCCATCAAAATCCCAGCAAAATTCTTCACAAACTTTGAAAAACAATACTCAACTTCATATGGAAAAGCAAAAAACCCAGCATAGACAAAACAATCCTGTACAATAAAAAAATTCCTGGAGGCATCACAATCCCAGGCTTCAAACTCTACTACAGTACTGAAAACAGCCTGGTATTGGCATAAAAAAAGACAGGAGGACCAATGGAACTGAATTGAAGACCCAGATATTGATCCACACATCTACAAATGTTGTAAAAGGGACGGCGGGCCACTTCCTGCCGCCCGGCTCCTGGCTAGCTTTACCCGAAATAATTACACGGAAACTGTATTCATTTAAACACTGCCTGGCCCATTAGTTCTAACCTCTTATTGGCTAACTCTCACATATTGATCTAACCCATTTCTAATAATCTGTATTGTCACTTGACTGTGGTTTACCAGCATGAGTCTAACAAGTGTCCTTCTAGGAGAGGAGAGCCATGGTGTCTGCCTGACTCTGCTTTCTGTCTCCCAGAATTCTGTTCTGTCTACTCCACCCACCTAAGGGCTGGCCTATTAAAAGGCCAAGGAAGCTTCTTTATTTAACCAATGAAAGTAACACATAGGGCTGTAGAGATGGCTCAGTGGTTAAGAGCATTGCCTGATCTTCGTAAAGGTCCTGAGTTCAATTCCCAGCAACCACGTGGTAGCTCACAACCATCTGTAATGAGGTCTGGTGCCCTCTTCTGGCCAGCAGACGTACAAACAGAATATTGTATGCATAATAAATAAATATTTTTTTAAAAAAGAAAGTAACACACAGACAGAAGACCCTCCTACACCATACAAACACCTGATTTTTGACAAAGAAGCAAAAGATATAAAATGGAAAAAAAAGCATATTTAACAAATGATGCTGGTATAACTGGATATCAACATGTAGAAGAATAAAAATAGATCCATATCTATCACCCTGTAGAAAACTCAGGTATAAATGGATCAAAGACCTCAACATAAAGCCAGACACGCTGAACCTCATAGAAGAAAAAGTAGGAAGTACACTTGAACACATTGGCACAGGAGGTGACTTCCTAAAAATAACCCCAGTAGCACAGACACTGAGAGAAACAATTAATAAATGGGACCTCCTGAAACTGAAAAGCTTCTATAAAGCAAAAGACACAGTCAACCAGACAAAATGGCAGCCTACAGAATGGGAAAAGATCTTCACCAACCTCACATCAGACAGAGGGCTGATCTCCAAAATATACAAAGAACTCAAGAAACTGGTCATCAAAAGAACACATAATCCAACAAAAATGGAGTATAGACCTAAACAGAGAACTCTCAACAGAGGAATCTAAAATGGCTGAAAGACACTTAAGGGAATGCTCAACATCCTTGGCCATCAAAGAAATGCAAGTCAAAACAACTCTGAGATTCCATCTTACACCTGTAAGAATGGCCAAGATCAAAAACACTGATGACAACTTATGCTGGAGAGGATGTTGGGTAAAGGGAACATTCCTGCATTGCTGGTGGGAGTGCAAGCTGGTACAGTCCCTTTGGATGTCAGTATGGCAATTTCTCAGAAAATTAATAAACAACCTTCCTCAAGACCCAGCAATACCACTTTTGGGTATATACCCAAAGGATGCTCAACCATGCCACACAGACATGTGCTCAACTATGTTCACAGAAGCATTGTTTGTCATAGCCAGAACCTGGAAACAACCTAAATGCCCCTCGACTGAAGAATGGATGAGGAAAATGTAGTACATTTATACAATGGAGTCCTACACAGCAGAAAAAAATAATGACATCTTGAAATTTGCAGGAAAACGGATGGAGCTAGGAAACATCATATTGAGTTATATGGTAACTCAGATCCATAAGGCAATTATCACACGTACTCACTCATAAGTGACTTTTAGACACAAAACAAAGGAAAACCAATCTACAAATCACAATCCCAGAGAACCTAAACAAAAATGAGGACCCTAAGAGAGACATATATAGATATAATATATATAATATGGGAATATATAATATGGGAAGTAGAAAAAGACAAGATCTCCAGAGTAAATTGGGAGCAACAGGACTGTGGGAAAGGGTAGAAGGGGAGGGGAGAGAAAGGGAGAGGAGCAGAGAAAAATGTATAGCTCAATAAAACTAAGAAAAAAATAAAAGTGATGGATTTGTTTTCAAAAGAATAATGAAATTATGCCATCTATAGTAAAATGGGTGGAGCTAGAAATCATCCTGTTTAGCAAAATAAGCTAGACTCTAGGTTGCATACATGAGTCTGCAGAATGCCTGCAGGAAATATGGTTCAGTTCCCAACACCCTAATGGCAGCTCACAACGGTCAGTAACTCCAATTCTAGGATATGCAATTTCCTCTTCTGAACTTGGTGGGCACCAGGCATGCACTTGGTGCACATGCATACATGTAGGCAAACACACATTAGATCAAAACAAATCCGTTCTTAAAAAGATTTCAGTCACATGATTGGGACGCGGAAGCAGGAGAACTGCTGTAGGTTTGAGGCTGGCCTGAGATACATGCCACATGAGACCCTGTTTTCAGGAAATTATACAATATGTGTTTCATTATGCACACATATATGTACATATATGTATATACACATATACATATAATGAAATAGATTAAGTAAAAATTATATATATGTATATATCTATATATCCACTTGTATATGAGGATTGGAGTTTGTGGGGAGTCACCCCAGGGCAAGCTGGATAGTTAGATGAGGAAATCAGCAAGCATTGGTTCAGTGAGAGTCCCTGCCTGAAGAAATGTGGTGGAGAGGGAGGAAGCCACTCAGTGTCAATGGGGGTTTGGGGGCGAGATTTAAGCTTTTTTGATTTATTTATTTATTTATGAAACAGGGTTTCCGTCCAGGAAATCACTCTGTAGTCCAGGCTGACCACAAATGCAAAGATTGGCCTGGCTCTGCCTCCCAGGTGCTGGGATTAAAGGCATGCACCAGCATCACCGGGCTGAGATGCAAACCTTGTTAAATAAAATAAAAACATAGGTGGCCAATGCCTTGAGGGAATGAAGATGAGGCAGAAGCATCCTTGGACTTGTTACCAGGGTGACAGGAACACACAGCCCGCTGTGGCGTACAGCTCAATTTAGGTCTGGAACAGACAGAATGCTAAGGAGAAGGTCACTCACCTTACCAACCTGAATGATAAGAACTGGAAGAATGACGTTGAAGGACAAGGCATTTGATTCAGACATTGAAGGGCTGAGGGCATTTTAACAGGTAAAGATGTGGATGGCGGAGGAGAAGGAGCCAAAAATATAGATGCATCGACAGTCCGGGGTGTATTCGGAGATCTCAGTTGATAAGGCTTGCTGGAAGAGGACAGAGGGTTGGAAAAGCAGCCGCCACTCGGACTGTGAAAGCTTGGACGGTGTTAAAATGTGGAGTTATTGCAGGAGTAGGCGGGTGGTTTGTTTGTTTTGCCATGAAAGTGACATATTCTCAAGTCTGTGCTGATGGTGAGGAGACCCGAGGCAAGAGAACCTGTTAGGAAACTAATAAAATGCTTCAGCCCGGGGTAATTAAAACTTAACAAGGGCAGCAGTGTGGGAATGCAGAGGGGAAGAGTCTCCAGAAACACTTCTGATGTAAACGTGGTAGTGGTAGTGCCAGGTGGGAGATGAAAATCGGTGCCCAGTACCTGAGAAACTGCGGGACAGCTTAATGGAGAAGGGACAGAAGGGTGGGGAAGGGGACCGAGCTGGAAGCAGTCCAATATTGAGGGGCACTGAGAGTAACCGGCTCCGTTTAGAGGGACTCTGAGGAAAGGTAAACGGCCACGGAGGCCAGAGGGGAAATCCTTAATGTGGAACCACGGGCTCAAGATCCAGCGTTGCACTCTGAAGTGTGCATTGGCAGAGAAAGGTTGTCCCGGAAAAGTGTGTGTGAACGAGCGCGCACGCGTACATACGCGTGGAGGCCCGAAGTTGATGGCCATTGTCTTCCTCGGTTGTCCTCAGCCCTAGTTTTGAGACAGCCACTCGCACTGAACCTGAAGCTTACCAGTTGAGACTGGCTGGCGAGCAAACCCGGAGATCCTCCGGTCTCTGTCCCTACACACACACCTCCTCCCCGCACCCCGTGCACTCCCCACTCTGGCCTTGGGATAATAGTCACGGGGGCTTTTAACACGGGTGTCAGAACTGACTCAGGTCCTCGGGCACTGTTCCAGCTCCCCACCCCACGACGCCACGGACTTTTAAACCGAGTAACTCCAAAGGTGGAGAATCAAAGGGCCCCTCCATGACAGTTTCTACCTGTGCAGAACCGGAAGTCACGTTTTGTTCATTTTCTTATATAAAGCGTTTTTTATTTCTTTCCTTATACTTTTCTCTTTAATGGAGTGTTTTCCTGTGAAAATAAGCCTTTGAGTGGCATAGTGGGGGTGTAAGAAGTTAAACCCAACCCTCCCCGCCATGCGATCTGAACCCTGCAGCCCTAGTCTGTTCCCCCTCCTCTCCTGTCCCTAAAGTATGAGATAAAAACGTGGTGTTTGGGGGACTGAGAAGTGGCTCCCTGCCTGAGTGAGTCCTACAGCCATCTCCGTCCCTACATCCTTGTACATCCTTGTACTTGGGTCTGTACTTTTAAAATACAATAAAGGAAGGTATGACAATTCAAAGTAGATTCTCAGCACCCAGCTCACACTCGCTCCCCACCTGGGCTTAAGCCAGGTTTTCCTTAATGTACCCAGGTACATGCCTATTATAAGCAACATTCTTGTCTTTCTGATTCTAAAATAAGCATAAACTCAATGCAAAGAATCAAAAAGTACAGAAATAAAAGAGAAGAATAAGGAGAAGGAAAGAAGAGAGAAGGGGAAAAGCGAGAGGGTAGTAAGGAAAGGAGAGAGACAGGAAAGGCGTGGGGTGGGAGGGACGCAAAGGCCCGGAGAAAACTAATGGATATCTAATTCTCGAACAACAGGAACCAGTTTGGGACCTGAGTCTAAGGATCCAGGCACAGGACCTGAGCATCCTCCGCCCGCGGGCTCCTAGACAGCGTCCCTCGGGGCACTTCGAACGCACTGCGAGGCGCTGCTGGCAGATGGGAGTGGAGGTCTGAGGAATGGAGGATGCGGGAGTGGTGGAGCGGCCAGCGGCGGAGCGCAGAATCGGGTCCCGGCGCGGGGTGGCGCCAGAGGAGGGACGGCGCGCAGGCTGGGGAGGAGGCGACCCGCAGGGCACCGCGCACACCGCACGGCCGCCACTCCTGCTGTCAGCGTGGCGATGGGCGCGTCCGCGTCCCTCCCGCCGTCTTTTAGCCCAGGGAGCCCACCAGAGACCTGGAGAGCACGCGCATCCCAGCCACAGCGGCCGGGGACCCCGCGAGGTGAGCAATGCGCCCTTGAGGACCCCACACGCCAGCTTTTGTAAGAGCTCCTTGGGGGATGCCGTGTGTCCACAAAACACGGGGCACCTGAATTCTACAGTAAGAAGTGGAGAGGGAAAGGGCATTTCCTTCTCTTTAAAACCTGGGCAGGGAATTCGGGAATGATTTAAGAAATCCAAGAAGTATTAGGGAAGAACTCGTGGCCATGCATCAGGGATGCAGATGGCAATTTGGGAGGCGAAAGAAAAAAGAGGAGAGAGTGCTGTAACTGGGTGTGAACAAAGTGTGACTTCTCTGTTTCGTTGAAAAAGCGGCAAACTGCTGAAAAAAAAAAAGTCTCAGAACTAATCCCTACAGTCTGGAGATTTCCAGGCTTGATCCCAAATCTACCCTGCAGGTGCAAGCTCCTCCGGAGGGCAGGGCAGCGAGCTGCTGTTTCCCGTCCTGACTCTGAAGTCTGAGGAAAAAAGTTTTTACTACACTGTGTACGTTCCGTGTGATGGCTTTGTTCCTGGGCACCAGAGGAATGCCCCAGGCGCCCAAGCGTTCTTGGCTCTGGCCAGCACTTAGAAAGCTAGGCACCACGTGCTGTTTTCTTAGCTTTCCTTGAAATGTTACCATTTCAAGAGTAAGATCCTTAGGGGAAGATGGCGTGGCTGCTCTTACCCATACACTGTTGTTCTGGATGAACGCATGAGGAATAAGTAAATTATGCCCTGACCCTATAATAAATTGACTTTTCCATTGTATTCTTTAAACGAGATTCAGAGGGTGACATTGTGGACACACTTAGGTGAAAAGAAAAGGTTTCCCAGTGGGGGTTTAAAAGCACCTTATGTGTTAGTGTGTTAATTAGGCAGCCAGGTGGGTAAAGAAAAAAACAACCCTTTTCTCCACCAATAGCTGGATTCTCCCAGAAGTTGGAGTACCAGCCAGGCTTCCAAGTTTGTAGATTGTTTGTATTTAACTGCTGCTGAAGGAACACTTGGGTGTATATAGATAAGTGAAGGAGGACCACTTGTCTCGGGGCTTCTGACACTTGGAGTCTGTCTGGGTTATAACGTGCTTTGGTAAATTTAGCTTAAATGAGGGATCTCTCAGAAAGAGTGGAGGGGCTCTCTGGTCCCCATTTTGCCTGTCTAATTCCCCTTCGGGACCACTACTGTATCTGGCATATTCTCTTTGTTTCTCTGTCTCTCACCTCCAACTTTCAGCTTCTCTCTGTTCCCTGATAGCCCAGAGTTGGCCTGGTCAGAGGCAGAATAGTGGCAGTCTGGAGATAGACATGCCCTGGTCTAGGGAAAATGGAAATGGCCCCCAGCAGAGACATGGAGGGTAAAGAGCAGGAAGCAGCTTCCAGTCTAAAGAGTGGAAGGATGGTCAAAGGAACAGGGTCACCTGCAAAGAAGAGGCCTTGGACACCTTGTTCCTTGATGAGGGCTCCTATATCCCACTCGCTCCCTATTTGTCTGTAAAGATATTTGAAAGTTGTAGTGGAAGAAAATGAGGCCTCTGAGAAAGAAGTGCATCCGCTCCTCAGATTTACCTTTTAAAAAGTTTCTGTGTGCCTGCGTGTCTGTATGTGTCTGTACGTCTGTGTGTGCAGGCACATGCAGTCAGAGCATGCCACAGGTGTGGGTTCTTGTTTCCACCTTGTTTGAGGCAGGGTCTCTGGTATTTGTTTGTTGTGTGCACCAGGCTAGTTGGCCAGATCCAAGGATTCTCCTGTCTCTGCCTCTCCCCTCCTGGAAAGAGGACTGGGATCCAGGCCTGAATGCTCTATAACTTCTGGTTTTATTTGTGTTCTGGGGATCCAAACACTTCCACAGCAAGCAGTTTACCTATGGAATGCATGCTTTGTTTCAGATCTTGAATGTTTTTCAGGGGGTAACTTGGGCCAGGGCTCCTGTGAAGCACAGGAGCAGTGAGTGCAGGCTGCCTTGAGCAGAGAAGCTGGACTTGATAGTTGAACAGAAAACAGATGGAGCCCTTATTTGCAGAAAGAATGGAGAACTATTGGTGTTTAGTTTCTGATGAGTTTGCTGAAGGATGCTGATAACGAATGCAAATCCCTCACTTCTTTCCTACCAAAACTTCATTAGGAGAAATTTTAGATATACCCAGAAGTTACCTACCTTTCTTTTCATAAACTTTTAATGATCTTATTTTTAAAAATTTATTGCTGGGTGGTTGGTGGGGCACGCCTTTAACACCAACACTTAGGAAGCAGAGGCAGGTGGATCTTTGTGAGTTCGAAGCTAGCCTGGTCTACAGAACTAGTTCCAGGACAGCCAGAGCTACACAGAGAAACCCTGTCTCAAAAAAAACTGTTTATTT